>NC_090927.1:477448418-477754159 GCF_040938575.1 Ambystoma mexicanum | reverse complement strand
TCATTGTAATACTTACCAAATGAACCGGTATGGTTCTGTTTAAATTGAACTGGTTTTTGTTGTATTAAACTTAATTTTGTCCTTTTGAACTCGAGCAAAATATCTCCTTAGAATCAAGAATTATTTGTACATCTTGTTGGTGGTAATTACCTTTTTAATATTATTGGGATTACAACAGGTTTATTCTTGTCATTGTTTTTCTGAGATCCTGCATGGTCAGGCGACCTTAACCTGCCACACCTGAAAATCATTTAAAGATGTAATACTTTGAGCCATCTTTCATTTCATTGACTGATTCAGTTGTGCACCTCATCACCTTAGTGGTTTCTTTATTAGAGTCTGCAAATTCGATCACACCACCCCAACCCTCATTGAACTGCAATGGAGGCTGCTACAAGCCTGTATCATCTTCATATCCTGTTGCATCACCTATAAGGCTGTCACCCTGAAATCCCCAGGCTACCTCACTGAGAAACACAGCATCTCCAGAGGCCTGCAACCTACCAGATGTAAGGACGTGAGCAGACATGAACTGCGCCAATTCCGGAAGGAAATAACCAGTAGACAGACCTTCTCTGTCTACGCCCCAAGACTCTGGAACCTCCTCCACGTCAACATCAGAGTCACCCCATATTGCTTCTACAGTTCAAGGAATGGCTCCTACCTAACTACTAGGTACACCCACCCTCAACTCCCCACCCTACCTGAGACTCTGTGATCTGCTCCTCACTGTTTCATCCCCTAGTTGCTTGTAGATCCCTTGCTGCAAATTGCCCGCCCTCACCTGTTGTTAGCTCCCTGCTCCCCTTTTCTCTGCTTTCCTCACTTTGTTCTTCCTGCTATGATTGTAAAGTGCTCCATGGGGTGTGTCCTGAGCTCATGCAGTGAAGACGTAACTACACAGAGCTCCCACCGTGATCCTGTTAATTGATCCTGATTGTGACGACAAAAGTACTTCTTTAAGTTCCCAAAGGCATATTCTGGCAGGCGAACACAGCCTCTACATGAGCGGCTTCGTCCTGGAGGAAAACAGAGCTGGGAGTGTGGTAAACGACGAACGACATGCTATGAGCTGGGTGCTATAAAAATGGCAGATATGCTGTCTCCATGACGCTACCACGGACTTGGTGACAGCGAGTACCCTAGCTTAACTTGATGGATGCCAGACTCCCCTTGATACACGATTGGAAAATGCCTGTATCGACACCTGAAAATCTGCCTGCATATTATCAAAGCAGGCTGAGGTGCAGGAGAACTTGGCCCGAAGCAGCTGGAGTGCGGCCAAGCCCGGGGACATATGCAGCACCTGCCTGGAGAAGAGGTGGGAAGTGCGGGAAGATGGTCGGAGACCCGCTGAGGGAGACGGCCTTCCATATGATATTGAGCCCTGCCCCTCATAATTGTAGCAGACACGCTGGGTGGAGGGGGTGGGCTTACCTATGCTCATGATCACCAGATGCTGTGGCCCCTTTGGGCCTGAGGGAGAACCGTTAGCACCCAGGTCTGCACGACGTGGATGAACATCTGATTTGCCGGGTTGTCTTGGAAACGCATCCGTATCAACTGCATGCCCTGCTGTAATGCTGCTCCTGAAACTGGGACTTGTGGTCTACCTGTAGCAGGAGGAGTGCCAGTCCTAACTACTTGGGTGTGTGATATGTAAGACAATGGGTGAGAAGTGAAAAACCAATTGTGCACTGCCAGGACCTGTCAGAGAAACTTGGTGGGCCCTCAACTACCCCTAAGCTACTGATATACACCAGACCTGTGTAGGAATACGCTTCTCATTAAATCCTTGGGGGGGACTGTTACAGGACCGACCTGCTGTCACTCTGCTTGGACACTTCTCTGGTTGGGCCCCCTGTCCCTGATTTGCACGCTACACCTCAGGTGCTGTTCCTTATCCTATTCCTGCATCAAAGCCCTCATCCTGTCACCTACTAAAAACAAACGCAAGAGCACAATAATGGACACCTTCTCCAATCAGCATAGAAGCCGTGAACCAGCCCTAACAGTGGCAGAGGAACAGGGCGAACCCAGTATGCAACGAACGGGCCCCCAGGAAAATCAGGTCCTGGCTGCTATAGCCACACTGCGGTCCTCCCTTGAAACCAAAATTGATGATGAAAAGATCGATATCCACTGCTGCTGCAGGATATACGCACATTGGTGGGAAGATTTACCAATGTGGAATCGCAACTGAAGGAGAGCATAGCCAACACAGGAGACCGCATGTCAAGAATGAAAATGTTGGAGGCACGGAATGCCATGCTGGAACTGAGAGCAGAAGACGCGAAGGGCAGATCCCGCAGAAATAATATTTGTGTCGTGGGGCTGCCGCAGGGTGTGGTGGGCCCAAACCCTACTGCCTACATTGAAAATGTAATTCTTCACAAAATTGGCCCTGGGAAGCTATCACAGGGCTTTGTGGTCGAAAGGGCGCACCGATCACTTCAGAAGAAACCCCCACGAGGTCTTACCCCAGACCCATAATAGCCAAAATACTAAACTTCAGGGACACAGAAGTAATCCTGCAGTTTTCCAGGGAGGGAGCGAAATACAAAAAGACAAATGTATCCAGATTATACACCAGCGTTACAAAAAGTGAGGAACACGTTCATCCCCACAAAAGCGAGACTCAGGCAACTGGGGCTTAAATATATGCTTATTTACATGGCCAGGTTGAAGGTGTTGTACAATGGTAAAACACACTTTTTTGACAGCCCTGCCACACTAAACATGTGGATTGAGATCAACAACCTGCTGGACAAGAAAGATACAGAAGCTTGAAGAGAGGGAGATGCTGCCCTCTGGATTCTTATCAGAGTGAAATACCACCACTTTGCTGTAGATTGCAGCACACCTGTATGCCCTTCAAACAACAGGGAACAGGCCCCATGAGAAATAACAAACTAGGGTCGGAGGTAAATGTATTACCTTGACATTACAGCTGGTCAGATTTCGTACTGCGAAACGCTGGATTTGGAAACTCCTAGATCTTACTACTTAAGAGGACTTGATGTCGCTTTAACACACCCTTTCTTTTTCCGGTGGGGGCGACGTTTTTTTGACCACTGGTGAGCTTGGCAGCTTCATCCAGGTTGATAACCGGTGCCAGCCTGTTGCTGGCCCAATTGCCTCGTACAGAGACCACGATGATCCCAGGAAGTACAGGCGTGCCTGAACAGGGGACTCCTGTTGGGAAATGTTCCATTTTCGAGTTTGGTTTGTTGCTGTTCTGTTTTTGTGTAGGTTGTGCAACACGTCTTGCATTGTATCGCCGCCAGACTGTGTGGGGATGGATAGGGATACAAATGATTTCCTGCTATGAATGCACTGTCCACGTTGGAAATGGGCGTGGGGGTGCATGCTCCACGCCACTGGTGGGGTTAATTAGGGCTGATATGTCAATCCATTGGGGTGGCCACGTGGGAACTAGGGAGGCGGTGCTCACCATGACTTACCATGACTCAAATTAAGATCATGACATGGAATGTGCAGGGTATGGGTTCCTACATGAGTAGAAACAGAGTGAAATCATACATCAGAACTGCATAAGAGATGTAATTGTTGACAGAACCTTTCCTCCCCCGGTCGGCACTTCCCCCGTGACCACTGCATTAAATATGGTAATATCTGACTTGGGTTTAGTGGATGTGTGGAGATAAATGCACCCAGACATCAACGGATACTCCTTCTACTCCTCTCCCCATAAACTACACACTAGAACAGACTATTTCCTTGTGGGGTCTGAACATCTAGGAGACGATCTGTTCAGAGTAAAGCTACGGGACACCCGGGTTATTTTCTGAAGGACAAGATTGGAAGTGTGGCTAATTGGGGAACTGTTTGGGAAACCATGAAAGTGGTGATCAGGGGGGAAGTTCCAGCCAGTGCTGAGGGCATCCATCCGAAGTTGAGGGAGAAGTTGGAGGCTGTAGAAAACGAATTTGGCATATTGAGAGCATTGCAATCTTAATCGGGACCGGTCACACGTATACTACTAGAGGCCCGATCCTGATACCTATTGGCATTGAAAGACTGTCCAAGTTTAACGCTACACAAACAGCCCAAACCCACGTAGACGGGAATAAGTCTGGAAGGCTTCTGGCGTGGCTCTGCAAACAAGTCATAACCACACTGGTACATGGCGAGTATAGAGCTCCATGGAGGGCACAAACAGCGATTAACGACATCTTCACTGCCTTTTACACTCAATTGTATCAGCATGATACCCAGATACCCCCAGATGATATTGCGTTGGCACTCTCATTAATCCGGCTCCCAGGGCTCTATGTAGACGAGAAGGCTGCACTTGAGCACCATATTACTACAGACAAAGGGCCTCATTACGACCCAGGCGGTAAGTTACCGCCTGGGCCGTGACTTTACCACCATGGCGTAAACTACGTTTACGCCATGGTGGTTGGCGGACTTACCGCCCCATTCCGAGGTCGGCGGGGCGGTAAGTCCCCAATCCCCATTTACCCTTCCCCATTCCCATTTTTGCCCCATAGGGCATAATGGGAGTGGGGAAGGCGTTAATTACGCCACCGTAAACTACGGTGGCGTAATTAACTCCATGGTCCCTTAGCGCCATGGATTTTAACACCCGCTAAAAGCAGGTGTTAAAAGCGCCATGGCGCTAAGGGACCTCGTAATTGGCGGTAAGGGGTCGGCGCAGCTAACGCTGGCGCTAACCCCTTACCGCCAGGGTCGTAATGAGGCCCAAAGTATTAGAAGCAACCTCCTCCCTCTCTACCTTTAAAACACTGGGGAGCAACGGGATCTCTTCAGAATTCTTCAAAGCATACTGTAGCACCCTGGCCCCAGCACTATTAAAGGTCTTTGAGGAGGCCTATGACAAGGGCAAACCTCTGGCAAGCATGAGGGACGCACTAGTGATACCCATCCATAAGTCTGGGAAACTAGCAGCAATATGCGACTCATCCCGCCCCTTACCTATGTTAAACTACGACATGAAAAGGCTCACAACTATACTAGCTACGCGCCTACAGTAAGCAATAGCCTTTCTAATACACCCAGACCAAACCGGATTTGTGCCTGGTTGTAACACTACCCTGAATCTCTAACGATTGCAACACATTATTGATCAAACCAATTTGCATACAGGACACTATATGGTAACATCGCTGGATGCAATCAAAGCTTTTTATTCAGTCTGTTGGGAGTGAATGATTGTGACACTACGGTGCCTTGGGTTCCGGGAGAACATTGTCTGTTGGAAAAAATTACTGTTCACCTCCCCCACGGCTAGAGTAAAATCGGATAGGCATATTTCTACACAATGGAATATACAACGCGGAACGCAACGGGTGTCCGCTCTCGCATATGCTGTATATTCTGGCCTTGGAGCCACTAGACATATACTTAAGACACGAATACTTAGAGGCTGGCATTACAATAGGGGGTGCTCAGCACCTCATATCACTATATGCAGATGATGTTCTGCTCTACTTGTGGGAACCCCACCACAACTTATCTGTAATATTGAATGAGTTGGATAATTTTGCCAGGTTGTCTGGGATCTCTTTCAATAAACAAAAATCCTACCTATTCCCCCTGGCGGGACATCGCAGAAGGGACAAAACTACACTGCCTGATCTAGGACTAGCTGGGAGACATACTCCTTTAAATACTTGGGCATTCAGATCACTCAAACACCTAAAGAAACTCATACATGCAACACACGCAAGACAGTAGATGGAATTAAGAGGTCCATGAACTTTTGGTCCAAGCTGCCACTTTCACTTATGGGTAGGATTGTTATAACCAAAATGATCAATTTACCAAGGTTATTATACGCCTTTATGAATGTCCATTATTGCATTGAGCCTGCATTTATTCAGTCCTTGGACACGCTTCTTAGAGGCTTCCTGTGGGGCCTGAGACGATATAGACTGGCCCTTGTGGTGTTGAGCTTGCCTTATTGGGATGGTGTGGTGCAGTTACCCAAGCTTGAGCTTTATTATCTGGCTGCACAACTAAGATTTGTTGTGAAATGGTTATCAGATGATCCTAGAAGTGAATCGGAGTTACTCTGGCGGATGATGAAACCAGCATGGCTCAAGGAGATCCTCTGGCCCCCAGACAGCTGCACTGGATCCCAACCTTTGCAGGTGAAGCTGAATAGGCAGGTCTGGTCTAGGGTTCAGAGAAAGCTTTGGATACAACACCCACACACCTGCAATGTGCAGTTGTGTGCATGAGCAGGGAAAACCTTGGTGCCGCAGGGTGGTAGGAGGAACTGGGTATATGCACCTGGGGAGACTTGCATGCCAATGGTACATGTAGAGATGTGGAGAGCCTACAACGACAGAAGGGCCTCTGCAGCGGTCAATTCCTGTGGTGTGTGAAAGTGGTGAAAGGGGTTCAATCCAAATGGGCGGGGTAGCCAGCGGAGCGGGGGGTCACTCAATTACTGACCCTGATGTACACCTTGCAGGATGGCTGGAGGCCCTTGTCCAGACTGTATGAATGCCTGCTGAGTGATACCAGTGTCAGAAATCCCAAGCTGAAGGCACAATGGGAGGCTGATTTAAATTCAGAAATCACTGAACAACAACAGGACTTTGCGCTAAGCTTTGTGAAAAATGTGTCTCGTAACGCGATATTCAGACTGCTTCAAATGAATGTGCTCCATCGCACGTATATGACCCCCAGTAGAGTGACCACATGTAATGTTAACGCGACACCCACTTGCCCTTGATTTAAAGGTGATAATGCTGATCTAATACATATGTTTTGGACAAGTATAGAAGCTCAGAGTTTCTGGTAACGAATCGAACAAGCCTGCGCGAGGGCTGGCATTGACAGATACCACTGGAACCCACTTGAATGCTTGCTGGGGATTTATTCTAGAGCAAGTAAAAACACGCATGTCTTTAAATTCATGGACCGTGTCTGCATATTAGCGAAAAGACGCTTGGTCATGTCATGGAAGCTCAGCAAAGGCCCAAACTTTGAACAATGGTATAAAGAGTTTGAAACCTGGTGTGAGGCAGAAATGAGAGCGTGGTGTGGGGCAATGCAAGGTCACAATGACACTATAGCTACCACTTCTGATGCATGGAAGATGCTTACAGAGTTTATGTTTTACTTATCGGATGATAAACCAACTTGAGCGTGCCTAGAGGCCACCTAGATACGTGTGAATGAGTTCACAAGACCCCCATGGTACTGGCCCCTCCTGGAGCATGGTTGTGGTGATGTGGACCCATCTGTATGTACAGCTGTGCCTGGCGCGTCACTCCCCCCCCCCCTCCTTCAGTCTGACTGGAGAAGGACTGGTGTTCGGTTGCAAGCCTAATTTTAATTTTGTTTTTGATTGTATCTGTTTGTAATACCTGATAAATTTCAGTTCATGACAAGGGATTTGATGCTAGGCTATGGAACAGTGATGTAACTGTAAAATTGTAATCTGGCTATATAATTGTAACCTGCTGCATGTCGTATGAAACTCAATAAACAAATGTAAAAATGAAAAATTACAAAAAACGAAACCGAAGCTAGGTACACGATCAATAAATACCATAAAATAGTAATAATAATTACTCCATGCAGTAATTCTGCCATGCCCATAATCAGGTAGGCAGTAAAAACAGGAGACATTGCCAAGTAACATCTATTTTTACCATCACTTGCATGTTCACAATGAGGTTCACAGTAGAAAGTAAAAACTAAAAACCAGTCAAAAAGTTTACAATGAAACAATACGAACAACTGAAAAAATTAATTATTTAAAAAGATAAAAATGGTTGAAATGTTAACGAGGCATATTGTACGCAACATAAAATGCAGCTTGGGCTCAGTTTCATAGCAGAGACAAATCAATATTCTCACTCAATCTATTGTGTCACTCAGAATCTCGTTAGATTGCATATCATTACTGACACCTATTCACCCACAAATCTATGTTTGCTTGTCACAAAGGAGGTCGCGTCTCGTCTACTTGGTGTTAGGGTGTGATGTAGCAAGGCAGGCATAGGGCACCATAAAACCTCTGAAGGTTTTTTAAGGAAAAAACAGGTCCAAGTTTCCTCATGAAGGCATTGTGATCTTTGTTAAGTCTAAGTAGCTCAGGCCAGCTGCCCATATCAAATAGAGGAGCCCATGATTGTATGACTACTTAGCAATCACTAATTTTAGTGCTGTCTCCTATAACGCCACCGCATACAATAGTAACACACGGTCCAATTAAATTTCATGCATGAAAATCAAAATATATTTGAAAATACTCGATGGGCCTGATTCCAAGTCTGGTGGTCCAGAAATAAGGGTGTCGGAAGCAATGCACCGGCACCCTTTCTGGACCGCGAGACTATGAGAATGCCTCCAGGAGCCGGTGCTCCTGGAAGGTCAGATCTGTCGGGAGTACCGGCGCCTGCAGGCATGGCTTTCACGAAAGCACTGGCACATTAGCAACGGTGCCAGTGCTTCTGTGTCCCCATTTCCGTGGAGTCCTATGGGACGCGATATTCCTATGGGATTAGATGGAAATGGGGACTTACAGTTTCCGCCACCTGACATCCCGGGCCACCGGGACCTGTAATGTCTCGGTGGCAACGGGATCTCAGGCGGCGGAACGGTGTTATGAGGTCGGCGGCAACTTGCTGGAAGCAGCAGCGGGTAACCACCAACCTTGTGATGAGGCACATATGTAATTATAGGGGGTCATTAGATGTTTTGCGGTGAGAGAAAAGTGCAGGTAAAAGTGGTGATAATTTCATTACTCCCACTTTTCCCGCACCACCAAACCACAGGTTTGCTGGTAGGAGTCACCGATTTACCTTGAGCCAATAGCTGGAGTTAAACCGGGCCCCCACTGGCAAGAAACAGCTGGTATTACTGGCACCAGTATTACTAGTGCAGGTATTATCAGTGCCAGAAATACTGTCAATCCCCTCCATGGAGTCCTATGGGACTTAATGAAATGGGGAATGACCGCCGTTGCTGACACCTGGAATATCGCTGTAATACGGGGATATCAGGCGCCAATAACGGTAGATCAGTTCGCCGGTATCCCGCCTGAATTGCCGGCGGGATAACGGCAAACCCATAGTGAAGCCCTACACATGTTTTTGTTCTGTAAAAAGGATGATTGGAGACCATTATGGCTGAGATTATTAACTTTGTTTTAAGGAGCTTTGGGTAATGAAAGTATGATCAATGTTCATGTGGCATTTGATTAACTGGAAAAGATGATAGAAAGCAGAGGTGAGGGAGAGGGGTTTGCGGATGAAGACGATATGATAAAAAAGGGCAGGCAGTACAAGCAAAAGGAGAATTTAACAGGATGAGAGAATAGATGGATAGGGGGTGGCATAAAAACAAGATGGCGATACTGACAACAGAAACAGGGAAAAAGGAGAAAAGGAGAAACGAGGAGTGATGTAAGAAGAAGGAGGAGCAAAAAGGGCAGAGTGTGGAGGTGCAAAAAGGACAGCATGTGGAAAGTATGTCTGCTGAGAGGGAAAAGAGTGAGGAAAAGAAGGATGCGAACAGGAATGAACAACAATTGAGAAATGGGGGCAGGATTATTTGTGTATGAGAAGGGCAACATGGCAAAAGACAGGCAAGTGCTGGCAATGATGGGTAAAGGGGTGATGTGACTAGGTTTTGACTGTCAAAATTTGGCACCCACTCTTTTGGGTGCTGGTTTGAGTATGGAAACAAGGGGGGTTCAACCTTTAGACAGATGGAAGTCTTGCAGGTTCAGAAGGTATGTTAGGGGGCTGGGGAAAGCGGTGTAATAGGAGCACGGCTCACTCACTTATTTCACCCATCTAGTGCTAAGAATGCTGTAAATTTGGATTGATGGGCATTCGATTGTAAAATGGGCCGGACGGCAGGCGGAGACAATAACATATGGAAAACAACAGAGGAGAACCTACAGCAATGCAGACATAAGATCGCTCCAAAGGCAACATATAAGTACCTCACAGTTTTCCTACCTTAAAAAAAGAATATTGCAAACATATAAGAATAAGGTAAAAGGCATTCAAATATTGTGTCACAATAAATGGAACTGTGAAACGATCAGATTCATCTGTCAGCACAATACTGGGGCTATTTGGTCAGCAATCAAGAACTGTGACTCCGGAAAAGGAGATGACTCCAAAAATATTATTCCAGCAGAAGTTTGGAGGGAATTTATTGGGGGAAAGTTTCAACTCCCAGCTCATTTTATTAATTTTAACTATGACATAATTCTAGGTTCAGCTGTGCAATCCTTTAAGTGGCCTACCCTAGACATCGAATGGGCTATCAACAAGCTATCCCATTCAATAGCAGCAGGTCCAGACTGCATTCCACCCTGCATCTACAAGGCTGATCCAACCTTTTGGGCAAAGATCCTGAAAATTAAATTCGATCACATTTTCTTGACCTTAACACTACCTGAGCCCTGGGTGACGTCTATTCTAGACCCGATTTATAAAAAGGGTGATCCAGCAAATCTGGAAAATTATAGGCCGATCTCATTAACAGATGCTGCCGCAAAAAGTTTTTTCGATTCTTATTGTACGTGATTTGGAAAAACATATTGCGCTACATAATATATACTCAAAATTTCAAACGGGTTTTCGAAGGTCAATGGGCCTCATTACGACCCAGGCGGTAAGTTACCGCCTGGGCCGTGACTTTACCACCATGGCGTAAACTACGTTTACGCCATGGTGGTTGGCGGACTTACCGCCCCATTCCGAGGTCGGCGGGGCGGTAAGTCCCCAATCCCCATTTACCCTTCCCCATTCCCATTTTTGCCCCATAGGGCATAATGGGAGTGGGGAAGGCGTTAATTACGCCACCGTAAATTACGGTGGCGTAATTAACTCCATGGTCCCTTAGCGCCATGGATTTTAACACCTGCTAAAAGCAGGTGTTAAAAGCGCCATGGCGCTAAGGGACCTCGTAATTGGCGGTAAGGGGTCGGCGCAGCTAACGCTGGCGTAAACCCCTTACCGCCAGGGTCGTAATGAGGCCCAATGAGTTCAACGTTAAATGCTACATTAATGACTCATTTGTTAGCAGGAACTAAAACTAAGGAACTTTGCCCAATTTATATGGCTTTCATTGACATGTCCGCAGCGTTTGATACCGTAGTTCGAAATTTGCTATGGAAGAAGATGTTTAACTTAAGCATTCTGGAGAGCCTGATTTACTGCATTGCAAAGCTTCATACAAATACCTCATATAAGGTCAGAATTACTAAGGGGGTGCAGTGACAGAATCTGTAATGTCGTACTTAGGATTGAAGCAAGGGTGCAACCTGGCAGCAATGTTATTTAATTTTTATTTATGCGATCTAGATGAACTTTGGAAGAACTGTAATAGGTTTGCTGCCAGGTTGTGTTCCTTAAGGTTGCACTGGTTAGCCTTTGCTGACGATATTATCTAGTTTGATCTTACTCTGTCAGGCCTTCAGAGGAAGCTGCATCTATTTGGGGAATCTGCATCTTACCATAATCTTAGACCACATTCTGCAAAGACTACCATTATGGTCTATGACGCTGGTAAAAAATTTAAACATTACACATGGGAGATTAATGGTGAAGTCATATCTCAATCAATTGAAATTATTTATCTTGGCTATCATTTAAGTAATGCCTCTTCTGACTGTCTCCATTCGAAGGCCAAATCGTTACTAAGTGAAATGAAGATAATTTTCCACAAATACTAAAAATTCTCTCTGGTCCCGTTGCTGGAATTTATGTCATTGAAAGTGGAATCAATTCTCTTGTATGCGCTTGATATGTGTTTGTTTAACTTAAACTCATACCTTAACATCTTGCAGGGGCACTTACTAAAACTGCCCTGCATCTTGCACCCTCTAGTCCGAATTGTATAATTCGACATGAGTTGGGTCTAATATCACTCTCATGCAGATGGGAATGGAGAGCATTATCTAAATACACCAGAATCTTGGTTCCATTTGGGAATTCCCTTTATCAAGATCTATATGAAATGACATTGGGAGGTAGCTCTCGTTCCTTTAGCCACTATCATGTAAGGATGAAATCATTACTGGAAAAAATTGGAGTCTTACCGAATGATCTATGGTTGCAACCTGGCTATGTGAAAAAAGAAATATTCGAACAAGACTGGACCTGGACAATAGAGGAACTTAATAAGTATAGTACCTATAAACAATATGCCAGCTATCCCCGAAAAAGGGAAGGGTGCTGTTCTTATGTAGCTTTCTTCCCTTGCAATTCGACCCGCATGTACTATATGCGGTATAAAATGAATCAATTTCATTAACTCGAAAGGACGAGGAATTGGGGAAAGAAAAAGGCAAGGCAAATTAAATGACCTGTAGATTTCCAAATTGTATGTAACCTGAGGAAACCCTCAAGCATTTGATATTGGAATGTCCTCATTTTAAAGTATTAAGAACTATCTTGTTAATAAGGTTCACTAATATTGAACGTGTGGACTGTCTAGACTCTTTGTGGAATAGGATGATGCTGGAAATGAAAAAGCTTTAATCTTTGCTGTGGTAGAATTGTTAAAGAAGATTGAAGTGGACATATTACTGTTTATGAACTACAATTCTTTTACAGGTAAATGAAATTGGCACTTCTTGTAAAGTAATTGGAAATTATGTCCATCATCTGTTGTTATCTACCTGTATTTTTTTTAAACTTACTTTTGTCTTAAAAATAGTTTTTATTCATTTTCATATTTGTTCATTTATACTGATGATATTGTATTTATTAGATCCTTTTTCTCTTTTTTCTTGTGATCTTTTATGAGTAACTTTTGTAAAGGTTTTCTTTCAACCATAAACAAATTTTAAAAAATGCATAGTATGTAGGTGATCATTCACTTGGGGGAAAACGACTTAGTGAAATAGATTGGTGTGGAAATCATGAAGCTGATGAAGGAAGAGTTGAGAATTGTAAAGAATTTTATGGACGGGCATGAGGATTGTGTAGAAACAGTTGCTACCAAGTACATTACAAAGTGGTGCAAAAAAGCAGGCAGCAATTGACAAGCCTAGAAAAGCGATAAAAGTGGCAGGGTTTTGAAGGAAAGGATGGTATAGGATAAGTAGGACACACAGTGATAACATTTGAGAAAGCAGTGTACTTTGGCCAGGACAGAGTACATTTGTCTTTCCTGGAGACAGAAATATATCTGATGAACTGGATGGATGTGGTGCCTCCCCTGTTGAGGGGGGGGGGAGGTGCGAGGGAGTGTGCAGCGGACCCCATCTGGCCCGAGTCCAGCTGAGTGCAGGAACAGAAAAAGATATTAATAGGAAAAGCAGGCTTGCCTTGAATAAAACAGCCTTTCATCAACACAAGTGGGGTCAGAAAGTTTAATTTGAACTGAACTCTCACAAAGAGGGCACCTTGGGCATGAAGGCCAGATCCAGCCAACAGTGACATTGTGGGAGGAAGGAGAGGGAAAATGCAGTGACATGTGGCACCAGCCTGCAGGGATTAGTTAGCACGCCAGTGTCGCAGGAAAGAGCATGGCGGGAGGGACAACAGTCCGGAGTGAGCAGTGAAGAAGAAGGAACACAAATGGCCCTCCCATCCACCATAAGATCTAAGGGAGAAGTGGAACGAATAAAACTGACATGAGATGTGGCTCAAGGCAAGGCAGTTGATTGTTGTGTTGTTTGCACATGGTGAATTGTTATAGTTGAGGCAAGGGTCCCGAACACAAAATAGAGATCAAAGAAATTTGAAAAAAGGTTAACAACGATGGAGTTTAAAAGGCAGACTGCATGAGATTGGTAAATCAAAGAGAATAGAACAATAATACTTAGTCCTAAAGCGATCAGGTGCACTTCAGAGAAAAAAAGAAAAGAAAGAGGGAAGAAAAGAAGGAAGGTCAAAAGGAAAAGGAGAGATAATATTTGCAGAAACCAGCAGGGAAGGCAACAAAGAAAATGGTACAACAAAAGGAAGGGCAGGGGAAGAAATTTAAGGGGAAAAAAGAGCACATTTCATGATGTTAAATGTAAAAGCGGACCTGCCTTTAATAAAGCAGCCATTCATCAAAAGAAGTGGGGTCAGAGGGTCTTATTGGAGCCAATATCCCACGGCGTGCATTCCTGGGCAAACAACTCATAGCGGTGCCTCTCACTGCAGAGAGTGCACGTTGGTATAACAGGAGACCGAATGCCTTATCCATACCCGTACTCTGGAGGGGACTTACCTTCCTTTGCATGGGTGCAGACCCCATGCAAATAAATGAATCCCAGTGCTTGTGCCCAGGTATCTGATTACCAAACACGTGCATAGGCAGTCAGCACCTGTGCATGCGAGGCACTCAGGAGGTAGAGCAAGTGTAATGCACACCCCAGCAGTGGCAATTTAAAGGATGTAACTAGAGTCGCAGGTACCCTCCACAACAAGCCCCCAAGTGATGGCACGTACACACTGCCCATCCCTGAGACGGTGGTCCCAGACCCCCTTCAAATCTACCAGTTAAATCTGTTACTGCAATGAGCTGGGCCAGAGGCGTTGCTAGGGGGTGCTGAGGGGCGAGAAGCCCAGGGACTACAACCAAAAGGCTAGCTAGCCCCTAGTCCTGACCTCAGTGTAGCCCTGGATCTTTTCCAGACCTAGCAACGTCCCTGAGCTGGGCTGACGCATTATCAAGAGTGAACACTGCTCTCCAGCAGTGCAAGCAAGCTCCGCCTCTCCGAGGGCTGCTGCAGGTGCACTGTTGAGTGGCATTTGTTATAAAGTAATGGGGCAGAAAGTTCCAGGTCGAATCTATAGCAGACCACAGTGCAGCTCGGGGCTTGGTTAACCCAGCCTCAGATTTCACTTTTCTTCTAAATCCTCAGTAGTTTTTTTTTTAAAACAAAAAACAAGAGAGGCATCCGTGCTTCCCTGCGTACGTTTTTAAGATTGTCTTGGTGTATTATCCTTCACTTGGTTCTACAACTCACCCATTGTTTAATATCAACCTCAGTGACAGACAAAGCAAGACCACTCCAGCCTCAGATTTTACTTTTCTTCTAAATCCTCTCTAGTTTTTTTTTAAAACAAGAGAGTCATCCCTGCTTCCCTGGGTACGTTTTTAAGATTGTCTTGGTGTATTATCCTTCACTTGGCTCTACAACTCACCCATTGTTTAATATCAACCTCAGTGACAGACAAAGCAAGACCACTGCATTGATTTCAATGGAACGGGGGCGGGCATCATAAACAAGGCTGGTTTGCACTAGGAGGTTTTCTCTGATAATCAGCAGCACCGCCCATGTAGCATTCGACCCCTGAGCAGTCCCCATTGCGTTGCAGTCCCATGGGTCAACAGGGGAGCCAGAGGGAGAGTATTGAAAGCATGTCCCACCTTGCTCATGTCTCACCCAACAACAAATAGAGAAAACAACCAACTTGCCGTCACTATCGCAAACCCACCTCAAAACACTGTCCCCATCAACCCATCTCAGGCATAAAAAAATACATGTTCTGCTGCCCTCCAGCATTATAGTAACAGTTGCCCATACTACCAACCCAGTCACAAAAAGGATACTTCTGCTGCCCTGCTCTGCCTTCCCAAAGAATGCCCCACCCAAAACCACTCCTGAATACACACACATAATAATATGGGTCTTGGGTGCAACAACCAATGTGGAGGCCCCCCTCACCACTCCCCCCAGTACATGCCGCAAGGTATCCAGAAGTAGAAAAAAAGTTTTTGTTTCCTGGTTCAAGGTCATGTTGATTGAGTGAGTTTGTGTTGCAGGTGGTAAAAAGCGCAAACTTGATTTTGGTAAGATTAAACTTCAGGCTGACTTTAGACACCCAGTTGTCAATGAGGGAGATGCAAGACCTTGGTCGATGTTCCAACATGATGATACGTTTAGGCTTATCCATGTATTTGTGTTTCATTGATGTACGTGCATACCTTGGTTGGCTAGAACTCAGTTCATTCTTTTTTCATCCATATGCGCACATTGTCACACCCTCAGGCTCCAGACCCCCATTATAGACTGCTACGGGAGACCCATGCGTTGGGCTTCCATCCCATTCCTCCCGACCGGCTGCCCCTTGGAAGTGAAGTGGTTGCTTTCTTCACAGGTTGACCCCATCAAAGAGCGCCTTGGCCCACGCAGCAGCAGGCTCCTCCTCTTGCAATAAAGGGATGCAGCAAGTAAGCATTGGATTTAGAAAGAGAAAGGACAGGAAACTGGCATTGGAGAGCATCTCGATCCCAGACCACAAGCCACAGCCCTGGCACATGGACAGGCCGAGCACTGGAAAAGAGCTGCCAGGGTTAACAAAGCAAGCAGCACAAAGACTGGCACACAAGAAGCATTAGCTCCAGCACAGGCGAAGCACCAGCCCTGGCACAGGAGCAGCACCGGACTTGCCACATCAATAATACAAGCCTTGGCATTGGATCAATATCATCATTGCACAAAAACAACATCAGCCCTAACTCAACTACAGTTCTAGCTTGGCAAGAGCAGCCTGTTAGGCGGAAACCTGTGCAGTTCCCTCTGGGACCACTGCAAAAGGTTTAGGACTACAGGTGTTTGGCAGTAAACCCACTTGGTAGCAGTCTGTACCACACAGATTCACTTGGTAGCTGTGGCTGAGCAGTCAGACTTCCCTCAAGAAGAGTTAAGCAGTATGTGGAGTATACAACATAGGGCAATTCTACACAGTAAGACAAGCAAACATGCGACAAGGCTTTGGTGTAAAGATATATAGTTATTTATTTATAAGAACAGATCTATAGAAAACACTCTGGCACTAATACGGCAACGATTTCACTCACAATTACTATACGGAAAAGAATATCCATCCCCCTAACAATAGTTCGACAAGTCCAGGTTTAACAGCATCACTTATTTGCAGACAGAGGTGTATGCTTTAACCTAGATGGCACTCTAGTATTCGTTAGGACGGGAGAGAAAAAGGCGGGTGAAGAAATCAACTCGATACCAATACTTGTAAGAACAAATGCAAGGCAAGAAGACAGTAGCCACGGTAGATTCCAAAGTTCAGAGGCCAGGCCCACTCGGAGAGAGGCAAGGCGATATGTCCCAAAAGAAAAAGTATCTTAGTGGAAATGCGCTTCGAGTCTTTGTCGCAAATTGTTATAGGCAGATTGGATCAGTTCAGAACAAAACGTTATAGAAGCTTGGAGGCGACCCTACGGAGAGGCGGGGATTAAGACACCTGACTCTATCCGGCAACAAGGGAAGCCAGGCGGACACAGTACCTTGATTGTGGAGAGACAGCTCTGGCGGGGGCAGTTGTTCCTGGTGGTGGATGCACGTCGGGTCTTTGCCAAGAGTAGAGATGATCTCGTCGTCGAAAAAAAAGGGAAGTCCAGTGCACCACCAGGAAAGAGACCAGCCGCGGAGTGCTCTGTCAAAAGGCACCACCTTTTGGTTGCGGTGCAGGGGTAGTGGCTATCCGGTTGCCGCTGTGCTCTGCACGGGCAATTCGACCACTGCGTCCTGAAGCGAAGAAAAAGCAAAGGGGACTGGTTGTTCCCACCAGTCAGGGGAAGAGACTCTCCAGCAGAGAGATCTCCTCTGTCGTCGGGAAGTGGTGAGTCGGTTCAGCAGGGCTCCACCGGAGGTGTCGTCGTTGCAGGTCGGCTCAGCTTTACCCTCGTCGGATTCTTAGGTCCTGTGGCGACTTCTGAAGATCCAGTCCCAAAAGCCCTGCTTTTATGCAGAAAACCCCCATTCATTCAGCCTAGCTGTCAATCAAAACACGCTAAGTGGTGAGCGGGGAGGCTCACCACTTGGGCCAATCACACCAGAGTGCGACTGGAGTTGGCAAGGCAACTCAGTCCAGGGTGCCTAAACCCCCTCCCACACCCCTGTGGTAACCCAGACAGAATGGCACCACTTTGGAGGGTCTCTGTACAGAAGCCCGCCAAAAGTGGAACAAAGGGCTCAACCTTTGGTTTAGGAGTCACAGAGACGAAAACAGACACCATTTTAAAAACCGAGTTCTGGTAGAAAATACCACTCGATAGACTTATTTAAGATAAGTAAACCAGTGGTATGTTAGAGATTAACGAGAAAAGGTATTAATCTCCAACATTGGGAAGAATCCCATAGGGTTATATTCGGGGTCGAATATAACAAGTAGTTTCCACTGCCACCAGCCAAAACTCGACGAGGGGGGACGGGACAGTGCCCGCTCAAATAACAGACCCAGGAGTAATCGAATCACTCCTACTAGTACGTCCATAATAGGATGGTTTGTACTAGTTCTGTTAGTAAATGTAGGTCTAGTAAAGCCAATGGTGACTTTACATGCCCGGGGAGACAGTAGTCAGTCCCCGGGTATGGAGTCTATGATGGAGGTCCGCTAGGGCGCCCCAGTGCTACGGCACGGAGGGTGCGGTGTAACACACATAGAAAAACATATGAGACTCTATGGAGTAAAAGACCCCATAGCCCATCGAACACATTGACATTCAAAGGAATTACACACATTCATGTCCAAGAGTGGGAGAAAAGAGTCTCACTCTTGGCAGGATGGAAAAAACAAACTCCAGAAATCCAGCAAAGCTGCTGGGGGACTCACTAGGTTAGGAAATTCAGCCTAAACAGAGAATTCTCCCTAACACAGCCCCTTCCATAGGCCAATGCCCTGGCACTTGCTTCAACAAACCCAATCTAGCACAAGACACTCCCCAGGCTGAACAAGAGCAATCAATGAGCCAGAGTCGTGGCAAACAAGCTGTGCCTGCCAAGCCGGACTCCCGAGTGCCAGCCAGAGTCGGATTGGCCCCTTGTCCTTTCGGGCCGTAGTTGGGCCGAAATCGTCCCTGCGGATTGGGGGCCGGTTTCTGGCCATGGCTGGGCTGGTTTTGGAAGAAATAAAAATTGGAAAAAAAACATTTATTTTTCACATTTTTATTTATTTTTCTTTTCAAAAAGCCTTTCATCCTTCTTAGGTCGATAAATGAGTACCAACACAGGTTGGGTGATATTGTATGCATATTTGTTCTATAAAAAACGAGTTTAAGCATAAGTGCTATACAATAAAATATTTTCATTTGGCCTTGGACGTCTGCTTGGATTCACAGTAATTTAGTGTACTTAAGAACAATGCTATTTGATGTCACTTTCTGTTTTGTCAAGGGGTGAAAGGTCGTGTTTCATCGCTTCCCGGAATCTCACTTTGGGGTGGGGGTCAAATAACATCACTTCTGGTGATGTAATCAGAGGTCAAGGGTCATGAGGCGAGGGGTGGGCACTTTTTTGAGGCAAGGGGTGGGCCACTTTTTTTTGGGGTGATCGGGCCTATTTCTTGTCCCAGTCCGACCCTAGTGCCAGCAGCCATTTCACAAAACCACCAACCTTCAAAAAGAGTAATATCCAGCTTTGGCACATCAGCTGCTCCTTCCTCGGTAGTCAAGATAAAACAAACATGGCACGGCATCACATGAGCAGCCATTGCTCAGATAGAGAAGTTCAGCAAGACCTAGCACTAAAAAGGCACATCCTGGCATGTGAGCAGCCAGGGCCCTAATGCAAAAGCAGCCCCAGCTTTAACACAGGAGCTGAACCAACTGTGCCATACAGCAACCACTCGCCCTAATGCATGTCCAGCACCGGACCTGGTAAATAAGAACCTGCAACCTAAGAGCAAGCACCACCAGTCATGGCATGACCAGGCCCAGAATGGAATTGAAGCAACCCCAACCTGAAATAAAAACATTCCCAGTTTATCAGAAAACAGTCACAGACCTGGCTACTGTATAGCAAGAAAGGTTGGTGTAGTACCAACCCACGCCCTGGCACACAGTGACACTCACTCTGGCACAGACGAATTGGCGGCCCTGACACATGAGCCTCAACAGCCACAGCATTGTATATGGACAGAGTCATCAGGTGCACACACGCAATCCCAGCCTATAAACATGCCCTGCTTTTACAGATAGGCAGCAGTTGTGGCATCTCAGTCAAGCCACTGGAAGCTTCAGCCTGGGCCAGGGGCATCACCAGTCTGGCACATGTGTCCTTTTGGCGTGGTGCCTGATCTGATCTGACCCAGAACTTCTGCATGAGTAAGCCAGGACTAGCACACGGGCAGACCTAACCTAACACATGCGAAAACGTTGGCAGTCTATGCCCTGTACTAAATATAATGTGTCTGGGGTTCTTTTGCTGCGGCCGAGCCCCCCGCAGCCTTACTAGGAAATGAGAAAAACAAAGACCACAGGTCTCTCCACAGCTTTTTAATGAGTAAGGTTTGAAATTTCCATTTGTATGTGAGCCAACACGTATTTCACAAGGAAAGCACTTCCTCGGATATCAAAAATAAAATATCCGATTAAATGTGCTGCCCTAAAATGCTCATTCTGAATGGGACGGGAGAGAAGCGACTAATGCCTGCTTCTGTGATATGGCTGCCCCAGATTATATGGGCCATTTTCTATTGATTTGCAACTGCTTTATGGGCCTGCGCAAGAAAATATTGAAACCGCATTTCATTGGGAATGTGGGGATGCAATGGTATATTATGAATTGCAATAATGCACATTTTATTTATAACTTGTACGAACACATTAGGGTTGCATTAATTTCTCAAGCACGATATATGAAATTTTTGTATTGATTTTATGTAGATTTTATTAACGTATCTACGTATGGTCGGGATTAGTGTTAAAACAAGCTTTTATCAAGTGTTGTTGGGTGATATCTGAAACTGCTTTTGTATTTTATTTTTAATGGTGTGTTTTATTTGGTGTTACTGGAAAAACAGAATTTAACACAATTAAATTCAATTAAATACAATTCAACATGAACAGAACAATGTGTAAAGATAAACATTCATGAAATAATTATCTCTGGCAAATTTGGTAAAGTAAAACAACAATAGCAAACACACACATGTACATAGATAACAATACATTTCGATAAGAAACTGCAAAACAAAGTAAAATATGCAAAGTAAGAGATAAAGTACTCAGTTGCCATTTTCTCTGTCTTTTAAGAAGCCTGTTTCTCTTTGGTTAAAATAACTAATTTTTATTTGCCTATTGTTGAGAGTTTTAAAAATGAAAATAGAATCCTAATGTTTACGTGCAGTGCTAAGGAAAGATGATGCATCCATTGAAAAGAAAAATGCATTTTTAATCATATCTTAAAATAAAGGATTTATGTTTTATGGATGTAGTTTGTAATTTGGTGTGTGTGTGTGTATGATACTAAAAAGATAAGTTAGTCCACTGTTAGTTAATTGTCAAAAATCACATGTCCACATGTATGTGAGACGTTTAATACTTTATTCGTTTTTCTATAAATAGTACAGAGGTGACCTTTAAGAAAAATTGGCAAAAAAAATAACAGGGTCTAATGAAGTATAATGTTCTCCCATGCCCAGGGAAAATGAAAAAATAAAGAGCTTATTGTGTGACTGTAAATTGATATTTGATCAAAAATGTGATGCTTGTGGGGTTGTCAAATGTGAAAAAAACCTTGAAAGGTTTAGTATGTATATTTCTAAAGATCCTTGCTTGATTTCATGTATGACATTCCCCCATGTTTCTTCTTACAAGGTATGATGTTCTTTGCTTGAATTCATGTGATGGTATGTTTTCATGCCTGCTAGCGGACTATGTAACTCACTGTAACAACAATTTGAGAACCAGGAATCTGTGCACTTTTGTAGTGTATTGAACTATCTTATTAAAAATTGCACTGACCGAACAATTATATTATTTCCTCTTGCAAAATGTAAATTTTTACACAAAGATGTGTAAAACAGATCAACTGTACAACCCTTTCAAATAACCATATGCGTTGAATAAGAATCAAGACGTATTAATCTATTTTGCTCACCCAAGGGAAAGTTAATCATATTTGCTGCATGTTTGAGACAACACGAGAATACTCAACAAGTTTGCTGTGAATCCCATGAGGACAGGTATGTTAAAAACCTTGTTTTACATTTGATGAGTACTACAGCTAATTGCATTTCTTCCAATAAGTATTACAACATTTTAAACAACTAATAAATCAGCTTATATTAGTTTATTAGTGTTTGTTGCCAGGCTAGATAATAGGACTCAATGTACAGTTTGGCCAGTTAACTTAGAAAACCTACATTTCGTTATAGATTCCTGTAAGTGTTTCTCAAAAGACGGTTATCCAGATAGCTTCACATCATATGTAATGCAATATAAGTATCTTCACCGCTATTCCGAGCCAAGTTTGGGCGAGGAGAACACGACATCGGACCAATCATCAGCTTCCACTCCTACTTCTGTCTCCATGCCTGTCTTCAATTTGTGTAGGACCCCTATTATATGGGACAGGGACCATCGTCTGCATCATTTGTGGGGAATATAAGTCCAGTATGACAACCCTATTTTCTTACACATGCCCCCTTCCATGACCATCAACAAGTCCAAGACGTACCTATTCTGCAGGGTCCTCAGCCGTATTGCTCTCAGCTCACTTTGGATAGAGTTCAGACTCTGCTCTGTATCATTTGCCAACTGGATCATCTCCCACCGCACAATCTGGAACCATTTGGTGTTGGCTGCAGCCTGGATACTTGGCACCAAAAGGGTGGCAAATAACGTTTCTGCCTTTGTATAGAGGTGATATTTATCTGGAATTGCTTTCAAAAGTTTGGAAGATTCTTCAAACAGGTAATTAGATTGTTTCTGGCCGCTTCTTCTGATTGAGCATTTCCTCCTCCCCATTTGCAGAGTTTGGGATGGCTCTGGTTTTAGCATGTTTAGTTTGTTTACTAGAGAGAAGTGTGCATCAGGAACCACTATGACCGCTGAATGTAGCGTAGTTAGTGAGCAAGTGTCTCTCCATGATGGCGGGAGATGCATGTAGGCTTGCTGGATGCAAGCCCAGAATTTGTCCATAAGAACAGCTGTTGCTTTAAGATCAGGGATGAATAATGTCTTGTTGCACTTGCTGTTAGTTCCCAGAGGAACGGTGCCAGTTCCTTGAAAGCAAAGCTCATATTCTGCTTCTGTCTGTACCTTCACTGGAGTCTCTTTTGCTACGATCCTGTTAATTTTGACACATATGTTTCCCATATGGCAACACATTTCTTGTTCACTTTCCATATTACTTCTTCGTCGAATCCCACCAAACTTCCTGCTGTACAGTTTGATACAGCTGCCTCCCATTTGTTGGCCATGAACAGCAATCCTTCCATCTTTAGCAATGGGCGTGTCTTGCACCTTGTTTTGTTTTCTTTCATTGCACATTCTCCATCATCTCTGTCCATCAGTGAAACTTGTACATGGTGCCCTTGAAACATGTTGCATACCCGACACAGTGCCAAATTAACTAAAAACTGGGCTACACAAGGTGGCATCTCTTGGGGTATTAGCAGCTAAGGAGACCATGGTGGATGAGGGATGAGGGAGCAAACATAACAGCTCCCATTTGACCTCCCTTTCCCCACTGAGTGCATGTGACTGTACCATGGGCGACTTAATTCTGGATGGTGCACATTGGCCACGGTATCAAACACCACCCTTTTGTATTGGTAATTTTTCCTACCTTCATCAACCCCCCTCCTAATGCGTTGTTGTTTATTATTCTAGTTATTTACATATTACCAACATAATTTTGAAAAATGTCATTTTCCACATACCATTTACACCATCCCCTTTATCTATCCCCACCATATAATCGGACCTAAAAAATTCACGCAAAACCCCCCAAATACGTACACTATAGACAATATTACACAACGCTTGTGAGTTGGAACCTGCAGGGTGCAAAAAGAAGGAGACAACCATGCAGTGACGACAGTATTCTTCATGCCTTTTACCAGTAGAAACAATGTGTTATGCCACTGAGTGAACACGCTCCTAAAAGAAAAACACATTCTCTACTTAAAAATGCTTTCTGTTAACCAGCAAGTTCTGGCAATTGTACTGAAACAGATATATCTTTAACAGGGAGTTATATCATCAATCAGGGGATTGCTGTGGACCTGGCAAATGGGGAAACAGCATGTGCTACCTTCCGGACATTAGAAAGGTGAACCCAATTCCGCAACATCTTTACCTTGACGGCAAAGGTCATAACATACACAACGTTATATGAACCATTAAATCGTGTCTGGTTCCAATGCCAGACAACATTTCTGATGTAGATGGTGTCTCCAGGCAGTAGTTCCAGGAGTGGTAAGCTTACATTCGTGGGTACCGTACTGTCCTCCAGTTCTTCTCTCCATGGTGCTATCTGTCAAGAGATAACTTTTATGCATCTTGTTAACCGATGTAAATACCCACTCAACTCCTCCCCCCGAAATACTCGCAGACCTGTGAGCATCAGATGCACTACATGTAGTTGAAAATGGGGTGTGCATTCTGCTCCCTGTCGCAATTTCGTCAGGCGAGAGGTGGTCTTTGCAGGGTTGCGTTTTCAAACTAAGCAAAGCCAGGGGCAAACAGTAGACCCAGTTCTTTTTGATGATCACACACAATTTGGACAGCTTCACCTTCAAAAGTGTGTTAAAGATACAGTGTGTTCAAAAATATCATTGTCCCGAAAGTTCGGACATGTATTTTTAAGCATACGTTGATCAATCGTACAAACATTTCCTATGCACCTTACCCTAGATTTCCTCACTTTTACACATGCGAAATCAGGCAGCAGGGTGTGGCCATCTTGTGCTAATCTTATCTGTTGCCGCATCGCCCTAAGGTGAACTGCCCTGGTGGCACTAAATCATATCCCCCGCCCCTGAGGCTGACATCACCATTCCTAGCGATATTCTCCGCCTATCTCCATGACGTTACTGGGCAGAGTACCCAAACGCACCCAGTCATCAGCTACGTGTTGACGTCAGTTGATGCAGAACCCGGAATATCAACACCCATCCTCTCACAACACAGCGCTTCTCAATTTTGAATGCAAAACATTATTCTTAAAGGAAACCGCAATACTCTGCAATTTATAGTGTGCTTTTATTTCACAATAAACGCTCCAAGAACATCCAGCGATTGCCATATTCAACCGCATCAGTAATTTCTTTCTTTGTTCTCGATCCACAAATGTTTATCATGAGTCACATGGTGTTCCTTTTGGGTATAAGAAGCGCATTACACGCACCGTGAATCGCAAGGCTTTGGCATCTGCTTGGCGCTAGGCCACCGTAAATGATGTCTGGTTGCTCCTTATCGCGGGTACCGCAAAAGGGTATATCGGCCTGGTGCGATCGTCCCAAAACACCATCATTGTAATCCAGCGATTTAAGTGTACCTGCAGCTGCCGGCTAAAGAAGCCATCAATTGGTATCTGCAATCGATGACAGTCACAGAAAGGCAGGATGTAGCTGTGTAGAAAACATAACAGAAATGTTTCTCAGTGGCCATTCTTTATTCTAAATTATCAATTTACCCATTAATTCTGCACTGTGTGAAAACTAATGATGAACACAAATGTGAAACAATGGAAACACAGAGAAAAGATTGTAGAAAGTTGGCGTCTACGATGTGCTTGAGAGGTTAGTGCTATAGAGTATGTTTAGCTCGCAATGGGATGCGGAAGCTGATGGAAGAATTCAAAGAACACATAAATGGCATTTTAACAGAATATTAGCGTAGAATTTGGCATCGGTGGAACCTGGGGGAACCCAGATGTGAACTACATGCATTTCGCTGCTGGACTGCCCATTTGCCCGGGACAAAGACAAGTACACAAAGGTTGGTTTTGCGTGTCGTTGCAACATGCCACAAACAACAACCCATTACAATGTAAGCCAGCAATAACGGTCAGATAATGAAACCTTGACTCGTTCGTCTATAAAATCGTCTACAGCAAAACTTACATAATATTCGGCATTTCCATTCTCTCGGCGTAACGCAGAGACTCCATTCAGATCAACACATTTTCATAAAATGAAATTACATGTTCTTTTGTCCAGTTTTGGAATGTTGAACCTTATCATATTTGACGGTATTACACTCCTCCCTTCATTCATTCCATTCGGAATCTTCCCTTTCTTCCAAGAACAAAAAACAATCGAACCTTATACTGTGTAGGATGGGTGGATGTGCACAGCTCACAAGCAAAATTCAAACGCGGTGACCTTCACTTCCAAAGTGAGTGAATAGCCTTGCAGACCACAGTGGCATCTGAAATATTTTTGAAAAAAAAAACAAATTGTTTGCTGGCATCCACCAATGCCGTGCAAATGTCTAGTGATTTACTTTATTTTCTGAAAAAAGCTACAGTTAGTTTACTTCCAAATGCCTTATTTTTAGTGTCCCTCTGGTGAACTGCTCACTCTCCCAGCACCTCGCACAGCAAGCACCCACCACCTGTCAGCTCATCCCGTCTCCTGTTCTCAAAGCAAATCAGCGAATCATTTTGCAAGTAGCGAGTCTTGAGCCCTGACAAAATGTGCTCATACGAGAATGTCAGAGCAATCTCTGCTCCAACCTTAGTGCACAATCGGTCTCTGCTCACTGACTCATGCCATCTCCAACCCCCTCATGCCAGGCCGCGGTCCCCTGAACCCATGACCCCTGTTCCCTTTGAACGCATCTGGTCCCCAGACCCTACACCCGCACCGCCATCTTCACCTCCCATATACCTAATCAGGAGTGGTCATATATTTTGGTAACACTGACACCTATCTCCAATGCGTTTGAGTAACGCTCACCTGGTATCCACGGGGACGTCACTCAGCCTGTTCTGACCTCTTACAACCTAGAACCCTTCCATGGAGGATATTCGACTGGAGATTGAACCTGAAACACAGGATTGGTAGAGTTTAACTCCCTATTGTCTCTGTGTGCTTGAACCCCTTCTTCCCCGGGGTCCAACCCTTCCCTTTGATCCACAGCTCACCTTGTTTTCTTGGATAGTGTGCTCTCCATCCTGCTTTCAGTGCAGGGGCGTGTTGATTGATGCGGGCTTGTTGCTGCCTAGTTATTTCACTGGCAAGAGTGTGACAGGTAAGTATAATGAGTCTTTTGAACAGTTCTCTAACTTCGTTCCTTTCCTTCCTTAGATGATGGCCGGCGTCCGGGGATGGCAGCGTGCTTCTGAGATGAGTAGCGCTGAAGGTGAGAGGGAGCGCGATGCGTGATGCACCCCTTTTGTATTTGTATTGAACTGAGTTTTTTTCTGTGTCTTTTAGGTGCCACAACGTTTTCAGCGTGGATGTCGGTTATAAAGAACAAATGCTGTGAGTAAGCGCGGTATGCGGCACCTCTAGCTGTTTCCACGCTAACCTGGAGTGTCTTTTTCCTCTAGCAGATGGATGATGAGTTCCGGAGACAGAGTTCCCCCAGTGCGGCTGGGATTCAGGTAAGCGTTTGAAGCTCATACAGTATTTAAAAATAAGAGAAGAATTGCAGAATGCTTACTAATGCCTTTTTTCTGTTCTTTTCCCTTTTCCTTAGAAAGCGGCGTGCCGGGATGGCAATGACACCGCCGAAGATGACCGCAGAACAGAAGGAGCGATGAATGATAGGCAGAAGCGCCGCAAGGTAAGGCTGTTCCTAATGATGTTCTTGTTCTTGCAAGAGCTGAGCGCAGAAGAAAGATGCAGGCCTACTGGAGACCGATCCGAACACGGTGAGTGTCACGCTGCAGGTGCAGAAAACGCAAAGCATGTTTCTCAGCCTGGGCGTGGCTTAAATAGTCTGTGGGTGTCCCAGGTGTCTCTGGGCTGAACCACACCCAAAAGACTAGACTGCACATGCAGTTCTGGGAACCGAAATATGTGGGGGCATCCATCTTGTCCCTATCAATGCACTACAAGTCCAATCCCCAATGTCATCCTATGGGAGTGAGTGAGTATGGTGCCACAAGCACCAAGTTTGACTCCATGTGGGTCTTTGGATGTATGGGGAGGCCCTTGAGGGCCATGTCGGTGATCGCAGCCTGACATCTTGGAGGGCTGGCGACATGAGGGGCAGGAATCATGACAGCACTCCCTACCAAGGCACCTCTCAAGGTGGCTCTTCTGTCTGGTTCTGGTTTAGTTGGATGGTTTTGATGAAATCGTCTAAGCAAGCGAGGTGCATGGATGTACTCACAAGGCTCCCATGTCCTGTCTTGTGGACCATACCCCTTACAGTCTACTAAGTAGTATAATTTGGATCTGATGTACTTTGAAACTAGGATGTCCTTGACTTCGAATTCTGGCTCCCCGGCGACTACTACTGGCTGCGGTGGCGTTGCTACCGGGTCCCAGGTTGAACAGGTTTAAGGAGAGACACGTGGAACACAGGATGAATCTGCATGTTTGACGGCAAAGCTAGTCTGACCGCCACAGGATTTATCATGGAGGTGACGGTGAATGGGCCCATGTATCTTGGACGGAAAGTTCAGGTTACTTTAATGGACACGTGTTTAGACGCCAGCCAGACTTTGTCTCCCACTTGGTAGTCGGGGGCCTTTGCTCGGTGTTGATCAGCAAACTTCCTTTGGCGATTCTTAGCTTGAAGTAGGTGTTCAGCTGCCCTTTTAAAGGTTTGAGAATTGGTCGTGTGAAAGGTTTTGATTGTTGGCATTTCCAGGGTTGTAGGAACGTCCAACTCAGAAGTACATGGGTGCCTGCCATACATGGTATAAAAGGGTGTCTGCCCAGTGCTGGTGTGTAGGGAATTATTATAAGCATATTCAGCTATCCATAATAGGTTGAACCAGCTTCCTTCAGCTTGGTGTAACATGCAACGCAGATACTGCTCGAGCGTCTGATTTGTCCTCTCAGTTTGACCATCCATTTGGGGATGGTGACTGGTGGATAGCCAGATGTCGATCTGGGCCATACAGCAGCATTTTCTCCAGAAGTTAGATACAAACTGAGTACCTCGGTCTGAGACCAAAACTGAAGGAAACCGATGGAGCCGTACGATGCCTTCAAAAAATTCCTTTGCCAGAGTGGAAGCATTTGGGAGCCCCTTAAGAGGATTTAAATGTGCCATTTTCGAAAATAGCTCAACGGCCACAAGAATAGTGTTAAACCCTTGACTGGGTGGTAAGTCAGTAATAAAATCGAGGGACAACGTGTGCCAGGGTGAAGGTGGGATTTTCAATGGTTGTAATAGCCCAGCCGGTTTCTGCTTGGATGACTGTTTTGAGCACACACTCCACAAGATAGGATGAATTGGATAATGTCTTTATGCTCGTGGGCCACCAATAAAGTCGTTTGATCTTGGCTAGGGTTTTAGCAATTCCGGGGTGGCCCTCGATCAAGGAATCATGATAACCGGACATGACTTGTTCTCATAGTTCTTGGTTTGCTAAGAATAAACGATTCCTGAAGTAGGGCAATTGATCTTTTATCATGTAATGTTCTCCTTGTGCACTCCGCGCTTGTAATTGCTCGGACTCATCAGGTTTTGGATTTCTTCATGTAATTCTTTCTGAGTTATGGTTGCTGTAATTCCTAGGAGCTTGTCACTCGGGATGATTGCTATTGGGTCAGGTCTGATACCCTTGCTCTTCCACCCCCATACGGGAAAGGGCATCGGCCTTCCCGTTTTTCACCCCTGGTCGAAATGTAATCACGTAGTCATATTCAGCAAAAAAAAGAGCCCAACGTAGTTGTCGTGAGGATTGGGCCTTTGCCGTGTTTAGGTACTGGAGGATCCAGTGGTCAGTTATTACGGTGATTGTGTGTCTGACGCCCAAGAGGTGGTGCCGCCATGCCTTAAAGGCTGACTTAATGGCCAGGAGTTCTTTGTCTGTGATAGCGTAATTGAGTTCAGGGGGTGTGAATTTAGGTGACCAGAAGGCAACAGGGTGTAACTGGCCCGTTTCGGGGTCCTTTTGTGAGAGGACGGCTCCCATAGCCATGCTTGAGGCGTCCGTTTCCACCAGGTATGGGAGATCAGGGTGAGGGTGGCGTAAGATTAGGGCAGATGTGAATCTTGCTTTGACTTCCTGGAAAGCCTCCTCAGCTTCTGTTGTCCACTGGAACTTTTTGTTGCTTTTCCTTAGTAATGATGTGATGGGATTCAGGATTTGCGAGTTTGCAAAACCCATCATACTTTGAACCCCCTTGAATGAATTTGGGGATGGCCAGTTCAGGATAGCATCTACCTTGTGTACATCCATTCGGATTCCATTCGGGCTGAGAAATAAAGCCCAGGAATTCCACCTCGGAGATGTGGAATGAGCACTTTTCGAGCTTGGCGTAGAGCTGGTGTTGACGGAGTTTCTCCAATACGGATCTGACGTGTTTAGCATGGTCCTGCTTTGTTGCGGAATATACTAGGATATTGTTGATGTACACTAGAGCACAGACATCAATCAATTCCCGTAGGACATCGTTCATGAAGTATTGAAATGCGGCAGGCGCATTGCAAAGGCCAATGGGCATTACTTGATATTCGTACAAGCCGTATTTGGTGCAAAAAGCAGTCTTCCGTTCGTCCCCCTGTTTTACACGAACAAGGTGATATGCCCCTCTCAGGTCTAGTTTTGTGTAGATTTGGGCATCTTTGACTTGATCAAGCAATTCAGGGATCAGTGGCAGGGGGTAGCGTTTTTTTACGTAATCTGGTCAGTGCGCGATAGTCAATGCACGCTCTCAAGTCCCCTCCTTTTTCGGTGCGAGGAATAGAGGACTGGCTGCTGCAGACTTCGAGGGACGGATGAACCCGTTGGCCAGGTATTGGTCAATATAGGCCTTCAGGTGCTGGTTTTCTGGTTCCGTGAGTGCGCAAATCCGCCCACAAGGGATTTGTGCGCCGGGTATCAGGTCGATTTGGCAATCGTATGGTCTATGCGGTGTCAGGGTATTAGCCTGTTCTTTCTGAAAGACATCTTGAAAGTCCTGGTATTCACTTGGTAGGGTGCCGATTGCCACAGTCGCAAGCGTGGAGGTTCTGGTGTCTATTGGTTGTTTCTCTTGGCGATAACATGTGTGGGTGCAAGTCTTGGGAAAGGCCAATTCTTTTGCTCGCCAATCGATTTGAGGATTGTGAGCTACCAACCATGGCATTCCCAAAATCAACCGGAACTGTGGTGCCTTAATGAGGTTGAAAAAGATAGATTCTTGGTGTCCATCCTGGCACAGAAGGGTTAAAGCTGCAGTGCATTGGGATACTGGACCAGAAGCTGTTTCCGTGCCATCGACAGTGGTAATAGTGTCGGTGGTTGATTAAGGGCGTAACGGAAGCCCCATATTTGCCGCAAGATCCTGGTCGGTGTAATTCACAATGGCTCCACTGTCAATGTACGCTCTTACTGCGTGCATCCAAGATGGTTGTTGGTGACTGATCAAGACCACAAAATGGGAGGTCTGTAGTTCACTTTCTTCGCTCAACAAGTGGACCCATGAACTTGTCGGGCTGGGGAGTTTTCCAAATCCTTGATGGTATCTTCCTTGTCCGTGGCCCTTACCGTCCTCCTCGGTGGCTTCACGGGGCACTCTTTAAGGAAATGACCTGACCTTCCACAGTACAGACATAACTGCTGTTTTCTCCTTTTATCCCTTTCCGCTTTAGTCAAGGGGATCTGACCCCCCCCGATTTGCATTGGTTCTCCTGAACCTTCCGTTGTTCGGGCAGTATTAGCCTTTGAACGCATATACATAGGGTTAGGGTCTGGTCTGGTTCGATCTGCTCTTCGGTCCTGCAACCTATGATCCAGTTGAACAACAAGGGCAATGAATTCTGAGCGGTCTTTCGGGGGGTTCACTACTTGTGCGAGAACATCCTTGAGCTCCCCCCGCACCCCCTGATGAAATAACATGGTTCTCTTCTCCACTGGCCATTCTGCTTCAGCGACGAGTCTATTGAACGTGGCTCTGTAAGTTAATAGGTCTTGATTCCCTTGGCGTAGGGACAAAAGTTCGTTGTCTAATGCCTGCAAATGAGTACGACGGGCGAACAGCTTTTCCATCTCCTGCTGAAAGCCCCTGAAGTCATGCAGCAAAGGATCATCTTGGGCCACAAAGGGTACAGACCAGTCCGCGGCGCTACCACTCAGGTAGGATAGCACAAAAGCGAGCCTTGATTGGTCATTCGGAAAGGCCTCTGGCCTACAAAGGAAGTGCAGGCGGCACTGGTTCATGAACGTTGCAAACCTCTTGGGATCCCCCGTAAATCGCTCGGGTGGGGCCAAGGGAACTGCCCCAGGAAGGGTTATCTGAACAGGATTGGCTGATGGCGCTGGCATCGAGGGCACGCTTCCCGGCAATGGTGCATGTCCTGCTAGTGACTGGAGAAGTTGCCGGCTTAAATCATCAGAGCGTTCTTTGGCTACTATCAGCTCTCTCCTCAGGGTGTTGGTCTCCTGCCTGGCTTCATGTACTTCGGAACGTAGCTGCCCCAACATGTGGGCTAACTGGTCGGTTTCTGACGTTTCCATGACGCGCAGGTGGATTTTGATGTGAGTCTTTGCGTTCTGTAACGCTCACCTGGTATCCACGGGGACGTCACTCAGCCTGTTCTGGCCTCTTACGACCTCGAACCCTTCCCTGGAGGCTATTCGACTGGAGACTGGGCCTGTAACTCAGGATTGGTAGAGTTTAACTCCCTATTGTCTCTGTGTGCTTGAACCCCTTCTTTCCCGGGGTCCAACCCTTCCCTTTGATCCACAGCTCATCTCTTTTTTGTTGGATAGTGTGCTATCTGTCCTGCTTTCAGCACAGGGGCGCGTTGATTGATGCAGGCTCTTTGCTGCCTACTTACTTTACTGGCAAGAGTCCGACAGGTAAGTATATTGAGTCTTTTGAACAGTTCTCTAACTTTGTTCCTTTCCTTCCTTAGATGATGGCTGGGATCCAGGGATGGCAGCGTGCTGCTGAGATGAGTAGTGCTGAAGGTGAGTGGGAGCGCGATGCGCGTTGCACCCCTTTCGTATTTGTATTGAACTGAGTTCTTTTTCTGTGTCTTTTAGGTGCCGCAACATTTTCAGCGTAGATGTCGGTTATGAAGAACAAATGCAGTGAGTAAGCGCGGTATGCGGTGCCTCTAGCTGTTTCCACGCTAACCTGCAGTGTCTTTTCCCTCTTGCAGATGGATGAGGAGTTCCGGAGACAGAGTTCCCCCAGAGCGGCTGGGATTCAGGTAAGTGTTTGAAGCTCATACAGTATTTAAAAATAAGCGAAGATTTGCAGAATGCTTACTAATGCCTTTTTTCTGTTCTGTTCTTTTCCCTTTTCCTTAGGAAGCGGCGTGCCAGGATGGGAATGACACCGCCGAAGATGCCCGCAGAACAGAAGGAGCGATGAATGATGGGCAGAAGCGCCGCAAGGTAAGGCTGTTCCTAACGGTGTTCTTGTTCTTGCAGGAGCTGAGCGCAGAAGAAAGATGCAGGCTTACTGGAGACCGATCCGAACACGGTGAGTTTCACGCTGCAGGTGCAGAAAGCGCAAAGCATGTTTCTCAGCATGGGCTTGGCTTAAATAGTCTCTGGGTATCCCAGGTGTCTCTGGGCTGAAACACACCCAAAAGACTAGACTGCACATGCAGTTCTGGGAACCGAAATATGTGGGGCATCCATCTTGTCCCCATCAATGCACTACAAGTCCAATCCCCAATGTTATCCTATGAGAGTGAGTGAGTCTGGTGCCACAAGCGCCAAGTCTGATTCCAAGTGGGTCTTTGGAGGGATGGAGAGGCCCTTGAGGGCCATGTAGGTGATCATGGCCTGGCTCCAGCCTGACATCTTGGAGGGCTGGGGACATGAGGTGCAGGAATCATGACAGCAAGACTTCAAGGCCGCAAATCAAAGATTGGCCCCTCTGATAAGGCATCCGATAGCAAAAACCCCTAACACATGCCCCCATAAAAATATAGGTCAGAATGCACCTATTTCTCACCAACAACCCCCTTTGATGCGATGTTTTGCTTACAGTCAGTAGTTCTTGCGTGCCAAGTTTCTTATGTAGCCTAGGTCTCATTCCTTTGTGGGACGCATATTTATTCAGCTATTTGGACACATGCTTGGTAAGGCAACTGCAGAACCCCAAAGTTGCTTTCATGCTGATATCCAGCTGACCCTGCCCTGATCAGTGAAGGACCCACAAGAGCTTGACGAAAGTGGGAAGTGTGAAATCACAGCGTTACACTGTACGGCATCCTCCAAAAGGCACTTCTTGAAAAATAAATTGTCAAAAAGGATACAATTTGGATGCTTTAGTTGGACACTTTATATAAACATTGTTGAACAAATAAATTGTGGCTGATCATTTGAACTGGGAAGTGAACTGTTCCACGAGGTCTGCTTTCGGTGGACAGGGCACGCTTGCAATGTTTGTGGCGTTGCTACCGGGTCCCAGGTTGAACAGGTTTAAGGAGAGACACGTGGAACACAGGATGAATCTGCATGTTTGACGGCAAAGCTAGTCTGACCGCCACAGGATTTATCACGGAGGTGACGGTGAATGGGCCCATGTATCTTGGACGGAAAGTTCAGGTTACTTTAATGGACACGTGTTTAGACGCCAGCCAGACTTTGTCTCCCACTTGGTAGTCGGGGGCCTTTGCTCGGTGTTGATCAGCAAACTTCCTTTGGCGATTCTTAGCTTGAAGTAGGTGTTCAGCTGCCCTTTTAAAGGTTTGAGAATTGGTCGTGTGAAAGGTTTTGATTGTTGGCATTTCCAGGGTTGTAGGAACGTCCAACTCAGAAGTACATGGGTGCCTGCCATACATGGTATAAAAGGGTGTCTGCCCAGTGCTGGTGTGTAGGGAATTATTATAAGCATATTCAGCTATCCATAATAGGTTGAACCAGCTTCCTTCAGCTTGGTGTAACATGCAACGCAGATACTGCTCGAGCGTCTGATTTGTCCTCTCAGTTTGACCATCCATTTGGGGATGGTGACTGGTGGATAGCCAGATGTCGATCTGGGCCATACAGCAGCATTTTCTCCAGAAGTTAGATACAAACTGAGTACCTCGGTCTGAGACCAAAACTGAAGGAAACCGATGGAGCCGTACGATGCCTTCAAAAAATTCCTTTGCCAGAGTGGAAGCATTTGGGAGCCCCTTAAGAGGATTTAAATGTGCCATTTTCGAAAATAGCTCAACGGCCACAAGAATAGTGTTAAACCCTTGACTGGGTGGTAAGTCAGTAATAAAATCGAGGGACAACGTGTGCCAGGGTGAAGGTGGGATTTTCAATGGTTGTAATAGCCCAGCCGGTTTCTGCTTGGATGACTGTTTTGAGCACACACTCCACAAGATAGGATGAATTGGATAATGTCTTTATGCTCGTGGGCCACCAATAAAGTCGTTTGATCTTGGCTAGGGTTTTAGCAATTCCGGGGTGGCCCTCGATCAAGGAATCATGATAACCGGACATGACTTGTTCTCATAGTTCTTGGTTTGCTAAGAATAAACGATTCCTGAAGTAGGGCAATTGATCTTTTATCATGTAATGTTCTCCTTGTGCACTCCGCGCTTGTAATTGCTCGGACTCATCAGGTTTTGGATTTCTTCATGTAATTCTTTCTGAGTTATGGTTGCTGTAATTCCTAGGAGCTTGTCACTCGGGATGATTGCTATTGGGTCAGGTCTGATACCCTTGCTCTTCCACCCCCATACGGGAAAGGGCATCGGCCTTCCCGTTTTTCACCCCTGGTCGAAATGTAATCACGTAGTCATATTCAGCAAAAAAAAGAGCCCAACGTAGTTGTCGTGAGGATTGGGCCTTTGCCGTGTTTAGGTACTGGAGGATCCAGTGGTCAGTTATTACGGTGATTGTGTGTCTGACGCCCAAGAGGTGGTGCCGCCATGCCTTAAAGGCTGACTTAATGGCCAGGAGTTCTTTGTCTGTGATAGCGTAATTGAGTTCAGGGGGTGTGAATTTAGGTGACCAGAAGGCAACAGGGTGTAACTGGCCCGTTTCGGGGTCCTTTTGTGAGAGGACGGCTCCCATAGCCATGCTTGAGGCGTCCGTTTCCACCAGGTATGGGAGATCAGGGTGAGGGTGGCGTAAGATTAGGGCAGATGTGAATCTTGCTTTGACTTCCTGGAAAGCCTCCTCAGCTTCTGTTGTCCACTGGAACTTTTTGTTGCTTTTCCTTAGTAATGATGTGATGGGATTCAGGATTTGCGAGTTTGCAAAACCCATCATACTTTGAACCCCCTTGAATGAATTTGGGGATGGCCAGTTCAGGATAGCATCTACCTTGTGTACATCCATTCGGATTCCATTCGGGCTGAGAAATAAAGCCCAGGAATTCCACCTCGGAGATGTGGAATGAGCACTTTTCGAGCTTGGCGTAGAGCTGGTGTTGACGGAGTTTCTCCAATACGGATCTGACGTGTTTAGCATGGTCCTGCTTTGTTGCGGAATATACTAGGATATTGTTGATGTACACTAGAGCACAGACATCAATCAATTCCCGTAGGACATCGTTCATGAAGTATTGAAATGCGGCAGGCGCATTGCAAAGGCCAATGGGCATTACTTGATATTCGTACAAGCCGTATTTGGTGCAAAAAGCAGTCTTCCGTTCGTCCCCCTGTTTTACACGAACAAGGTGATATGCCCCTCTCAGGTCTAGTTTTGTGTAGATTTGGGCATCTTTGACTTGATCAAGCAATTCAGGGATCAGTGGCAGGGGGTAGCGTTTTTTTACGTAATCTGGTCAGTGCGCGATAGTCAATGCACGCTCTCAAGTCCCCTCCTTTTTCGGTGCGAGGAATAGAGGACTGGCTGCTGCAGACTTCGAGGGACGGATGAACCCGTTGGCCAGGTATTGGTCAATATAGGCCTTCAGGTGCTGGTTTTCTGGTTCCGTGAGTGCGCAAATCCGCCCACAAGGGATTTGTGCGCCGGGTATCAGGTCGATTTGGCAATCGTATGGTCTATGCGGTGTCAGGGTATTAGCCTGTTCTTTCTGAAAGACATCTTGAAAGTCCTGGTATTCACTTGGTAGGGTGCCGATTGCCACAGTCGCAAGCGTGGAGGTTCTGGTGTCTATTGGTTGTTTCTCTTGGCGATAACATGTGTGGGTGCAAGTCTTGGGAAAGGCCAATTCTTTTGCTCGCCAATCGATTTGAGGATTGTGAGCTACCAACCATGGCATTCCCAAAATCAACCGGAACTGTGGTGCCTTAATGAGGTTGAAAAAGATAGATTCTTGGTGTCCATCCTGGCACAGAAGGGTTAAAGCTGCAGTGCATTGGGATACTGGACCAGAAGCTGTTTCCGTGCCATCGACAGTGGTAATAGTGTCGGTGGTTGATTAAGGGCGTAACGGAAGCCCCATATTTGCCGCAAGATCCTGGTCGGTGTAATTCACAATGGCTCCACTGTCAATGTACGCTCTTACTGCGTGCATCCAAGATGGTTGTTGGTGACTGATCAAGACCACAAAATGGGAGGTCTGTAGTTCACTTTCTTCGCTCAACAAGTGGACCCATGAACTTGTCGGGCTGGGGAGTTTTCCAATTCCTTGATGGTATCTTCCTTGTCCGTGGCCCTTACCGTCCTCCTCGGTGGCTTCACGGGGCACTCTTTAAGGAAATGACCTGACCTTCCACAGTACAGACATAACTGCTGTTTTCTCCTTTTATCCCTTTCCGCTTTAGTCAAGGGGATCTGACCCCCCCCGATTTGCATTGGTTCTCCTGAACCTTCCGTTGTTCGGGCAGTATTAGCCTTTGAACGCATATACATAGGGTTAGGGTCTGGTCTGGTTCGATCTGCTCTTCGGTCCTGCAACCTATGATCCAGTTGAACAACAAGGGCAATGAATTCTGAGCGGTCTTTCGGGGGGTTCACTACTTGTGCGAGAACATCCTTGAGCTCCCCCCGCACCCCCTGATGAAATAACATGGTTCTCTTCTCCACTGGCCATTCTGCTTCAGCGATGAGTCTATTGAACGTGGCTCTGTAAGTTAATAGGTCTTGATTCCCTTGGCGTAGGGACAAAAGTTCGTTGTCTAATGCCTGCAAATGAGTACGACGGGCGAACAGCTTTTCCATCTCCTGCTGAAAGCCCCTGAAGTCATGCAGCAAAGGATCATCTTGGGCCACAAAGGGTACAGACCAGTCCGCGGCGCTACCACTCAGGTAGGATAGCACAAAAGCGAGCCTTGATTGGTCATTCGGAAAGGCCTCTGGCCTACAAAGGAAGTGCAGGCGGCACTGGTTCATGAACGTTGCAAACCTCTTGGGATCCCCCGTAAATCGCTCGGGTGGGGCCAAGGGAACTGCCCCAGGAAGGGTTATCTGAACAGGATTGGCTGATGGCGCTGGCATCGAGGGCACGCTTCCCGGCAATGGTGCATGTCCTGCTAGTGACTGGAGAAGTTGCCGGCTTAAATCATCAGAGCGTTCTTTTGCTACTATCAGCTCTCTCCTCAGGGTGTTGGTCTCCTGCCTGGCTTCATGTACTTCGGAACGTAGCTGCCCCAACATGTGGGCTAACTGGTCGGTTTCTGACGTTTCCATGACGCGCAGGTGGATTTTGATGTGAGTCTTTGCGTTCTGTAACGCTCACCTGGTATCCACGGGGACGTCACTCAGCCTGTTCTGGCCTCTTACGACCTCAAACCCTTCCCTGGAGGCTATTCGACTGGAGACTGGGCCTGTAACTCAGGATTGGTAGAGTTTAACTCCCTATTGTCTCTGTGTGCTTGAACCCCTTCTTTCCCGGGGTCCAACCCTTCCCTTTGATCCACAGCTCATCTCTTTTTTGTTGGATAGTGTGCTATCTGTCCTGCTTTCAGCACAGGGGCGCGTTGATTGATGCAGGCTCTTTGCTGCCTACTTACTTTACTGGCAAGAGTCCGACAGGTAAGTATATTGAGTCTTTTGAACAGTTCTCTAACTTTGTTCCTTTCCTTCCTTAGATGATGGCTGGGATCCAGGGATGACAGCGTGCTGCTGAGATGAGTAGTGCTGAAGGTGAGTGGGAGCGCGATGCGCGTTGCACCCCTTTCGTATTTGTATTGAACTGAGTTCTTTTTCTGTGTCTTTTAGGTGCCGCAACATTTTCAGCGTAGATGTCGGTTATGAAGAACAAATGCAGTGAGTAAGCGCGGTATGCGGTGCCTCTAGCTGTTTCCACGCTAACCTGCAGTGTCTTTTCCCTCTTGCAGATGGATGAGGAGTTCCGGAGACAGAGTTCCCCCAGAGCGGCTGGGATTCAGGTAAGTGTTTGAAGCTCATACAGTATTTAAAAATAAGCGAAGATTTGCAGAATGCTTACTAATGCCTTTTTTCTGTTCTGTTCTTTTCCCTTTTCCTTAGGAAGCGGCGTGCCAGGATGGGAATGACACCGCCGAAGATGCCCGCAGAACAGAAGGAGCGATGAATGATGGGCAGAAGCGCCGCAAGGTAAGGCTGTTCCTAACGGTGTTCTTGTTCTTGCAGGAGCTGAGCGCAGAAGAAAGATGCAGGCTTACTGGAGACCGATCCGAACACGGTGAGTTTCACGCTGCAGGTGCAGAAAGCGCAAAGCATGTTTCTCAGCATGGGCTTGGCTTAAATAGTCTCTGGGTATCCCAGGTGTCTCTGGGCTGAAACACACCCAAAAGACTAGACTGCACATGCAGTTCTGGGAACCGAAATATGTGGGGCATCCATCTTGTCCCCATCAATGCACTACAAGTCCAATCCCCAATGTTATCCTATGAGAGTGAGTGAGTCTGGTGCCACAAGCGCCAAGTCTGATTCCAAGTGGGTCTTTGGAGGGATGGAGAGGCCCTTGAGGGCCATGTAGGTGATCATGGCCTGGCTCCAGCCTGACATCTTGGAGGGCTGGGGACATGAGGTGCAGGAATCATGACAGCAAGACTTCAAGGCCGCAAATCAAAGATTGGCCCCTCTGATAAGGCATCCGATAGCAAAAACCCCTAACACATGCCCCCATAAAAATATAGGTCAGAATGCACCTATTTCTCACCAACAACCCCCTTTGATGCGATGTTTTGCTTACAGTCAGTAGTTCTTGCGTGCCAAGTTTCTTATGTAGCCTAGGTCTCATTCCTTTGTGGGACGCATATTTATTCAGCTATTTGGACACATGCTTGGTAAGGCAACTGCAGAACCCCAAAGTTGCTTTCATGCTGATATCCAGCTGACCCTGCCCTGATCAGTGAAGGACCCACAAGAGCTTGACGAAAGTGGGAAGTGTGAAATCACAGCGTTACACTGTACGGCATCCTCCAAAAGGCACTTCTTGAAAAATAAATTGTCAAAAAGGATACAATTTGGATGCTTTAGTTGGACACTTTATATAAACATTGTTGAACAAATAAATTGTGGCTGATCATTTGAACTGGGAAGTGAACTGTTCCACGAGGTCTGCTTTCGGTGGACAGGGCACGCTTGCAATGTTTTGTGGCAATGTATGTGTCCTAGGAACAAAATCATGAGCCATTCCATGAGTATGTATGTCCAACACAGTCAAAGTGAGATCTTTCACAAAATCGAATTCCATTTCCTGGTATATTGGCTTTACCACCCATTTTTTGCTTCTTTTCGTAAAGGCCATTGTGTAACAAAGCATCCCAAAGTTTCCTGCAGTCCTCGATTGTTCTCTCCCCACGTTCTCATTATGCACTAAGACTGCTAGTAATGTCCGATATTGCATCCCATCTATGCCGAAATGCAATCTCTTGGGCCTGTACTTTAAGCACATATTGTGGAACACCTCCAAATCTCCCATGTGACCGAATGCTGTGAGTCCCTTCAGATCTCTTGATAGAGTTTTATCAAACACGATCTTCTCAAGAGCTGTGTGTGGAGGTGAAGTTGGAACCAACCACTTCTTCTTGCGTTCCTGCTCCTCCGATAAAGGTCCATGTGCACATCGGTGAAAATGTTTGTCCTCAGTACATGAGTGAACGTTACAACAGTGGTGCATCAATGAGCACCAGTTTTCAGGTAGAATTTCCACAGACCCACCACAAGTTTTGGAGATTTTTTGGAGAGTTTTAGAGAACCAAAGATGGTTGTTCAAAGACTGGGGCCACTGTAAAATATTTTCAGAACCTTTTTTTTACCAGCAGCTGTGATTTTTTTATTGATTGATTTGGCAACATGCCATACATCAAATTGATGGTGAATGTTTGGAAACTGCTCTCGCATGACCTTGGCTATTGAAACATGTCTGTCAGTGGCTATGAGGTCTATTTGCATTCCCCTCGATTGGAGATCTTCCAGGTATTTTGTAAAACCATGTTTCTCCATGGCCACTGAGGATTTACATTTGGACACCTGCACGACCACCGAACACACAATTTGTTTAGTTTCCATGTCCTGAAAGTGGTACGTGCAGTACTTTGCTGAAAATCTGGGGGTGTCACACTGTCCATTGCCAGCTAACCTGAACCATTTATCAGAGAATGTCCTTTCAATTGACATTTGTAGTACTGTGTTTTAGAAAGGAACTGGAGTCCCACAAATTGACAGAAACTGGACAACTTACTAAAAGTAGAGCCACTGAAAAGTAAAGCTGTTGCACACAGTAGATTTCCAGCTGGCACTTTGCCCAGCATCGGTTAAGCGGACCATGAAAATGTGGCATGGAGCAGGCCACAGGTGGCTTGGATTTTCAGGTTTGTGCCTTGTGATAAACGAGTCACAATCACCAATGGCTGCCCGCATACTTCCCCCCTCACTGGATGGACACATTTCAGCATCAGTATAATCTGTACCAGGCAGCTGTCAAATACAATGTATTTGTGCTCCTTTATTAGACTATCGTCCTGCATAAATGTGGTTTGACTCAACTGTGGTGGACATATCAGCCAAACAGGTCACACTGAAGTCGAGATCTTTCGCTAGTTCCTCGGTCAATTGTGTTGAGGCTTCAACGTCTGTTATTTCAGCTGGTGTTATTTGCACACGAATTGAAGAAACCATCATTGTCAATTGTTTATTGGGTGGCCCTTTTTTTGCGGGTGTAGATTGTGTAAAGTTGTCACTGAGTAATTCAAAAGCATCTTCCTTATATTCAGTTTCTTCTTCATCTTGTCGAGTTCTCACATTGTAGCAATGGTCCAAAAACACTTTGCTTGCTTCGCCGGTCACATTCAATTCATTTTCTGGCCGTTGGGCATAAGCATCTCAAGTCTGCTTATTGACTGAACTACACCGCGCCTTAAATATTAGTTGTTCCATGGTGAAATCTGTTTGGCAAGCAGCATCTTTGGTTTCATTTGTTGTCTGTGTCTTCATACTTCATTTTCTTCTGGGCCTCTAGGAGATGGGTTGTAAAAACATGTTCAGTGCAAATAAAACACACAGTATATAGCACTTTAGATTTTTTTAAAACCATGTTATGAAGACAACACCAGACCAAACCACTTTTTGCAAACAAAATTGTTTGTTAGTTACCCTGTTTTCTTGATTTTCTGTGAAACCCTGTTCTTCACTGTAACGACCGCACCGGCAAGCTGGTCTGCCACCTCTGATCAATGTGCCTACTCTTCTAATTCCTGACCTTTTATACATCCCTTGAATAGAATATTCATTAAAAAAGTCAATCATTTTTTAAATGAAACTCTTTCCTCGCACACATCGCTTACATACATATCCTCGGAACTGTGTACATCATTTAGTCAAAATATACATTTCGAATTTCACCTGATTGTAATGTTGCACTGAAGCATTTTGCATTGTATTTGGCATTAGGGTAGAAATTGTAACACTAGAACTGAAATGTTAAAAGATTGAAAAGATGCTTGTTTATAATAATGTCACTGTCTATTAGTATCAGATGTAGGATAGACATTCTTTCATTCAACGGAACTGTCAGTACGCATATCTCATGCTCTGGACCAGTGCCAAAGCATGATGTAATTGTAGGCAAAGTACCAGCATCCCCCTGTAAAACAGTACTTGTTTTAGTATAGATGAAAACAGTAAAATTGAACAGACACAATCGGATGTAGTCAATGGTACATATCAATAAAAACCCATAAATGAAACATTATGTAAACAAATGACAGGATAAGTAAGCTATTTCATATTATCTCAAATTCCATGCATATTACATTTCCGTAATCGAATAGCGAAATAAAACTACCTGATAGGCGCTTGAAGTTGTTGTTGACTCCGGGAAAGAAATGGATGCAGAATCTTGCTCCTTCATTTTCAGTGCATTGTCACGAAGTGGTAAAGGGAAAATTAGATTTACATTAGATATGTGGGAAGTTCCAACGCTCAAGAATATGAACTTCAACAAGTCTGTATGGCTCACCATTGTTATATTGGACGTGTCGTAGATGGCGTCACTACCGATAGTCTGTGCTTCAGTCAATATGCTCACCTAAAAAAATTGACATGTGAAGCAACCGATTGCGAAAAGATTGTGATTATTTCGAAGAACACTATAGCATAGTTTTCTGTTTTCATAAATAAATTTCTATGATGCTCCTAAAACCAGGGACATATGTCTAGCAAAATGGGGTATAGTTATAAAGCAATACAATCTATGCAAAGTTTAGTCAGCTAAATCATGAACCGTGAATCACCTGAGGCAGCGTGTGCATGAATAGAGTTGGAATTGCATTTGGAAGCAATTTACGAGACGTTCTGAGTCAATGCTTCTTTGTGTACTGCGATTGGTCGTACATAGTCGTGGTAAAGTGCAGGCTGCAGATGCGGAATCAATCACCCTTTAAGTCCCCCAAGACATCCTCGGCTCTACTTTCAAGCTCTTCTGGTGCAAATCCGCAATATCTGACCCATTCTCTTATAAGATCTATATTCCAGTGGAATATATACATATTGTGCCTTTAGGTTTCGTATGATATATGATATGATATTTTATTTGTATCGTGCTCATACAACAGTATTTCAGAGCACGACAAGGCAAGGGAGGGGAACAAGGGAGAACACAACAACGATCTTACTAGGCCCAGTGACATTGAGAACTTCAAGTGCATGGGAAAGGGAAAGGGGAAAAGTTCATTGAAGGGGGAGAGTGGGAAGTGCGGAGCAGAGGAGAAAACAGATAAATAATAAATACAAATAATTAGATAATGGAGGCATAAACAGTGGTAGTGCAGCCAGCAAGTGGCAAGTGCTGTGTTTATGGCAGCGGAGCTGAGTAACACTGATAAGTGCATAAAAAGAAGAAACATGAGGGGGGGACTGTGTGGGTACAGATACAGTCCCCAGTGCAAGGGGTGACCAGGAGGCAGTGCAGAAGGGTGGCAGGGTGAGCAGGGGACAGTGGGTGGCCAGATGCACAGTGCCAAGATAGAGCAGATCAGCAAGGGAGGTGGGGAGAGAAGGCAGAAGCAAAGAGGAAGGTCTTGAGGAGCTTCCGAAACCGGAGATGGCTATCCTCAACTTTCAGAGTGGCAGGGAGGCTGTTCCACAGGGAGGCCCCGATCAAAGACAGAGATCTACCCCCAGCTCGTTTCTTTGAAAAACGACTGACCATGAGGAAGTTAGAGGTAGAGGAGCGAAGAGCTCGAGAGGGGAGGTATTTGCGAAGGGATAGCTGAAGGTATTTTGGACCCAGGCCCCAGAAAGCATTGTGGACAATGCAGAGGGTTTTGAATGTAATCCTTGCATCCACTGGGAGCCACTGGAAAGATTTCAGAGCTGGAAAGATACGGTCCCAGGGTTTGAGGCCAAGGACAAGTCTCGCAGTCCTGTTCTGGAGTAGTTGCAGAGGACGGAGAGTAGAGGCAGGCAGATTTAGAAAGAGGCTGTTACAATAATCCAACCTAGAGAGAACCAGAGCTTGGGAGACAGTGAGCTTCTGGGGGAAGGAGAGGAAAGGCAGAGTACCTCTGAGGAGGTGCAGTAGGAGGTTTGACATTTTAGAGACCTCATAGATGTGAGCAGAGAAGGAAAGTGTGGATCTTACAACAGCAACCGTAAACCATACAAGCAGGCATTGTTGAAACATCTGTTTAAAAAAAAAGTCCATATCATAAATACATTATTTTGCATGAATGCATGAGAAAGATGGAATTATATCATACATTTTTCTATGCAATGTTTGTTTTGGTCACAGAAGAAAAACCTGTGTAGCGTAGCCGACTGTATTCTAGGATTACTTTCATACACAATTGATTGATGTGACGCAAATCGTAACGTGTTACTCGTCCCTTGAATGTACTATCATGCATCAAAAGGAAACATGCTTATAGGCACGGTCCGTGAAGGGTACAATTCTATACCAATTGACATTGATGACAATTGCTATATATTGAGAACAGAACAAATCAAACAGAAGTCAATGGTAATGGCAATGAGATGAATGAACATTACACCACTGGGTACATTCGTTTGAAATAGATAGAAATTTAGAGATCAAGGAGAGATGATTAGGTGACCTGCCCTTACCTTGACCAACAAACAGTTAGATTCAGCAAGCAGGGTAGTTAGTAGCAGGAGAACAGGTAGCGCAATCACGATTTGACTTTCAGTGCTCACAGATGTTCTCAGGTAGCACGGACAATCACTAGTTGACTTGCAGTGCTCACAGATGTTCTCACGATAAATATCAAGGGGTTTATAAAGGATTAGAAAAGTGGGTGTGTATGTGAATGAGTGACGTCTATATGGCGTGGTCTTATGTGGATAGCAGGGGTGTGGCCTGCTTCAGAAGAGCCTGCCTGGAGACACTGGGTCTGGGGAGGCCATGTGAACAATGGTCCCTGCACGGAAGATACCTTTGAAGTGTACATGGTGTTTGGCCCCTTGGCTGTTCCCATCCCTGCCAGTCCCCTTGGCAACGAACATCCACTGGTGTGAACTGCCGTTTATAATGGAGGGGAGGATGGAAGGGCATGAGGCGTGCAGACAAGACCTGGAACACCGCTGAAGGGAGAGACACACTTAAGTGTATTGCTGGGGCACGGCCTCCTTCAGGGGACGCTGCATGGAGACTTTGGGTCTGGCTAGGCCATGTGTACAATGGTCCCTGCTCGGAAGATACCTTTGAAGTGTACATGGTGTTTTCACCTCGGCCGTTCCCACCCTGAGAGCCCCCTTGGGAGGGCACGGACACACGTGCGAACTGCCATTGATAGGGTAGGGGGGATGGACGGCCAAGAGGCATGCATGAAAGGGCCAGAACACTGCTGAATGGAGACACACTTATGTGGATTGCAGGGGCACGGTCTGCTTTACTGGAGCCTGCCTGGAGACAATGGCTCTGGCTAGGCCATGTGTACAGTGGCCCCTGCGCGTAAGATACCTTTGAATTGTACATGGTGTTTGGCACCTTGCCCGTTCCCATCCTTGGCAGCGCACATCCACAGGTGCAAACTGCTGTTGATAATGGAGGGCGGATGGATGGGCATGAGGCGTGCAGACAAGGCCCGGAACACCATTGAAGGGAGAGACACACTTATGTGGATTGCAGGGGCATGGCCTGCATCAGGGGAGCCTGCATGGAGACACTGGGTCTGGCTAGGTCATGTGTACAATGGCCCCTGTGCGGAAGATACCTTTGAAGTATACATGGTGTTTGGCCCCCCGTCCGTTCCCACCCTGAGAGCCCCCTTGGGAGGGCACGGACACAGGTGAAAACTGCCATTGATAGGGTAGGAGGGTATGGACGGCCAAGAGGCATGCAGGAAAGGGCCGGAACACTGCTGAATGGAGACACACTTATGTGGATTGCAGGGTGCGTGGTCTGCTTCAGGGGAGCCTGCCTGGAGACACTGGCTCTGGGGAGGCCATGTGAACAATGGCCCCTGTGCGTAAGATACATTTGAAGTGTACCTGGTGTTTGGCACCTCAGCCGTTCCCACCCAGTCAGCCTTGCCAGGACAAGTGAGCGTGTCCTTGATTTACTGAAAAATGGAAACAACCATTCATAAAAATTCAGTTGTATTTTATTTTGTTGCTGATGTTGATGGCACAAATGTACTACAGATTGGGCCTCATTTTGACCCTGGCGGTGACAGTATGAACAGTGCCGATAAGGCACCGTCACCGTTCATACCATCCCGCTGCATTACGAGTTCTGCTCGCGGGTTGCTGACAGCCCGTCAGATCTTACCTGGCTGGCTGTGCAGCACCTGCAAGCATAGCTCGTAATTGCGCCGGTGCCGTTATCAGCGGTGCCGGCGCAGCCATGCTCCCCACCCGCATTCTGCCCTATGGGGCAGAATGGGGATCAGGAGCCCGGCAATACCACCACCCGGCCAATTACTGCCTCATTCATCTCATAATGGGCTGGTCATTGTCCAATCAGTGCCGGTAGCGAGCATGGTGGTAGCCGTGCCTGCCATACAGGCACAGCTACCGCCATGCTCGTAATGAGGCCCATTGTATACTTCGGGTTGCAGCACAGTGTGGGAAAATCCCCTGTAATGACCGCTGTCACTGGGGAATGTGTCTCTAATGGCACCAACGACACAGGCGGGTATTACTCGTCGAACGAGGTGTCCAAGCCTCCCATGAAGCCACCATGTAAAGGTACGATAGACCACAAGCCTGTACTACCTGTGGAAGATGTTCTAATACCTGTAAAGTATAGAACTGCTAATTCGACCAACGTTAGCCAATAGTCTCCAGTATAGATAAAGGAGAATAATTCATTTCAACTTATTCTCACCCATTATGTACTTGTTGAGTACCAAATCAGCTGATCTTATGATTCCCAGATCTTTGTTTCCAGTCTATGAAGTTGGTTGTGTATGCCCACATCTGATGGAAATATGCATGTGTTACTCACTATATTTCACATATTTATGAGATTATCGATTTATGAATATAACGTGATACTCACTCAAGTTTGTGTCTATGCTCTGACAGCAGTGATGTGGAGATTTCCACCCGTGAGGCGTGGGGTTAGCTGGTTGTCGAGCGCAGCAATTGATCAAAAGAATTCACAGAATGGAGACTATTGGCTAACGTTGGTCGAATTAGCAGAAGTGAACACCTGTCAGTACCAGGTAAGTTAGAATGCACTCTCCATTAATATAATGAGGTATTTTAAATATAACAGCACACTAACTCAGTTCTATACGTTACATTACAGGTATTAGAGCATTTGAGTCATCAACACATTCAAACGCCTGTGCCTATTACTTCACATTGGTAAAAAATGGGAAGTTTGAGAATGTATTCCCTTAGATACAAGAAGGAAGAAATCAACTATATACGATTGAATGTAGAAAGTTTTTGCTCCTGAAGAAGAGAGTTATGCTCTCGAAACGTGTTGTTTTGATTTAATTTTCATTTAATGTGATTAGAATGTATGGGGTTTTGAAACAATGATGAAGAGATTGTAACTTGTATGATTACTAATACAACATAATTCTCTTTGACAACATTACTAATAAACTCTGATTGAGTTTAATATTAAAATGCATTGATGTGTTTATAGCTAAGAAATAAAAAATAGTTGTTAAGTCATAAAATAGCAAATTATTACGGTTTAATATAATCAGAATACAGCTTCAATGTTGATTGGATTGTTCTAATACATACAGGTGTGCAGGAGACGGGAGTTCCCATGACTTATGGGAATTGCAGTTTTTGCATGATTGCATTGACTTTCGAAACTAGAGTCATTAGTTTCTCCCCCGAACCCTTGACTTTGGCTAATTACAAGTGAGCCATAGAAGCTCCAAACAATTTTCAGATCTCAAAATTATCAATCATTTAAATATGTTGTGCTTGACTCCAATGGCAAGTTAGTCCACCTGTGGAAGAGAAAGATATAAACTGTATTTAAATTAACAAGATAAGTGTATCAAACCTTAGTTTGGTGCCAGTACAAATGTTACTTCACGGATCAATCACCTTTGGCTTTAAAGTGTAGACACATTACAAAAGTGAACAACTATGCATTCCATTACATTTGGGACACCAAGAAATATTGTTTCTTGGTTGTACGTGAAAGACACATAGGATGACCAATATGATTTCCACAAATCACGAGTGATGTATAGAATTGCAAGACTAAATTCATTTGGCCGTGATAGATCAAAGTTATGACAATATAGTAGACAAACATGAAATGTTAGTGGCCTAAGTGACATCACATCTAGAGTACACTTACTCATTACTTGGAGTTGCGAGGGCAAACTGTTGTGCGAAGTTCATGCATAAGCACCATCATAATCCTCAACACGGACCGTGTGAGGCAGGCTGCCCTGAAGTCATGCAGCTCGGTAACACATTGCGGCGGTCTTCCGATATGTAGGACAAGCATCCAGAGTTTTCTCAGCAGCAGCAGTTCTCCTCCTCGGTTGGCATTACCTTGCACCGTTTGCAGGTACACCAGGTGGAGACGTTGTCCATGCGACCAGGCTCAGGCTCTTGATCTGGTGATTCGTCCTCCCAACTGTCGTCCGAAACCCCATCGTTTCCGTATCTTTCTCTTTCGAGTAATTCCACCTCAGAATACTCCAGCTCATACTGGTAGGGCTGTATTGTTGCCATTATGTGACAAAATTAAAATAGATAGTAATGATAGTACTAGTATCTGTTTGCACGGGCTACGAGCAACGAAGATAGTTGAACAGAGCAGAAACAAGCCATAGGATACACAAAAAAAGACAGTGGCCCTCATTACGACCCTGGCGGAAAGCAACTGACCTGACCGCCATAGCGTAAATAGCGTTTCCGCCATTGCACGACAGAGTAAAGTGCGGCTAATTTGGACCCATCGGGCACGAGCACTACGCCTTGGCGGAAGTGCAAAGTCCGCGATGGCGGAAATGTCCCCAAAACGCCCCTCACCGCCGTCGTACGGCGACCTAGGTGCAATTCCGCCACCGGACATAGCGGTCACCGTAATGAGCGGCAATCGGAAAATACGGTGACCGTAAATATACGGAAACGGAAGCAAAAACATGGTCCCGGAACGGGAAACAGCACGCCGTACACCCATAAAATCAGAATATTCACACAACGATTAAAAATACTACCCTGAGAGACATCCCAACCCGTCATCCACCCTAGTGAAACCAAAACAATGGGAAAAGTAGCGAAAAAAGCGTGCGACCGCAAGCGGCAGGTCCACTTCTCACGTGAGGAACTCACGGTGCTCACAGAGACCCTCCAAGAGAATGCTGGCGTCGTCTTCTCGACGCAAATGACCAGGACGGCACTTGCGAACAAGAAGGCCATATGGGCCCTGGTGGCACAGCGGGTAAGTGCGGTGGGGACCGCACCCCGCAACCCACAGCAATGCAGAAAGCGATGGGACGACTTGCGGATACGCGTACGGAGCATACTATCCGCCAACCGTAACATTGCCACAGCTACCGGGGGAGGATCGGAATCACCCATCAAGTTGACCCCCTGGGAAGAAATCTGTGCCTCCACCATTGGAATGGAGACCATAGAGGGAGTCGGAGGGATGGAGAAAGCAGTGCAGACATCCGAAGAATCAGGTAGGTGGGCCAAATAAAACTATGCTAAAACCACAATGTCCAATCATGTGAAGTACCATGTGTCCATATAGTGCAACAGAAACACATGTCCAGGAGAACGTCCACTTACATTGGCCTGATAGCGGACATTAAAAGTCAAATTAAATAAATAAATAATTAAAATTCCTAAAAACACCCTCTACACGTGCAGCAGGCACCCCCTAACTGCAGGCTGCAATACAACTGCACCCTCAATCCACACAAAAATGAAACCACCTCCAAGGCCCTGACCCAAATCACCCTCAGGTACCACCCCAATGCATGTGATACATTGCCATTCCAATTTCCACAGACCCATTAATAACGCTCGCCCTCCTTTACTCCACCACAGGGTCCGATTCAAACGACGAGCTCCAGGACACCCCTACCAGCACACCTGCAAAGAGGGCCAAGACCAACGGCCAAAGACCCTCCACCTCAGCTGCACGGATCAAGACACGGCAGCAGCACAAATCAAGTGGCAGCACACAGGAGGGGACTTCAACAGGCACCCCAGCAGCCAGCATGGCCACAACACCACCACCACAGGCCCCCCCAATGGATGCCACAGAAGGCACTGCTTCTGGTGGCAGCAGCACCATAGGTGACACTGCATTAATGGCAGCATGCTCCGACACAGAAAACGGTGATGTCGATGTACGATCCATCCATGACCTGTCTCAATCCCCCTGTTTGTTTCATCCCGTACACCATGAGGATACCACGCAGGCGCACTCACAAGACGACGACTGGCCATCCCCCACAAGCCCTGTGTCAAGGCAACATGAGGTGATCAGCCCCTCTGTGACACCACTGCAAATGGCCATGGCCCAGCAGAGGCAACAGTCCCTCGACCAGGTGATCGTGCAACAGCAGCAACTGGCCACGCTCCTCAAGGACCATGCTGATGAATGTGGGGGTACCAAGGCAGCCATAGAAACATGTACAGAGACACTAAGGGCAGAAATGGAGAGAAGCACCGAGAGCCTGAGAGTACAAATGGAGAGAAGCACCGAGAGCCTGAGAGTACAAATGGAGAGAAACACCGAGAGCCTGAGGAGGGAACTGCATGCGACGTCCAAAGACGTATGTGCTGAACTTGCCGCTGTGCGCCGTGTGCTCACTGAGCTCTCACAAACCATTAGGGACATGCATGGACGTGAGCAGGCAGAGACATCATCCGTTGCAAGTTCCGTCCAGGGCAGCCCCCAACGTAGATCTGGGAGGAACCTGCGCTCCACAGGCAGGGGTGCCCCTGATACCCGGAGAGGGGGCTTGCAATAGCGTCTGCCCACTGACAATGAGCATCCTTGGACACTGGTGTTCGGGGGGAGGTAGGAGGGTGGAGGGGGTGTGTTGGGCTTACTTGGGTGGCGGGTCGATGGGGTGTGTAACACAATTTCGCATATGCTATAAACATTTCACAATCATCCAATGAGATGTGTGGACATTGATCTTTGTGTACGAGGCCATCATAGGCGTACAGTCCATATTGTGCATGTTCCAGACACACACAGTGCCACAAGTCCCGTGTCCATGTATCAGCCACCAGGCGTGAGTGCTAGAAGCATGAATCTATGATAATCTGACGAATTTCACGGCCCTCCTGTGCCTCGCGGACTCCTTGAGGTTCTGCCACATCCCCACCCACATCATGACCATATTCAGGTGCTTGCAGTTCTGCGTCAGGGGGCATGGGCACATTTCTACGTATGCACATGTTGTGTAGCATGACACATGCCATGACCATCTTTGAAACCTTCTCATGGCGGTACAGGAGTGCCCCGCCAGACCTGCTGAGGCAGCGGAAACGACCCTTCAGTAGGCCGAATGCCTGTTCTATGACTACACGGGTACGTGAGTGGGCATGGTTGTAGTCCTCCTCATGCTGGTTCTGTGGGTTCCGGAGTGGTGTAAGGGGCCATCTCTTCAGTGGATACCCGGCATCACCTGTATGTGGACAATAAAGGATGTTTGAGGAATGACATTGCTACGTAAGCACCCCCCCCCCCTTCCTGCCAGGTCATTGCCGCATCACATACCCCACATTATCATGCATGAAATGAGACTCACCGAGTAGCCAGGATCTGTTCCCTGCATGTCGCTCCATGTAGCGTGGTATTGTAGAGTTCCGTAAGACCATGGAATCATGGGTTGATCCAGGAAATCGGGCACAACAATGTGTAATGATCCTGTTTGAGTCACACACCATTTGTACATTAAGAGAATGATATTGTTTTCGGTTGCGGTACTGGGCCTCCATGGCATGTGGGACAACCAATTCCACATGGGTGCAGTCGATGGCACCAATGCAACCCGGTATGCCGGCAAGTGCATGGAATCCCACTTTTGTGTTCGTAATTTCCTGCTCCGAGCGTGGTAGAGAGATGTAGTCGTCTGCGTACTTCAGGAGGGCATCAAGCACTTGCAATAGTGTCCGTGACAACAGTGGCTGTGAAATGCCATGCAACTGTCCAACTGTGTGCTGGTAGGTGCCTGTGGCCAGGAAGTGGAGTACAGACACCACCTTCAGTAGGGGTGGGATGGCGGTTGGGCTATCTATCATGCTGACAAGGTCAGCGTGTGTCATGTCCACAATGGCGGTTATGGTGTCCCGGTCCAAACGGTAGAGGGTGTGGATCTGCTCATCAGTGAGGTTGAACGGATGTGCTCGGAGGCGTGGGATTGCGGGCTGCCTGCATGGTGGTAGTGGCTGTGCTGGTGGGCCTTGCTGGCCCTGCCTTGCCCTCCTACTCCTCCTGCGTCTCCTCTGTGCGGCCGGTTGTTGTAGTAGTTGGTGTTCGTCTTCTTCTTGAAGTTGGAGTACTTGCAGTGCTATCAGGTCCCCCAGGGCCAACATCGCTAGTCCTGCCGGTAGCATTTTGGAGTGGGTGTGGTTGTGGGAGGGGGTTGGGTGTGCAATTTATGTGTTTTCAAGCTGTATAGCCTCCACCTGTGGTGATTCATTCCACCTGTGCAAGCTGCAATCCCCTTTGGGCGAGCACGTCCCGCACACAACGCTGCAAATCGACGCATGGCATCTTGCTATTACAATCATGTATTTCATCCCGATGGCAGTGAGATATTGCTTCATATGTTAATTCTGCTATGGTCCCATTGTTTCACATACTATCTTTGCAGTCGGGAACAAACTTGTGAAGGGTCAGTGGAATGTAGTACTCGATTAACGGTGGACCCTCATGCAGCGCTGTACCGCGGTTCACCGACGGGCGGGGCGTCCCATTTGTGAGTGAAGCCAGTTGCCATTTTCACACACTGCCGCACTAAATGGATGGATTTGTGATTTCAAGCGGTCACAGATGCCTTTTCGACGTGATGTTGCAAATGAGGAATTCGAAGGACAGCGCTTTCAGTTTCCAGCTAGCGGCGAGGAGACGCCCACAGGTCTGACTGCAGATAGAAAGTTCTATTGTTTAATGTCCTTGGGACAGGGGCCATGCCGAGAATGCAATGATTGATATGAATAGTATGGGATGCGCAATAGCGTAGTGGAGGATAAGGCAGGACGTTCCCAAATACATGTTACTTCACAACACTAGAATTCCGGCCTGGAGCACAGTGGATTTTGCAGACTGCATTAAGCACAGATTCAATGGAAATTTCAAATGTTATGTGAGTAAATAATCAGGCGTTTTTATACCGGGATGAGGGAATGATGTATGGATGCATGGACAGATGATTTAATAGAGAGTCTGCCATGTACATGGCTTTTTTGAATCTATCAACTTCCTCTGCGCTATGTGATGCAGGGCTGCCATAGTGGGACCATCGTCTATCTGCCCTTGTTGAACCCTCCCCGTCTCGACGCACCTTCAAACACTTGTGTCTATGCACGTTACTAATCCCATCTAATGGATTCTGTTTTAACAGACGCATGCACACAAACACTCGTTTGTAATAGTGTTTTCACCTCGATTTATATAGTCATGATTCGCAAGTGATTTTTGGGTGCGAATAATCCTTTTGAGTGGGCTAGCATGCATATGGCTGTGGATTTAGTGTGATCTTTGAAGTGAGCAATTCAAATGGAGTTCAGATGCCCATACTATTCTTTTTCGTTTCATTTGGGTGACAGGTATCTCCTCCCCTTTTGCCGCTGCCATCTGTATGCCACTCCTGCAGATGGCTTTTACTCCCGACACCTGCTGCTTCGTGTTAATCAGTGGAGCACCATTACGATCTTATGGGACGATCGCCAATGGCCCACATGCCCTTACGCAGTACTAGTGGCTAGGAGCAACATTTCGAGCTTTCAGCTGGACTAGTGCCTACCTAATGGGACGGCCCTGCGGTTCTAGGCGCTTCCATGTTGCCTTTTTGAACGTGAATGTAGCCCCTGTGTACCATGGAGGAACAGGGCGTCACACGAGAAGAAGCTGGTCATTTATTGCGGATGCAGCCCACAATTATGAGATATGATTTGGAGTTCATGACCTAATAGCTGTATGGCCCGGGTGATTTTGTTGTGCATTAAATTTTGATTATGATATTGACCGTGTAGCGTTGTTCTTTGCAAGTAATGTAGCATATTCCTATTTGTGGAGCGATGTATTGTGAGGAGATCTGCTTTGGGTTCGGCCTTCTGAGTCTAGTTGCGTGGTACTGTACTGGGCGCGTTTGCCTACGAAGGCCAGTAAGGTCAGGGATAGGGGATGCAATTATGTCTGTTTTGATGATGTCATGCTCATGGGAGGGGGATTAGCTTTTGTGTAACAGATGCCGGTCAGCCAGGTGGATTGGTGGAATGATGTGATTTTCAGAATATGGCTGGTCACAGGTGCCTGTGTTTGCGTGCGTTTCTTGGAGGGAGACTGAGGTCATGTCCATTGGCATAGCTTCTGTATTCGTGCCATCTGTGCCCTGCTGCTCCCATTGGCCCCTCTTGAGATGTGCCTGGCTGCTCAGTCACTCTGCCAACTTGTGTGGTACATGCTTATGATGATGGTTGGTTTGTTTACTGGCAGGAGTACAGGGCTGGTGCAGTCTCACTCAGGATACTGCTTTGTATGTTGCCTTACACTGGTGTCAAGCAATGGGGGGCCTGTTTTTGTTTGTCTCAGTTTTCAGTTCATGTTGCTGTACTTGAAGCTTCACATGCCTGTGCTGCATCAGTACGGCAATGGTGCCATGGCTAATATGGATGGCCACTCACAAGGCACTTGCAGCCCCTACATTCATTTGTTCGTTGGCATGCATGGGTGACTTGTACATTTCACTGGTTGCATGGTGTGACTTCATTGCACCTACGAGGAGTTGTGCAATGTGGCCAGGGAGTGGTGTACAGGCACTCAGTAGGGCCTTTTACGGTTGGTTTGCGATGCCGTACTTCTCACCATGGCGGAATGGTACTTTCCGCCATGCTTGATGGCGTTAGGTACATGTCTGCTAGGGTCAGAATTCCCGTACCGTTGCGCCATGGTGGTAATTACGGTTTCGCAGTGCGCGCGTGCGCGTACTTGGTGCAGTTAGCGTTGGCGTTCACTACGGTGTCGCTAATGGCATCGTACTTTACAGTGACGGGTCATAATCGCACCGAGCGGTATTCGATGGCGGTATTGCATTTCCGCCATCGTTTTTCGATTTCCGCCAGGGTCGTAATGAGGGCCAGTGAAATGATTGGAAAAGCAAATCTGATGTTGTCTGATGAGAAGTGGTCTGTTGATATTTATTGAGGAAAGAGGCATCCTGCCATTTCCATGGAGACAAGTCATTAGCTGGAGCACAGAGAACGTTGACACGAGACGTGCATTGGCATTGTGAAATGGGCTGTACACGTCTAGTGATGTCAGCTACAGGGGCGGGGGATATGATTAAGTGCCGCCAGGGCAGTTCACCTTAGGACGATGCAGCAACGTATAAGATTAGCACAAGATGACTATGTCTTGCTGCCTTATTTCGCATGTGTAAAAGTGAGGAAAACTATGGTAAGGTGCATAGGAAATGTCTTAAAAACACATGCCCGAACACTCGGGACAATAATATTTTTGAGCACACTATTCCTTTAATTCATTCAACAATTCCATTGGCTTGAGGATGGTAAATGGAGAACATCTTATGCCGAATGCCTAACAATACTGCAATCTCTTTGAACAGTGCATTGAGCAAGTAAGTGCCATTATCAGGTTTAAGTACTTTGCATACTCCTCAATGGGGGAACATTTCATGATCTAGAAAAGTGGCCGCTGATTTAGTGTCTGGATGTGCACATGGGCCTGCCTCAACCCACCGGGAAAACAGGCACACAATAACAATAAGGTACTGCTAGGTGTTACATCCTTCCCTCATATCACTAACATCTATAAGGAGCTCACGAAAGGGTCCACTGGGGTGGGATAGTCTGCCAGGCACTGTTCCCAACATTTGCCCTGTGTTAAACACGTGACATGTAGTGCAATTAGCAGCAAACACATTAAATAATTCCTGCATGTTCAGAATAAACTAATCCTACTGGATGGCTGCAGCAATATACTGCTTAGACATGTGCGATGGGTGATGCAGCTGTTCGAAAGTGACCATAACAACTCTTGGGCCATTACTACTTTACCTGTGAGGACTTGTCTCCAAATAAGATCAGTAGGTGATTGCATACATCCCCTTTTTTTCCACAAGTCTTTTTCTTCCTGGGGTGCCTGTCCCTGTAGTTCAATTATTTGGGTGACTGGTTCAGCAGTGAATGGAACCTCGTATTTTACTTGCACACTTGCTACTTCTGTATAGGCCACAATGTCTGACACTGGGAGATATGCTGCTGATCTGCTGCCTGATTACATAGGGAAATTGGGTCTGCATTATTAGTGTGGGCGGTGCACTTGACCACTGTGACAAGTGTGGGCCTGCGAGAGGGCATAAATCAATCTTTCTAGTAGGGCTGCATGCTGTACCAAACCCGCTCCTCTTCCATCGAGATAATGCTGAATGCACAGTGGTGGTAACATATGCTGAATCGTACTATATTGTCACTCAGCACCCTTGTGATGCTTCCAGCGCTTCAATCAAGGCAATGAGCTCTACAGCTTGGACAGAATAGTACAAGGGCAATCTCTTCTGAACCAACACCTCATACTCTCCATCTACTAGGTGGACTACTGCCGCCCCGTGTGCCTCTTGTCCGTCTCTTGGTCTATGGTCGCTGAACCATCCACGAAGAAAACATTCCCCTCCTCAAGAGCACAGTCCCTCACCTTAGGTATGTCAACATCTGGATCTCATAGTTAAGACAGTTGTGCAATGTGTCCCCCTCATTAATTGGTTCAGTGAGGAAAGTGGCTGTATTGACAGTTCTGCACATAACAATGTGAAGGGATGGGCTTGATAAAATCACTTCGAATACTGAAGCTTTGTGTGTAGTCGGTGTGGATTTAGACCTTTCAAGAATTGTTACTAAGCACCCGATCATAATTGTGGCAGATTTTTTAATGGTGAACGCTGCCACCTCAAAGGCCTGTTCACATGGGAACTGGCCTTGCATTAATGAGTCCAAAATCCAACTATAATTTGCCTACGGCTTGCAGCCCATGGTACCTTTCTGTGTCAGCACTGCTGTCATCATCTGCCCATTTGAATGGGAAAACAAAAAAAACTCCTGTGTGTAGTTGGGGATTGCTAAAACAGGGACATTACTGATAGTGTCTTTGAGTTCTGGGAAGCGTGTGGCCATCTCTTCTGTCCATGTAATGGGGCGTTTTACCTTTTGGGCCTCCTTCAGTCCTTGTAATAATGGCCCTGTGTATGTGGTGTAGTCAAGGATCCATGCCCTGCAGTAATTACACAACCCTAGGAACTTCTGCATGTCCTTAACTGTGACTGGCTGTGGGGTGCTGCTCACTGAGGGTGCATGCTCTGGTGTTACTCTCTTACCATCTCTTACCATCAACGGAAATGAGTTATCCTAAATATAGCACTTCCTGTTGACAGTATTACATTTTGGCCCTGTCCACCGTGTATCTTTTAGGTCTCATCACAACGCTATTACTGCCGCATTACCGCTCCACCCAACTATGAGGTGGGCGGAAAGTTGGCCACTTTCCACCCATTTTCAGTGCTATTAATGCAGCGCTATTAGCGGCATGGTAATAGTGCCGAGAATGCCCCATTGGGTCAAATGGACCCAATATGAATGGGGACTGCCCCACCGCAACTCGGAATCCAGAGCCAGACAGAGTTGCAGTAATGCTATTTGCGTTGGGCGGTATCCTGGTGGATTTACAGCTGGGATACTGTCCAGTCGTGATGAGGCCTTCTCTGCTAGCAATTTCAACAATGTGATGGAGTCCTCTCTGCACTGCTGTTCAATCGCACAGTAAACTAACAGATTGTCAACATGTTGAATTATGATACTGGGCAAGTGTATGTTCCCTAAGTCAGCGTGGAGTGCCCTCTTAAAATTACTGCGGGTCTCACATTACCCTGTGGGAGCTAGGTATGCTGGAATCTCATCCCGCGATGGGTGAACGCAGTGAAGTACTGGGAATCGGGGTGCAATGGGGTGGAGAAAAATGCATTATTCAAATCAATGATAGGGAAGTGAGTCACTGTGGTAGGTTTGTTAGAAAGGATAGTTGATGGGTTTGGGACAACCGAAATCACATCTTGAACCACATAGTTTAAGGTAAGGGGCATAAGTGTTAGGGAGAATTCTCTGTTTAGGCTGAATTTCCTAACCTAGTGAGTCCCCCAGCAGCTTTGCTGGATTTCTGGAGTTTGTTTTTTCCATCCTGCCAAGAGTGAGACTCTTTTTCTCCCACTCTTGGATATGAATGTGTGTAATTCCTTTGAATGTCAATGTGTTCCATGGGCTATGGGGTCTTTTACTCCATAGGGTCTCATATGTTTTTCTATGTGTGTTACACCGCACCCTACGTGCCGTAACACTGGGGTGTCCTAGCGGACCTCCACCATAGACTCCATACCCGGGGACTGACTACTGTCTCCCCGGTCATGTAAAGTCACCATTGGCTTTACTAGACCTAAATTTACTAACAGAACTAGTACAAACCATCCTACTGTGGACGTACTAGTAGGGCTAATTCGATTACTCCTGGATCTGTTATTCGAGGGGGCACTGTCCCGTCCCCCCTCGTCGAGTTTTGGCTGGTGGCAGTGGAAACTACTTGTTATGTTCGACCCCGAACATAACACTATGGGATTCGTCCCATTGTTGGAGATTGATATTTTTTCTCGTTAATCTCTAACGTACCACCGGTCTACTTATCTTAAATAAGTTATCGGATGGTATTTTCTGCCAGAACTCGGTTTTTAAAATGGCGTCTGTGTTCGTCTCTGTGACTCCTACCCCAAAGGTTGAGCCCTTTGTTCCACTTTTGGCGGGCCTCTGTACAGAGACCCTCCAAAGTGGTGCCATTCTGTCTGGGTTACCACAGGGGTGTGGGAGGGGGTTTAGGCACCCTGGACCGAGTTGCCTTGCCAACTCCGGTCGCACTCTGGTGTGATTGGCCCAAGTGGTGAGCCTCCCCGCTCACCACTTAGCATGTGTTGATTGACAGCTAGGCTGAATGAATGGGGGTTTTCTGCATAAAAGCAGGGCTTTTGGGACTGGATCTTCAGAAGTCGCCACAGGACCTAAGAATCCGACAAGGGTAACGCTGAGCCGACCTGGACAACGACACCTCCGGTGGAGCCCTGCGGAACTGACTCACCACTTCCCGACGACAGAGGAGATCTCCCTGCCGGAGAGTCTCTTCCCCTGACTGGTGGGAACAACCAGTGCCCTTTGCTTTTTCTTCACCTCAGGACGCAGTGGTCGAATTGCCCGTGCAGAGCACCTCGGCAACCGGATAGCCACTACCCCTGTACCGCGACCAAAAGGTGGTGCCTTGTGACGGAGCACTCTGCGGCTGGTCTCTTCCCTTGTGGTGCACTGGACTTCACTTTTCTTTGACAACGAGATCACCTCTACTCTTGGCAAAGACCTGACGTGCATCCACCACCAGGAACAACTGCCCCCGCCGGAGCTGTCTCTCCACAAACAAGGTACCGTGTCCGCCTGGCTTTCCTTTCGATCGGTTTGAGTGAGGTGTCTTAATCCTCTCCTTTCCGTTGGGTCGCCTCCAAGCTTTCTCACATATTGTTCTGAACTGGTTCAATCTGCCGATAACAATTTGCTACAAAGACTCGAACGCATTTCCACTAAGAGACTTTTGGGACATATCGCCTTGCCTCTCTCCGAGTGGGCCTGGCCTCTGAACTTTATGATCTATTATGGTTCTTGCCTTCTTGCCTTGCATTTTTCCCGTGAAGTATTGAACTGTTTTGTTTTCGTAACCTGCCTATTTTTCTCTCCCGTCCTAACTAATATTAGAGTGCCATCTAGGTTGAGGCATACACCTCTGTCTGCAAATAAGTGATGCTGGTAGAACCTAGACTTGTCGAAATATTGTTAGGGGGATTGATCGTTTCTTCTTCGTAGAGTAATTGTGATTGAAGTGTTTGCCGTGATAGTGCCATAGTGTTTTCCATAGATGTTCCGTTATAAATAAATACCTTAATATCTTTACACTGAGCCTCATTGCGTGTTTGCTTGTCTTACTGTGAAGAATTGCCCTATATTGTATACTCCACATACTGCCTAACTCTTCTTGAGGGGAGTCTGACTGCTCAGCCACAGCTACCAAGTGAATCTGTGTGGTACAGACTGCTACCAAGTGGGTTTACTGCCAAACACCTGTAGTCCTAAATCTTTTGCAGTGGTCCCAGAGGGAACTGCACAGGTTTCCGCCTAACACTGGTGGCAGCGGTGGGATTTGTATCGAGTATACAGTTTAGAGTGCTTTTCGACACTTTAGGATAACTAACCACAAAAGTTAGCACTAAAAAGCATCTTTCAAAAACATGTCTACGATGGAAACTTACAGTCAAGAATCCTTGTCAGGTGAAAATACTGAGAGTTTGCGAGCTCTCTGTAGGCAAGAAAATCTTTCTGTAAGAGGCAAGAAGTTAGAATGAATAGAGAGATTGCTGGCGAACCAAAGTCTGGGTACTGGTTCAGAGGAACCAATTTCTCCAGCAACTGTAGATAACAGTGATGGTGTTGATCTGAATCGTAATTCTGATGATAGCGATGAAGAGGCTGACGAGGACGGAGAGGCTAACGAAACTGTCTCCACTGCTCCTCTACCTGCCTTACCAGCTGTGCCTACGGGGCCCATACCAGGTCCCACAAGTAACCCTGCTTATTTTGAACTTGAAAAAATGAAGCTCGATTAGAATACAAACGGTTCTTGGCTCAATCTGAACGAAACCAAGAGCTCAAGTTCAGACAGATGAATGCCCAGGATGAGCAGAAGCAAGCTGAGTTAAGACTCAGGGAAATAGAACTTAATCACGAGTTAGAGATGAAAAAGTTGTCTATCGAAAATGCTTCTCTCTCCTCTGGTTCCTCTAGGAGCTCTAGTCCCAAAAGACCCCGGATGCCGAAGGAATTAGTGGGTATGTACGAACCGAGATTGGATGTGTTGGATTGGTTAAAACTGTTTGAGTACAATCATGGGCTCCAGGACATCACCGGGAATGATTTACTTCCCTGGGTGTTCTCTAGGCTCCCTCCTGTTGCGACTGATGTGGTAATGGAGTTGAGGGAGGCGGATAAGACGGATTACGAAAGTGTGAAACTAGCTTTGATAGCTAGATTCGGGAAGACCCCTTCCCAGTATCTTAAGAGGTTTAGAACCCTCAAAAAGCATGATGGTACCCCTTGGGCTACCTGGGTGAGTGAAGGGTTGAAAAACTTAGAGGGATGGATTAAGGGTTACAAAGTGAACACTTATGAGGGTATGAAGAATCTTTTTATGTTGGAGTCAATTTATGATGCCTGTTCTCCTGAGCTCAGACAGCACTTGGCTGATTCGAAGGAATTGGATTCCCGGACGCTAGCTAAGGCTGCTGACTTGTGGTTTGCCAACAGGGCTACTCATAAGGATTCTGGGGCAACTCAGAAAAAGGATGAGGGAAAACAGCCTAAAAAGAGAATTCGAATAACTCAAATTCCAAAGAGGGCCCCAAACAAAACCAGAAGGGTAAGCCACCGGGAAAACCACAGCAGAATAGTGTGTCTTCTGGTGCCAAACCGGAAGGAGGTCAGAACAAGCCACCATTCCAAAAAGCGTTCGGTAAATGCTTTGTTTGTGGCTCGACTGACCACGTGAAAGGAGATCCCAGATTTAAGGGTAAACCTTGAGGGGTCCAGCTTGTCTCCTTAGCCTTCGCTCCAGAGGAGGAAGTCCAAATGGCAAGTGGAAACTTTCTACTGCTAGCTGACGAACCCATTGGAGTCTCAGCCAGCGTTTCTTTAGTATCTCTGGGGTTGTGGGAACAACAGAATTTAGATGTCTATAATTCTATCCCCGATAATACTAAAGAGTATTATAAGGACAGTGTCCGGGTGAATGGCCAGGAGACTCCTGCCATTAGGGACACTGGGGCCAGCATAACTGTGGTGGATAAATCGTTTTTTCAGGCTGAGGATGTTGCTAAGGCAACCAAACGCCTCACCAAGTTAGCTGGAGGGCCTGTGCAGATGCTTCCCCAATTACCAGTTCTCATCCAGTGTAACGACATGACTGTAAAGATACCTGTCAGCATACAGAGTGAAGTACCAGGACGCGTACTGTTGGGTAACGATTTGAAAACTCTCGGAGTTGTATCGCATACTCCCAGACCTCCTAGTAAACGGTTACAGGAGCTAACCAGACCCGCAAGAGAGAGGACCATGCGCGGTAATCTCCAGGAGATGATGAAGAAAGAGATCACTCCTGCTCCACTGGAATTGTCGGCAGCTGTCTCCAAGAAATCAGAAGCGAAAGGGAAACCTAAGACTTCTATCCCGAAACCAGCAGCCAGCATTTCAGTGCAGCCAACACGGACTTCCCCGCGGTTGTCCAAAGTTACACCCGTAACTCCACCTCCAGCTGAGGCTGAGAGGGAGGTACAACCCTGTGTGGTAGAATTAGACTCTGAGGAAGAGCTAATGGAAGGCCAGGAACTCATTGGAGATCTTGATCCTGTTGACCATCCTGAGCTGCAGTCTTTACTGGCAGAAGGTGGACCCAGCAGGGCAGACTTCAGTAAGGGACAGAGGGAATGTCCAACTCTGGAAGGTCTTCGCCACCAGGCAGAAGCTCAGGCTGAAGGGCAAGAGCCTGGGAAATACAGGTTGCACTGGGAAGATGGCCTCTTCTACAGTGAACCGACCGAGTCTGCACCTGGAGACTACAAACGACTTGTAGTACCCCAAGAGAACAGACCACAGTTCTTGCAGTTAGCCCACGAGATTCCTTTGGCTGGTCACTTGAGTTTCAAGAAGACTAAGGAAAGGCTCTCTTTCTACTTCTATTGGCCAAAGATGGGGGCCAAAGTAGAAAAACACTGCAGGAGCTGCCACACCTGCCAGACCTCTGGTAAGGTTGGCTCCAAGAATGTGGCACCTTTAGTGCCTCTCCCAGTTGTGGGAGTCCCATTTGAGAGAGTAGGGATTGACATTGTTGGTCCCCTTGATCCTCCAACCTCCTCAGGCAACAGGTTTATACTTGTTGTAGTAGACCATGCTACTAGGTATCCTGAGGCAATTCTTATGAGGACTGTTACGGCTCCGGCTGTGGCCCTCCAAAGTGGTGCCATTCTGTCTGGGTTACCACAGGGGTGTGGGAGGGGGTTTAGGCACCCTGGACCGAGTTGACTTGCCAACTCCGGTCGCACTCTGGTGTGATTGGCCCAAGTGGTGAGCCTCCCCGCTCACCACTTAGCATGTGTTGATTGACAGCTAGGCTGAATGAATGGGGGTTTTCTGCATAAAAGCAGGGCTTTTGGGACTGGATCTTCAGAAGTCGCCACAGGACCTAAGAATCCGACGAGGGTAACGCTGAGCCGACCTGCACGACGGCACCTCCGGTGGAGCCCTGCGGAACCGACTCACCACTTCCCGACGACAGAGAAGATCTCCCTGCCGGAGAGTCTCTTCCCCTGACTGGTGGGAACAACCAGTCCCCTTTGCTTTTTCTTCGCCTCAGGACGCAGTGGTCGAATTGCCCGTGCAGAGCACCTCAGCAACTGGATAGCCACTAACCCTATACTGCGACCAAAAGGTGGTGCCTTGTGACGGAGCACTCCGCGGCTGGTCTCTTCCCTGGTGGTGCACCGGACTTCACTTTTCTTCGACGAGGAGATCACCTCTACTCTTGGCAAAGACCCGACGTGCATCCACCACCATGAACAACTGCCCCCGCCGGAGCTGTCTCTCCACAAACAAGGTACCGTGTCCACCTGGCTTCCCTTTCGATCGGTTCGAGTGAGGTGTCTTAATCCTCTCCTTTCCGTTGGGTCGCCTCCAAGCTTTCTCACGTATTGTTCTGAACTGGTTCAATCTGCCGATAACAATTTGCTACAAAGACTCGAACGCATTTCCACTAAGAGACTTTTGGGACATATCGCCTTGCCTCTCTCTGAGTGGGCCTGGCCTCTGAACTTTATGATCTATTATGGTTCTTGCCTTCTTGCCTTGCATTTTTCCCATGAAGTATTGAACTGTGTTGATTTCGTAACCTGCCTATTTTTCTCTCCCGTCCTAACTAATATTAGAGTGCCATCTAGGTTGAGGCATACACCTCTGTCTGCAAATAAGTGATGCTGGTAGAACCTAGACTTGTCGAAATATTGTTAGGGGGATTGATCGTTTCTTCTTCGTAGAGTAATTGTGATTGAAGTGTTTGCCGTGATAGTGCCTTAGTGTTTTCCATAGATGTTCCGTTATAAATAAATACCTTAATATCTTTACACTGAGCCTCGTTGCGTGTTTGCTTGTCTTACTGTGAAGAATTGCCCTATATTGTATACTCCACATACTGCCTAACTCTTCTTGAGGAGAGTCTGACTGCTCAGCCACAGCTACCAAGTGAATCTGTGTGGTACAGACTGCTACCAAGTGGGTTTACTGCCAAACACCTGTAGTCCTAAATCTTTTGCAGTGGTCCCAGAGGGAACTGCACAGGTTTCCGCCTAACAATAAGTCCTGAATCATCCTCCAACTAGACCCATTTGAGTTCTTGATAGGGTATACAGCCATGTTACAGGGGGATTCTGAGGGCACAATAATGCCCTGGTGCAGTAATGCAGTAATGCTGTTATAGTGCCGTGTATTCACTCATCTGCCTTCTTGTACAACGGGTAGTGTTTTACTCTGGGTAATATTGCTCCTGGTTTAAGGGTAATGTGCACTGCCACCACACTCTTTAACAGTCCTACGACATTTATTTATTTATTTATTTATTTATTCACGTTTGTTGAGCGCACAACAGCCCAGAGGCATTGTGGCACTTGTTACAGTGGGTCAGCATAGCTTAGTTATATACAAAACAAATACAACAGTCAATCATAATATATACAGATATTATGGATCAGAGTAGAAGCAAGAGGAGGGGAGGCTGCAGCGGTATGCGCAGTTAGTTGAAGAGAGCAGTTTTTAGGTTTTTCCGGAAGGCCTGGAGAGAGGTTTCAGCTCTGGGTGTAGGTGGGAGCGCATTCCATAACTTCGGGGCAATGTACGGGAATCCTAACCCTCCTGCCTTAACCCTGTTGATGCGCGCTACCATGAGTTGGTTGGAATAGCATGTTCTGGTGGGCCTAGATGAGAGTGATCTGGAGAGTGTGTCTGAGAGGTAGGATGCTGCTGTTTAGTTAATGCATTGGTGTGTGGTAGTGAGAATTTTGAACGCAATGCCGTCTTTGACTGGGAGCCAATGAGCCACCTTTCTAGTTTGTGCGATGTGGTCTCTTTTGGGAATACTTAGGGCTGCTCTGAGAGAGTTATGTTGGGTAGTCTGGAGCCTGTTTATGGGTTTTTTGGAGGAGCACATTGCAGTAATCAAGCTTCACCACTATAGTAGCTCTGGCAATGGAAACACAATTGTCCTTTGTAAGGAAGTGTTTTATAGCATTAATGAGCTTAGTACTCAATGTACAGGCAGAGACGATGGCACTGACTTGTTTGTTCATGGACAGCGTGGCATAGATGTGTACCCCTAGAGTTTTCACAGAAGATGAAACCGGGATGATGCAGTTGTCGATGTGGACATTGGCATAGAGGGTGTCTAAATTAGCTAGGGTGGACTTTTGGTCAAGAATGAGAATTTCAGTCTTGTCCCCATTAAGACAACGGCCATTTGTGGCCCTCCAGGCTTGGATGGTGGAGTAGATTTGCCTTAGGATTGTAGCGTCTTGGTGATAAATTTCTGTTAGCGGGAGGAGCACTTGAGTATTGTCAGCATAGTTAGTGTATGTGATCCCAAGTACATCCAGTTTATCAAAAAGATGCTGAGTGAAAAGATTGTAAAGCATGGGGACAGTACAGGATCCCTGTGGAACACCACACTGAATGATGGTGGGTGTTGCGTTAGCTATATTAGAGAAGACTTTCATAACTCTACCTTCTAAGAAGGAGGTAATCCAGGTGGTTGCTTGGTTGGAGAAGTGTGCAGCGTGTGATTGGTGTTTGGTGAGGGTTTTATGTTCAACCAGATCAAACACTGCTGAGAGGTCTAGGAGGAGTAGGATGGCAGGGTTGCCCTTGTCCAGGACATGAGTGATTTGTTTTTTTAGGTCTAGTAATGCGGTTTCAGTTCCGTGCCTTTTGCGAAAGCCAGACTGTCTTTTGCCTAGAATGGAGTTGGTTTCAAGGTAGAGTTGTATTTTACTGTGGGCGGCTTTGTCTAATATTTTGAGAAGGAATGGGACGGTCGTTGTGGGCTGGTAGTTATTAAGATGTGTGGGGTCTAGCGTAGGTTTTTTTAGGAGGGGACGCACCCAGGCCTCTTTGAAGCTGCCAGGGACTATGCCTGTTTTAAAAGATGAGTTAATGAAGGCGGTTAGGAGAGGAGCGAGTGGCTCAGCACACTCCTTTATGATCTTAGGGGGGCCCGTTGGCCGGTAGATTACATGAATATTTATAGTGTTTTTGGGTGAGAGAGATAGTTTGGCTGATAGAGCATCTGTACTTTCACCTTGGTGGGGTATGAGCCTAATAGCTATAGCCTCTTTGAAGATCAAGGCTATCCCCCCTCCTGTTTTAGCTGACCTGTCCTGTCTGTGGATAGAGTAGCCTTCTGGTAAGGCTAGCATGATGGTAGGTCCGGATGCCTCATGAAGCCAAGTTTCAGTGATGGCTAATATATTTATGTTCTGACTTACTAGTAGATCATTGACTTCAAGGGCATGGGTTTTGAGGGAGCATACATTGAGTAAGACGCATTTAAGATGCTGTGCCAGATTGTTCCTGTTAGTCTGATGTGGGATTCTTATTTTGGTGGCGGTGATGTGTTATTTCATGACATTGAGATTGGGCATTAAGTGGGGTTGTTTGGGGGAATTAGTGTTGTGGTTGTGTATATTGTGGTGATTCGAGTTCAATCTGGGTGTGGTGCGTGTTCTTAGATGAGTGTTTCTGAGTACTATCTGTAATGGCAGGGCATTGATGTTCATGGGGAGTGTGCGTGTCCTGAGTCTATGGAGTCGGGACTGACAATTAGGTGCATGCGTGAGTGCCTGGATGTCGTGGTGAGGGTGATGGGGCATAGGTAGCAGGGCCATGGTGTGCAGATTAAAGCTGCTGGAGTTAGGGTAATTGGAGTGTTCTAACCTGGGATAATTGGTTCTGAGGTTGAGGGCGAGTAGGGTGCCTAACATGCTAAGGTACAGAGGCACAGTGCACATACTGAGAGAGAAGTAGAGGTACAGGTAGCAATAAGGCTAGTCCAGAATGCACTGGGGCAGCGACAGCTGGGCTGTTTCCAGCAGATATTGCAGAGTCAAGGATCAGGTCGGCTATGGCATAGTATGCTTAGCAGGGGAAAAGTGACCAGTATATGCAGAGACAAAACATTTTAGCAGTAGCACCAGAGATAGTATAAGCAATGTAAAACACTTTAACAGAGTAACAGAGACCATAGATAGACAGCAATGGCAGTGTATGCTAAACAATGGCAAATTGGGCAAGGTAGGTTATGTCAGGACACATTAGCAGCAGGGACCGGAGACAGTATAAGCAATGTCAAACACTTTAACAGAGTAACAGAGATCATAGACAGCAATGGCAGTGTAGGGCAAGGCAAATTGGGCAAGGTAGGCTATGTCAATGCCCTTTAGGAGCATGTAGTTTCGTAAGCTTGAATAGTGATAGACTTTGAGGTTTTCAAGTTATGTGTTGTGTTCAATTATGTTCAATTATGCATGCCACAGCATAAGCTAGTTCAGTGCAGCCAGGGGCTTGGGCATTTGCATTAGTGGCTAGAGAATTAGGCTGGCTGAGAATAACAAGCAGAGATATGCAGGCAGGTGTGCTCATTCAGTGTAGATTAAGACGTGCTAGGTTTATAACATGATTTCAAGCATTGCGGTACACATATGAGAAGACATTTTGCGTAAATTGAGTGTGCAGAGTAAAAGTCATTGAGCTCTGCTTAACACGCTTGTAATGCACATCATTGCTATTACCTCGGCAAAGTCAGGGAGTGTCATTGGAGCTCGGTGGGCAAGCACTTACCTCAGGCAGGGCACAGACGGTGTTCTATGACCCCGGGCTCCAGACAGGGGAAGCCTTTGTGGGTAGTGCCTTCGTGGGGGAGGGCCGGCTCTCGCCTGCCGGTTTGGATTGGGCAGTGATAACTGGCCAGCAGCCAATCGGTAGCCACCCTGGTAAAGTGGAAGCACAAAGGGTGCTGAGGGTCATCCAATTCAACGGGCGGCCATCTTTGAAGGTGCAAGCCTTGTGGTATGAAATGGCTGATTACTGCTTATATGGACATTACTGGATGCGGGCCCTCAGATGCAGGTTGCCGTTGCTACTGGTCAAGTGGCAGTTAAATTAGGGCGATCCCGGTGTCAGCAGATGAATGAATCTAATATTTCCAATTATAGTTAAAATAAGCCATCCGGCTTACCTTGCAACATCCTGTTGCAGAGGGCATTTTCCTAGCTGTAGCACTGCTCCTGCAGTGTAAAGGGGGAGCTCCTGCTCTTTCCACGGAATCGAAGATTCATGAGGATGTCTTATCCGTAAACCATCTGGTACTTGTGCTAAGTAGTCCTGGGCAAATGATGGTTTGGATTGTTATGTGATGCTATGTTATGCTAGGATTGTTATGTGATGCTATGTTATATAGTATTGTTATGCTATGCTATGGTATACTACATTGGGCTCTCTCGCATACATTTAGGCCTCAGATCTTTCCATTGACTCCCTCTGCATTTGGCACCCCGGACATGCCCAAACTCCTCCTGGGGCAGATGACAAGTCAGACCTTCTCTTCCGCTTATTCTCTACAAGTATAGCATTAGCACCATATATGGTAGATAGCAGTAGGCTTTCTGTGAATGCTGCTTAACCATAATACAACACAATGTCCCTGCAAGGCTGCGTCACAAGGTCACAAGTGTGATGTCGACCATTCTTGCAAAATGTCTGCAATATCGTGACAAGTAACACCCCGCAAAGTGTTAGTGAAAGTGTTATAATATATTAGTAATTGCTTATGACATGCTATATAACTGCCTGGCCACTTGTCCTTCTGTGTTTTCCTGCTTATTTGCTGAAAATGTCTCTACATGCTGTGTATTTGTTATCTAATACAAGAAGATTGGTTTACCACCAGTCTGTGTCTGATCTCCTTATTTGCTGCAAACTGCCCTTCCTGGACCTTTATGCAGTAATGGGAACTATGCCCTATCGGCCTTCCCGTCGTATTCTTACCCCTCGCTTCCCTTTCACTGCCATCATGCGGCCATCACACGATCTCAATCTGGGCCCCCACAAACCTTCAACCTATGGCGATATCATGGACGGGGGCTCATCCTCCCCCTGCTCCTTCTCCGTGTCCCACTCTTCCTCCTCTGCGACTGCGGCAGCATTGGCATCAGAGTGAACCGATCCGTAATCCAAGCTCCCAACCTGTGGCCCTCCTCTATGCTGCCCTTCAGAATACTGACCTTTACCTTCTGTCTCCACATGAACATGCATAATCTTTGTTCTCTGCTGTGACCATGGCTTATACATTCCTCCTCTTGTTTCGGCCATCCACTCCTTATCGTACTTGACAATTTTCTCCCAACACAAAGGGAGGGTCGTACACATACACTCCAATGGAGCTGACGGCTCCATGATGGTTTCCCTTACTTACTCGTAGCATCTTTAATCAACCCAGGGTCCGATCCAGCGGTGCCTTAACACCCCTTCCCCACACGTTTCCCGTTTCTTTTCCCACTCATCGCGCTACACACACACACATTATGGCCCTCATTACAGCTGAGGTGCTAAGTGCACCAACTTTACCACCATGGTGTAAACTGCGTTTACACCATGGTGGATGGCGGATTTACCGCCCCATTACAAGGTGAGTGGGGCGGTAAATCCCCATTTCCCATTTTCCCTTCCCCATTCCCATTTTTGCCCCATAGGGCATAATGGGAGTGGGGAAGGCGCTAATTACGGCACCGTAAATTACGGTGCCGTAATTAGCACCAAGGTGCCTTAGCACCATGGAACTTAACGCCTGCAAAAAGCAGGCGTTAAGGTGGGAATCAGGCGTTAAGGGTTAACGGTGGCATTAACCCTTAACGCCTGAGTTGTAATGAGGGCCTATGACACAAACCATACACACCTTATTGTCATTCCACAAAATTATACACAACAAAGCTGGACCCCACCCCAGTCCATACCAACACAATAAAAACACCAAAAAACAACAAAAAACTACAATTCATCCTCACGCCACCTTTATATCTGGCCGAGAGATCCCAGGCCCTCTCAATATACTGGGCCTCTATCGTTATTCCTCTTTTTCTCTTTAGTTCAGCAGTGCTGCCTTCTCCCCTCAAATGGAGAGGAACCTGTTACTCTCTTGACCTTTTACCTCATACAATAAAAAAAGAACCTACATATAATGCCACATAGTCTTCCCGCTCCTCATCCACTTCACCATCAACACACACACTCCTTCACACTATCATACCCCTTTCCCTTATTGGTTTCTCCCGAAAAAGGTGCACTTACATCTACATGCTCTCCCGAGTTCCTCCGCCACAAGGTCCCATCAACGGCCTGCACAATCTGGGAGCAGCACCCTGCTCCAAAGAGCAGACAGGAATTCAGGCAACACGGCTTCTGTAAACCTCTCCAGTTTGTGCACAGGGGAATGGTCACTGCAGGTGGACGCGGCGCCTCTGGATGGGCAGCCAGGAATCCTCAGTCACTGCAGAGGGTCTGGGATCACGTCGGTGTCACCAATTTTGTAAGGCAAGACCTACAGACATCCAAACAATAAGAACACTCCTCTAGGGAAAAAAGTCTTGGTGCACCGCTTTGCGAGGAAAACAAGATTTATTTTGTATACAAAAGGGAAAAAAGTATCAGAAGGTCCTGTAGAACCAAAAAGGTATGGAGCTCTCTGTTAGCTCAAAGCAAGTACGAGGCTTTAAGGAAAGAAATTGTCACTCATGACGTGAACAATATACAGTGTTAATCCCCCACCCTCATTGGCTACCACCTATATACATACTACCAGTCCCATGTAGTCCCTTGACCAATTGGCCACATCCTAATCTACCCCTACCCTCTAACACGTGGTTCCCCTATTCCGTCATCTGGTTCCCAGCTACTGGATTAGCGAGTTACATGTAAGGTTACCCGCCCCATCGGCCTAGTCACATGGTGTGCACCTGGTCATTAGCATGAGCTCAGTGGACATTTCCAAGGTCAAACTGGCCCTTTGAAATAATAGCGCGCTCCTCTCGATACCAGACACGCAGGCGCACGAACAATGCCTGCCCGGCTCGGGACTAGATTTGATGGCATAACCTCCTGCTCCTCGTATCACAAATCACAGGATGTTCTGCTCCTCGCTCCACCCTTATCAGTTGCCTACCCGTGGTACACCTCCTTGCTCTCTCGAGGACCACATGAATGGGCCCAATTGTGATGGATTTATGTACTCTATTTTCCAGCCACCTGGCAGTTCAAATGGGACGCTCGTTGTCCCGGGGGGCGCTTTACCCTAAATCTATACCGAGCGTTTTGGCAGCTTGAGACCTCTGATGTGACTCCCATGGATTTGTACTTTGAGAGGGGCACAAACCTACCCTGACTGCCATTCACATTCCAATCTTGTTCCAAAGTTCTACGGCTTGATACAATTAGACAATGACGCAATTCTCAGCTTCACTCCTGGTGCTTGGGAAAGCGAAAATGATTCAAACTCTTCATTATGCAACACTGCTAAATTTCCAACAAAGAATACGAAATTCAAGGCTTCACTTCCAATATGGTGATGCTTCAGTGTTTCCCACAACAAGGTCCTGTGTCTACATCCTCATCGTTACACATTATATTTTACTACTGCTACACAATATAACCAATGCCCTATACTTGGGCCTATCTACGGTTCTATAACTTCTTTAAAAATATATGTGTTGCGCCCAACTGCGCTCCTCACTCCCCTGCAGTCACGCACCTTCCCTTTTCTCGTGTGCTAACAGATTTTTCTTAGCCTGAATCGTATGGCCTTGTATGGGAGCTGTACGTGCATCCCAACAATATTTATTTATTTAGCTCAGTGGACTTGATGACTTGATGACATCGTTTGGCCACATCTATCAGTCTCTGATTTAGTCTCATCATGTTTGTTATTGTGTGCATATATTCAGCCTTAATACCTCTGATGAAATACTACCATTGCAAAACCACAGTCGGATAGAACCATAGGCTACCTCGTTAACTGTCCTGCTTTTCTTTCCTTTGACCACAGTGCTTTGTAATCAGATAGTTGCTGATTTTTATGCTAGAGATGTGATACTATTACTTTTTCTGAGTGTATGCTTGTGTGTAGCCCCTGACCTAATTTGGGCCTGGCTAGGTATACTGCATGCTTGTCCTGAGGGAAATAAAACAAAAAAAGACACGGAACCAGAGTGGGATAATAGTTTATTTATTGTGTATTGTTTGTGTTGGTGTGTTTTACTTTTATCGTGGACCTTCATAGTGTTGTGTTGGACGAAAGCATCCAGCCCAACATGGCGCTGGGTGGAATGTTAAAAAAAAAGAAAAAGAAGAACAAGAACAATGGTCCAAACCTCCCCTCTCCAAGTTGGAGCGGGCAGGGGTGAGAGCATTGAAGAAAGAAACATTGCAATAAAAGTAAGCAAAGGATCTGGCAATGATCAGCTTCCTGGGGGACCATGGCCTCGAGCAGCCCCTCCAGGTCTAAATGACCCCCATCAGCCAGGCTGCAGAGCAATAGGTCTACCCAGGGGCCAGGCTGGGCAGGCAGCAAAAACCTCGAGCCACAGGTCTTGGGCAGGTGGGTGAGAAGAACACTGCCATCCAGCCTGAACATTATCTTCAGGGCAGCCTGGGATCAGGCTGTGTGCCCCTCGGCTTGCCCCAGACGAAGCAGGCCTAGAAGCGAACCCTCCTGGGCCGCGTAGGCCAGAAGCAGCCTCGGAAAAATGAGGGAGCAGAGCACAGTCGCACAAGTCCTCGTGACCCAGTGACAAATAGGGTTTGCTGCTGAAGAGCGCAAGTCCCGGATCGACACATGAATGCAGCCCAGGTGAAGAGCTCCAGTAGGCACGCCAGAGCACTAGAGAGTTGTCCGGGCCCACCTCACTGCATCGCACACACACAGAGGTGGTTGGGCAGGTCACGTTCAACCCAAGATTTCAATACTGCAGTGGTGAATGCAGAGGCAATCCCATAGAAATAAGGACACCGCTGTATTAAATAAAGCACGGTGGTGCACAGTGGTGAATGCTAGAGGTTTCCTACACTGCTAAGCGTAGTGCCGATGCAGTGGCTCGGCTCCAAATGGTGGACTGAGGCACCTCTACAAGATGTTTGCACCGTGGTAATGCTGCAACCCTACTTAGTGGGTGGGGTCACCACAGAACTTAGAGGAGGCGTGGGCCGTGTGGAGTGTTCTGGTGCCCCATGTCTTGGAGAACAGTACCTGGGCCAGGCCATGCACCAGTACCTGGGAGGCAACATAGAAGGGCTGCACTCCACCTCATTATACCAGGCCCATCTGAACAAAGGTTCTGTCATGGGCCCTAGGTGTGTCCTTGCAGCAGTTACACCCTGTGTATCGTGTACATAACTAGAAATGTGCATCTATGAATAGAAATATGGTAGGTGTTTATTTATCTATGTTTGTTCAGGTATTTCTTTTCACATGTTTATATAGTTACTTATGTATTTTATTTTATCAAAGTGGAGCAAAGGAAAACGCTGGAGAGTAATAGGAAGGAGGGATGTCTGCCTGCTAAATGCCGCTGGTGGCATGGGCCCACCAATTGAGGCCAACCTCTAGGTGCTGGGAAGCGAGTAGGGGTCTGTCCCTTCAGTCCAACACTAAGAGTCTATCCTTGACCCCTCTCAAGGAGGGTGGGCTGACGGGACAGATCCCTCAAAGGAAAATCACACCAGGGCAGGAGTAGTAGGTTGTTTTGAGATAACAAAACGTATGTTTTTACTGTGTTATGTGTACAATTAAAAGGGGTGGTCCCTATTCAGATCCCTTACAAAATCCATCTTGGAGTCTGTGTTACTCTGAATGGCGTCAACAGCAAGGTAGGAATGCAGAGGTCAGCCCATCGCTTGTTGCAGGGAGGGTGTGACATCTGTTTTAGATTTGCAGGTTGCCCTGCACCCCTCTACTTTTATACATATTCTACTGCCTGAGTAAGTCTGATGGCATTATTCTCTGATGTTATCCATGTGTTACTATCGCGATAATTTGGGTGGGGCGTTCTTCCGATATCATTTTTACTGTAACGATACTGCTCATTTTTCAGGATTTCCGTTTTAAGGAGGGGAGAAATATTAAACATGTAGAAGACATGCAATCTAGAATGTCCTCACCTATGTGCATGGTTATGTGGGCAAGCACATGTCACAGTGACGTCGCATATAGGCATGCTGTATTCATGCACCTCGGTAGTCTCCGGAAAGCTGCCACAAAAGGAAGCCTCAATGGGATCAAGAGCTGTGGCAGCAGAAGGAACAAGTGACTTCACCGGTGAGATGCTCTGTGCAGGATGCCTTTAGGTCAGAGATCAATGCTCTTTTGAGGAAGCACCTGTGGATCCAACACTGTTTCGCAAGAATTCTATAGTGCTGTGCTTGTGGGTTCAGCGCAAAAATGACCAACTCTAAAATACACAAAGCAGTGGATAAACAATGGCAGGGTTCTCTCGGACTATCATGTTCCCCGTTCAGGTGGTTTTCAATATGATGATTGAATCAGTTATGTGATCTTTGCACAACGGAGCGCATAAACGCCACAGTATAATGTGATGCGTGTATCCATTTTCACATTATTGTTATGTATGAAGAAGGATACGCACAGCATGAAATATATGGAATGCAGTACTTTGTGCAGTCGATATCCTCAGTCCATCCATCTCAGGAGGATAGTTCAGGGGCAAGGCACTCGCCTTGGAAGAAAAACCGTGCGAGCACCACAGGCTCCATCCTCGGATCCGGCTTAGAAACCTCTGGGGATGAAGCGCATTATAAATAAATAATTATCAAATATAAATGTACACGGTAGCAATTAGTAACTGCATTATCAATCAGCAGGAACTAAAAAGAGCGACATTTGCGCTCCCTTCAGATAGAAGTTGGAGGCTTAAATGTTGGCCGAATTTTTCCAAGAAGTTCTATACGAATTTCGAGTGAAATGTTTTCACTGTGAAAGACAGAATTGAAGGTGCAAAGGAGATATCAATCCTAGACCTCCTGTTGATTGAGGCCACCTTTTTCTTGAAATGCATTCCTTTCTTGACTGAAACGTTTATTTATTTATTTGTTTATTTGTTTATTTATTTATTGTGCATTTGTAAGGCGCCTATACATCAAGTAAATTGTGTTAGAAAGCGCCCACAGGGCAACAGGGAGTGGACATGGGAATGAAAATCAAATATAACAATGACAGATAGAGACGGACCTACTAAGCCTTGTCAGCCCACTACCGCTCTACCCCACTACCGCTCGCTGAAGTAGTTTTTACTTCATGTAACATTTTACCTCCATTACCCCACTCTCGCTACCCCCACTCTATATGCCATACACTACCCCCACTCTCTCTATCCACCCACCCTACCCCCTCTCTCTCTACCCCAGAACCCCACACTCTCTACACCCACCCACCCTAGCCCCACTTTCTCTAGCCCCACCCACCCTACCCGTCACTCTCGCTTGCCCTACCACTCTACCTCCACTCTCTCTACGAAACCTCCTCTCTCTCTATCGCCACCAACTCTACCACCACTCTACCCCCACCCAGCCCCCTACCTCTACTCTCTGCCCCCACCCAATGTATCACCACTCTCTACCACTACCTTACCCCCACTCTCTACCCCATCCACCACCCTCCCCTACTCTCTTTCCCCAACCACACACCCTCTTACCCCCACTCTCTCTACCTCACCTACCCTACCCCCACTTCTCTTCTCCCAGCCACCCTACTGCCACTCTCTCTACCCCCACCAATCCTGCCCCCACTCTCTCTACCCCAACCACCCAACATACCTCCACTCGGTCTACCCCATCCACCCACCCTAATGTTACTCTGTCTCCCCAACCCACACTACCCCCACTCTATCTACCTCCACCCACCCTACCCCCAGTCTCTCTGCTTCTACCCAACCTCCCCCACTCTCTCTATCCCCAGCAACCCTACCCCATCCTGTCTACCACCACCCACCCTCCCACTCTAACCCCACCCTCTCTACCCCCACCCATCCTCCATACCCACACTCTCTCTACACCCACACACCTTACCCACATTCTCTTTACTCCCACCGCCCAGCTGCCACTCTCTGTACCCCAACCCACCCACGCTACCCTTGCTCTCTCTACCCCCATGCACCATACCCCTCTCTCTCTACTGCACCAACTGTACTCCATTCTCTCTAAGCCCACTCTCTCTACCCCATTCTCTCTACCACCACCCACCCTACCCTAAGCCCAATTTCTCTACTCCTAACCACCCACCCTACCCTCTCTACCCCACCCAAACACCCTACCCCTACTCTCTCTACCCCACCCACATTACCCCCACTCTCTCTACTCACCCCCCACCCCATCTCTCTACCCCACCCACCACCAAATCTCAACTCTCTCTACCACCACCAAGTCACCTTAAACCCACCCTCTCTACCCCACGCTCTCTACCACCACCCACCCTACCCTAAGCCCAATTATGTCTCTACCCCTAACCACCCACCCTGCCCGTACCCTCGCTACCCCTACCAAACTACCCAACCCTTACTCTCTATACCCCCACCCACCCACGCTACCTCCACTCTCTATATCCCCATGCACCCATGCTACCCCACTCTCTCTACCCACCCACCCTACCCCATCCCTCTACTACCAACAACCCACCCTAAACTCACCATCACTACCCCGACCCACCCTCCCTACCCACACTCTCTTTACCCCCACCCACCCAAGTCCCACTCTCTCTACCTCAACTCACCCATCCTACCCTGTTGTCTACCTCGACACACCCTACACCCTCTCACTGTCCCCACCCACTGGACCACCACTCTCTCTATCACCACCCACTCAAACTACCCTAACCCCAATTTTGCTACCCTCAATGATCCACCCTACCCCACCCTTTCTACCCCTACCCAACCACCCTACCCCTACTCTCTCTACCCCACCCACACTACCCATACTGTCTATACCCCCACCCACCCATGCTACCCCCACTCTGTATACCCCCACCCACACTAATCCCACTCTTTCTCCCCACCCACCCTATCCCCACTCTCTCTACCCCCTCCCTATCCCCACTCTCTCTACCCCCACCCAGCACCAAATCCCCACTCTCTCTGAGAACCACTCTCTCTCTACCTGACCCTCCCACCCACCACAGCCCTAAATCTCGCTACACCCACCTGAGCCCCACTTTCTCTTCTCCACCCACCCTACCCCTCACACTCTCCTCCCCCACCCACCTACTCTGCCTTCACTCGCTTTATCCCCATCCTGTCTCCCCTCTCTCTACCCCACCCACCCTACCTCCACTCTCTCTACCACCACCTACACACCCTTCCTCTATGATATCTACCCCACTGACCTGACCCCCACTCTCTCTAACGCCCCTCCAACCCCACCCCTCACTCTCTCTACACCCACCCTAGCCCCTCTTTCTCTACCCTGCCCACCATACACATCACTCTCTCCTCCGCCACCCGTCTACTCTGTCTTCACTCTCTTTATCCCTACCCTGCCTCCCGTTTCTCTATCCCTACCCATCCTACCTCTGCACTCTCTACCACCACCTTCCCACCCTTCCTCCACTGTCTCTAGCCCCACCCCCTGACCTCCACTCTGTCTAACTCCACCCACCCACTCTACCCCAACTCTCTCTACCACCAGCCACCCACCCTACCCTCAGCCTCTACCCCCACCCTATCTACCCCCAGCCAGCCACCCTGCCCCACTCTCTATACCCACCCTACCCCACTCTCTCCATACCCACACACCCACCAAATCCCCACTCACTCTACCCCACCCTCCCACTCTAACTCCACTCTCCCTACCCCACCCACCCTCCACTCTCTCTACCACAACCCACACACCCTACCTCTGCTCTCTCTACCCCATGCACCCTACCCACTCTTTCTACACCACCCACCGTACCCCCACTCTCCCTACCCCCACTCTCTCTATCGCCACCCACCCAACTGACCCCCACTATCTCTACCAGCTCCCACTTACCCACACTACCCCCATCCACCCTACCTCTGCTCTCTCTACCCCCATCTCTCTGATCCTATACTCGCATATTTGGTTAAACATCATGCTCCTGCATTCAGTGAGTTTATGACCACTTTTGTCAATACATCTTTGCCACAGGTTTGCATACCAATGGATCTAAAAATATCATACCTCACACCACTGCTTAAGAAGACCACATTGGACTATATGGTGCTGTCCAATTATCAACCTATTGTTGGACTCTTTTTACCATGCAAACCCAGAATCACCTGAAAGAACAAGGTATTCTTGATAGGTACCATTCCAGTTTTAGACCTGCACATGGTACTGAGACTGCACTGATCACTGTATGGGATGATATTTTAAAGGCTGCCGACGATGGTGACATCAGCATGCAAGTCATGCTAGATTTGACGGCCACCTTCCATACTGTCAATTTTGATATCCTCATTTCCAGACTGACTACAGTGGTACAGGTGTCAAGGTAATCTCTAAAATGGATCATCTCATTTTTACAAGCTCGTAGCCAGTTAGTGAAAATGGGCCCCTACTATTCTGAATCTGTATCAATTAGGTGTGGTGTACCTTAGGGATCTTCTTTGTTCCCTTTGCTGTTTAATATCTACATCATCCCTCTACTGACAATTTTCTCCCAGTTTGACCTGTAATATCACTCTTACGCTGCCAACACCTAATTATATGTCTGACTAAAACAACCAATGGAAGCAGTAGAGTGTTAGCCTGTGCTATTGTTGAGGAGTGGGGACGATCGTCCCAGGCCCCCGAGAGTTTTCGTATAAGGCAAAGGAATAAGAGCACATTGTAAGAGCTCACAGAGGTTGTAGGGGAGGTGGGTGTCAATGTAGCTGAACTAGAGGTAGATTGTCATATCTTTAGGTACAGATCAAGCTGGAAGTGAAACGCCATTTTAGAAATCAGCCGCCATTTTGAAACTGAGGCCTAGCGCCGCGATGAAGCAAGGACATTAGGATAATGACCATAAAATAGAAATAAGTGCATGCAGGCGGGACTGGGTTGTAACATAGGCAGTCGCATAGAAGGCCAGATCCTTGGAGATTCATAAACCTCTCACCATTTTACACTAATAGTACACGTATCCCAGAGGGAATGTGCCCTGCAAGGCCATGAGGGGGCAGAGAGCGCTTTCTCAAAATGTTATCCCATGGGAAGCAGGGAGAGGGCCTCTGACCTTCGCTAGTCCAAACTCGAAGTTATAGTGGTCAGAAACCCTCACCCCAAGACCCGAGCATTCCATTATACCGGTCAACCCCAGACCACCGACCATAAAACTGTTAGTGTGCCAATCCATCAGAAGGATCACAGCAGAAAAGAGAAGTTACATGGGGTCCCTGTGATTTGTGCTGCGAGGTGCCAGGGAGGGAAAGTAACAAATTTAAGCTTGGGGTGGGAAGAGTTAGACCAGCGCTGACTGTATAGGGTTGCACCACCTAGCTACTTGGATTTTTAACCTATGTGATGCCCGTCAGTTGTGACGCTTTCTACCTTCAAAAAATATTGCTCATGCTGATTTTGTCAGAGCGCTCAGCGAAGGATTACCCTGAATTGTTCAAATCTGAAATGACAGTGGGAGATAAAAACGAAAGTTATTTCTTTGAAAATAACTTTCGGTTTTTGCTCCCACAGCCATTTCAGATAACCTGCTCCCACCCACCCCCTTACTTGCCCTTCGGCGGCCCACCTCACTGTGTGCACCCAACTCACTTTGTCCCTGCAACACCTGTTCCCTTTACTTCTGTGATTGGGAACTTGCGCCGCAAGGTCCTTTTTATTTTATTTTTTAAAAATGTTATGTTTAAACTTTATTTTTCAGGAAGCGGTGGACACCCCCACAACCCCAAAGCCATTACAGTGAACAATGGTGTGGGGGACACACCCGCAACCCTGTTCCCCTTGCTCACTGTAATGGCACCACATGGAAGACTTAATCGAAATTTTAGGCTATATATAATTTTCGTATAGCCGAAATTCAATCAAATCTCCCATTGGTTTTTTTACTATCAAATCTCTGGATTCCCTCCATGGCAGCAGAGTTCTTTGCTATTGCATACTTGTTTTTATGAGAATAAACCCAATTTTTTATAATTGCCAATTAGGAGCTTTGCACTTGATGACGTACAAAGAAGAATCCTATGTGGAAGAAAACAAGCAGACGAGGCTGGTACCAATGGCCTGGCACCGCCTATGGAGCAGGCCGCCTTTGCATAGGGTCGCAAAAACCAGCTACTTGGATTTGTAACCTATGTGAAGTATGTCAGTTGTGATGCTTTCTACCTTTAAAAATTATTGCTAATGCTGATTTTGTCAGAGTGTTCCGTAGCAGCAGAGTTATTTGCTATTGCGTACTTTTAATAAGAATAAACCTTGTTCTCCTTGCAAGAGGTGTGTTGGGCCTTTTCCCCTGGTGGGTTGCATTTTTTCTGGCACGAGCGTTGAGTGCCTGCTCTACACTAGCAAGATACAAAACTGGATGCTGGGGAATAAGCTCCAATTAAACCCTCCAATGTCGAGATTATGGTGCTTGGACGGAGGAAAAATGAGCCAAACTGCTGCTAAGCGTCCCCTGCCCACACTTTTCGACGCTCCTACTGCCTTTTCCCGCAAGGGGAAAGCCTTGGCTGTATTTGGCAAGCAAACTTAAGTTGCCATCTCCAGGTTAGCAAAATGGTTAAATCAGTGTACTACCACTTCAAACTTTTGAAATCCCTTCTGCTTCTTATCTCAGAAGGTGACCGACCAGCTGTGGTTGGGCATTTGGCCAAGGCCAAATTAGAATTTTGTAGTTCTCTTTATATGGGCATTTCAATCTACCAAATGCAATGCCTTGCGGTCATGCAGAATGCAGCCGTTAGGCTTCTTTTTTCTCAGCCAAGATACACATCCATATCCCAGGCTCGCAGAAGTCTTCACTGGCTAGCAATGCAGCAGAAGGTTTCATTCAAAAATCTCTATCTGGTTTTAAAGTGTGTTCACACGATTGCCCCCTGTTATCATTCAACCAACTCGAACTTTTCGTTCAATGAATGGTAACTTGCTGGTGGTGCCCGCATCTAAATACTATATCGGGTGACAGATGTTCTTCCATTGCGGGCCCACAAGCATGGAATCAGTTCCCTGCTGACATTCGTGAAATTTAATCATTCTCGCAATTCAGAAAACGATTGAAAACATTTCTTTTTCAATAACAGTCTGTGATGATTATTTTCAGTTATTTCGCTCTTGATTTAACATCTGCGCCCAGATGCAGTCTCTGCCCGGTTTCTTATGAATATTCGCTATGTAAGTTCAAAAACAAATCAAATCAAAGATCCAGCCACCAACCCAACCTCTACTCTCTCTACCCCCACCCACTCTACACCCACTCTCTCTACCCCCACCCACGCTACCCCCACTCTCTAAACCCAATCCTACCCACCCCCACTCTCTCTACCAGACCCACCCACCGAACTTCTGCTCCCTGTACCCCACCACCCCACCCGGCCTCCACACATTCTACCCCACCCACCCTACCTCCACAAACTCTACCCCAACAACACACTATACCTCCACACTCTCTACCCCCACCCACCCTACCCCACACTCTCTACCCGCACCCACCCACCCTACCTCCACACTCTCTACCCGCACCCATCCACCCTACCTCCACACTCTCTACCCCCACCCACCCACCCTACTTCCACACTCTCTACCCCCACCCACCCACCCTACTGCCACACTCTCTACTAGCACCCACCCACCCCACTGCCACACTCTCTACCCCCACCCACCCACCCTACCTCCACACTCTCTACCCCCACACACCCACCCTACCTCCACACTCCCTAATACCTCCACACCCACCCACCCTACCTCCACACTCTCTACCCCACCCACCCAACCTCCACACGCTCTACCCCAGCCACCCACCTTACCTCCACACGCTCTACCCCACCCACCCACCCTACCTCCACACGCTCTACCCCACCCACCCACCCTACCTCCACACGCTCTACCCCACCCACCCACCCTACCTCCACACGCTCTAAGCCCACCCACCCACCCTACCTCCACACGCTCTAAGCCCACCCACCCACCCTACCTCCACACGCTCTACCCCACCCTCCCACCCTACCTCCACACGCTTTACCCCACCCTCCCACCCTACCTCCACACGCTCTACCCCACCCACCCACCCTACCTCCACACTCTCTACCCCACCCTCCCACCCTACCTCCACACTCTCTACCCCACCCTCCCACCCTACCTCCACACTCTCTACCCCACCCTCCCACCCTACCTCCACACTCTCTACCCCACCCTCCCACCCTACCTCCACACTCTCTACCCCACCCTCCCACCCTACCTCCACACTCTCTACCCCACCCTCCCACCCTACCTCCACAATCTCTACCCCACCCTCCCACCCTACCTCCACACTCTCTACCCCACCCTCCCACCCTACCTCCACACTCTCTACCCCACCCTCCCACCCTACCTCCACACTTTCTACCCCACCCTCCCACCCTACCTCCACACTTTCTACCCCACCTTCCCACCCTACCTCCACACTTTCTACCCCACCCTCCCACCCTACCTCCACACTTTCTACCCCACCCTCCCACCCTACCTCCACACTTTCTACCCCACCCTCCCACCCTACCTCCACACTCTCACTCTACCTCCACACTCTCTACCCCACCCTCCCACCCTACCTCCACACTCTCTACCCCACCCTACCACCCTACCTCCACACTCTCTACCCCACCCTCCCACCCTACCTCCACACTCTCTACCCCACCCTCCCACCCTACCTCCACACTCTCTACCCCACCCTCCCACCCAACCTCCACACTCTCTACCCCACCCTCCCACCCAACCTCCACACTCTCTACCCCACCCTCCCACCGTACCTCCACACTCTCTACCTCACTCTCCTACCCTACCCCCACACTCTCTACCTCACCTCCCCACCCTACCTCCACATTGTCTACCACAACCACCCATCCTACCACCACACTCTCTACCCCACCCACCGCCCATACCTCCATACTCTCTACCCTCACCAACTCACCCTACCTCTACTCTCTCTACCCCAGCCTACATCCACTCTCTCTACGACCACACACAAACTCTACCCATATTTTCTCTATCCTCACCCACCCATCCTACCTCCACTCTCTCTATCCCCTCCCGCCCATCCTACCTCCACTCTCTCTACCCCCAACCACCCTACATCCACTCTCTACCCCTATCCACCCACCCTACCTCCTCTCTTTCTAAACCCACCCACCCTCTCCATTCTCTACACCACCCACCTACCCTACCCCATGCTATCTTTCCCCACCGACCCTACTACCTCCACTCTCTCTACCCCATCCTAACAGCAGTCTCTCTATATCATACTGTTAGAAACCAGAAGGTGTCTTACGCATTAGTCCCTGGGGATCTGTCATCCAGGTGGCCAGGACACGGCCATCACTTTTGGATCCAGCTGCTGGGGGTGGACTAGTGAGGGAGGATCACCTGGGTGAAGGGTCTTCGGGGAGTGGCCGTGGGATACCGGATGGTGGGACGCAGTTTCTCGTTCCCTGAAACATCTTTACCCCATCCTACCAGGTTGGATATTTATGAACTCTACCCCCCCTTTTACAACACAAACACTTTCACACAGAAGGCCCACTATGAGAGAAAACAGACTAACACTGAGCCGTATACCTGACGTGTCCCAATACAATGGTCAGGCGAGGTCAGCCAATGACCATCACACACACCTGACTACCATTAAACTTCCCCACATGGATAAAAGGCGAAGCACGATAGCACACCCTGAGTGAGGCAAAGCACATGAGGAAACAGCAGTTTCGAGACAGCAGCTGAACGAGAGAGGAAAGATGGCAAAACAGAAGGGGATCACAATGAGGTAAGTTCCCTTGACCTTTTCGACAAGGAACCGTTACTTTCCAGTGACCTCGAAAATAGAAAGCGTAAGACCAGGAAACCAGGCCAAAGAATCCTGCATTGTGTGTTGTAGATGTCCGAGGCCCTCCTGCATCAATAATAAAGGTGGGGAGAATACCCAGCCGCTGTGGTACCGTCCTTGGCTCCAAGAACAAAGCAGCATCAGTGAAATCAACACACCTGGTGAGTTGGGGAGACCAATACAAGATAGGTCTGTTTTGAAGCCAAGGTTGCAAGCAGCAACATTGTATGGCGAGCGCTGGAGCGAACATCATTAAAACGCGTGTGATAAAAGACGCAAGTCAAGTTGAAATGCTGATGAGTGATTGAACTTTTAAAGCAAGATACAATAGCTTTCACTGAGTGGTCCGGCACCGCGTGGGTGCTCAATCAAAGGTCTTTGTAAGGTATCCAGCTGAGAAGTGGCAAAATTAAAGTGAGAAACAGGTTATATCAAGAAGAGAACAAGTAATTGTGAATCAAAGTGGTCCTGCGACGGGTTGAGCAAAATCCTACGCACAGTCGAATGTCTTTGATTTTTGAAGTAAAGAAAGCTTGGAAAAGTAGATAAAGTTGGTTCGAGCCTGGCAAAGGTAGATCAGTTGAAAGCTTTGTGCTAAAGTGGGTTGGAGCCTGACGGAGGGGGACACAGGGTGACCAGTAAATTATCCGAGAAGGTTTTGTGTCAAAGTGGGTCGAAGCCTGACGGAGGGGGACACAGGGTGAACCAAAAATCACTCGAGAAGTTGTACATGTGAAATCCTAAGAAGAAAGGAACTTTAATGTTTGTCGTGTTGCATAAGGCCCTCTGAACAAGAGACTTTGAATGGCAAAGAGACTTTGGCACAGAAGGCCCTAATGTTGAAGTTTTGAACTGCACCCTCGTGCTATAGAAGCCAGAGAGTGTGCTAAGCTCGAGTGTGTCACCTTGTCCCGTGCTGAAAACATGGGAAAGGGAAGCCAACGGCTTAAATATCCTGACATATATTTCTTGAACACTTTTCTTTTGCATAACGTTGTTTTCCACACTATTTGTATTTCGAAGTAAGGATTGGCAAAATTTCTGTAGGCCCTTTTACTTTGACACTCTACTAGGACTGCATTAATATTATTTGATGGTCGTAGTTTGCTCCCTTCCTTAGATTTGTGATTAGATAGGTGTTTTTCAAACCCGATTGAAGTTCAATAAATACCATTGAACTATGATCACTTGTGTCTGTCTTATTGTTTGATACCATGCCTTCCTTACACTACCCTCCACTCAATCTACCCATGCCCACCCAACATACCACGAGTCTCATTAACCTCACCCACCCCACCTCCACTCTATCTACCCCCACCCGCCCTATCTCTACTTTCTCAAACCCATAGCCACCCTTCCCCCAATCTCTCTGCTCCAACCCACCCTACCTCCACTCTCTCTACCGCACCCACCCTACTTCCACTCTCTCTACTGTAAGGAAGGCATGGTATCAAACAGTGAATACAGACACAAGTGATTACAGTTACAAGGTGTTTATTAAACTTCAATTAGTTTTGAAAAACCCTATCTAATCCTAAATCTAAAGATAGGAGCAAGCTACGACCATCAAATAAAAAAGAATGCAGTACTAGTAGAGTCTGGTCAGAATAAAAGGGCCTATACTAATAAACCTATTGCCAATCCTTACTTCTAAATACAAATGATGTGGGAAACAATGTTATACAAAAGAAAAGTGTTCAGGAAATGATATGTCAGGATAGTTGAGCCGATAGCTTCCCTTCTCCATGTTTTCAGCACGGGACAAGACTGCACACTCGAGTTTAGCACATACTCTGGCTTTTCTATCACGAGGATGCAGTTCAAAATCTCAGTATCAGGACCTTCTGTAGCAAAGTCTCTTTGCCTTTCAAAGTCTCTTATTTCAGAGAGCCTGATACGACAAACAAACATTCAACGTTCCTTTCTCTTCAGGATTCTATTATGCACAACTTCTCTGGTGGGCTCAGACCCACTTTAACAAAAAACCTTCAATTGGTCTCCCTCCAACAGACTCGGATCAAATTGATCTCATTTTCCAAACTTTCTTTACTATATCAAAATCAAAGACTTTCTACTGTGCGCAGGATTTTGCTTGACACGTCGCAGGACCATTTTGACTCACAATTCTTTGTTCTCTTCTTAATATATCCCTTTTAACTTTCACTTCTGCCACTTCGCAGCTAGACACCTTAGAGAGACCTTCGATTGAGCACCCACGTGGTACCCGACCACTGCATCAAAGGTATCGTATCAAATTCTCTTCAAAGTTCAAACACCCATCAGCAGTTCGACTTTACGCATCTTTTATCACACGCGGTTTAACAATGTTCATTCCAACACTCGCAATAAAATGTTGCTGCTTGCAACCTTGGCTTCAACAGAGACAGGTCTTGTATCAGTCTCCCCAACTCACAGGCTGTGTTGATTTCACTGATGCAGCTTTGTTCTTTGAGCCAAGGACGGTACTACAGTGGCTGCTGCTTCTCCCTGCCTTGATTAGTGACGCAGGAGGGCACCGGTTATCTCCGACACACAATACAGGATTCTTAAGCCTGGTTTCCTGGGCTTACGCTTTCTTATCTCAAGGGCTCTTGAAAGTAACAGTTTCCTGTTGGAAATGTCAAGGGAACTTCCCTCCTTGCGATTCCCTCCTGTTTTGCCGTCTTTCTTCTCTCGTTCAGCTGCCGTCACGAAACTGCTGTTTCCTCGTGTGCTTTGCTTCGCTCAGAATGTGCTTTCGTACTCTGCCTTTTATCCGTGTGGGGAAGCTTAATGGAGCTCAGGTGTAAGTAATGGTCAGTAATTGCCTGACCTCCCCTTATCATTATATTGGGACACATCAGGTATACTGTTCGGGTGTTACCGTCTGTTTTTTCCCAGAGCGGGCTGTCCGTGTGAAAGTGTTTGTGTAAGAAAAGTGGGTCGGCGGTAGAGTTCCTACATATCCTATCTGATAGGGTGGGGTAAAGGTGTTACAGGAAAGGGGACACAGCATCTCGCCATCCGGCATCCCACTTCTACTCCCCGAAGACCCCTCACCCAGGTGATCATACCGCACTGGTCCACCCCCAGGAACTGGATCCAAAAGCAATGGCTGTGTCCTGGCCACCTGGATGACAGATCCCCGGGGACTAGTGGGTGGGACACCTTCTGATTTCTCACACTACCCCCAGCCATCCTACCCCCATCCCCTCTACTCCCACCCAGCCTACACCATTCTGCCTCCACTGCCTCTACCTCCACCCACCCAACCTCCACTCCACCCCCACCCGACCACGCTACCTCCACTTTACATAAACCCACCCACCCTAAGATCCTCACTCTTGACCCCCACCCATCCACCCTACCGCCACTCTCTATCACCACCCACCATACCCCCACTTTCTACCCCATCCACATTACCCCCACTCTTTACCCCCACCCACCACCCAACCCCTACTCTCTGTTTCCCCAACCACCTACCCTACTAACCCCACTCTCTGTACCTTACCCACCCTACCCCCACTCTCTCTAACCCACCCTACCCCCACTCTCTCTATTCTCACCAATCATAGCCTCACTCTCTCTACCCCCACCCACCCGACTCCCACTCTCTCTACCCCAAACCATCCCCCCTTCCTCCATTCTTTCTATCCCCATCCACCCACCGTACCGCCACTCTCTCTGCCCCCACCCACCCATCCTACCCCCACTTTCTCAATGCTCCTACCCAACCTCCCCCACTCTGTCAATCCCCACCCACCCACCTCTCCTAACTCTACCCCCACCCTACCCACACTCCAATCCCACCTACCTACCCTACCCCTGCGCTCTCTACCCACACTCATGCTGCCCCCATTCTCTCTACTCACACCCACCCACTCTACCCCAACTCTCTACCCCCACCCACCCTACACTCACTCTCTCTACCCCAACTACCCACCCTACCTCCACTGTCTCTATCCCCATCAACCCACCCTACCGCCACTCTCTCTACCCCCACTCTCTCTACCCCATCTACCTTCCCCCCACACTTTCGACCTCCATCCATCCTACCTCCTACTTTCTCTACTCCACCTCACCCAACCTCCCCTGCTTTCTCTACCCCCACTGACCCTACTCACACTCTCTCCAATCCCACCTACCTACCATACCCCACTCTCTCTACCCCCACCCTTGCTACCACCATTCTCTCTACTCCCACCCAACAAACTCTACCCCAACTCTCTACCCCCACCCACCCTATGACACACTCTCTACCCCAACCACCCACCCTACCTCCATTGTCTCTATCCCCATAAACGCACCCTACTGCCACTCTCTCTACCCCCACCCAACCTACCCCCATTCTCTCTACCCCAAACACCCTACCCCCATTCTTTCTATCACCACCCAACCCTAGCCCCCAATTTCCCTACCCCACCCACGCTCCCCCACTCTCTCTACCCTACCCAGAATCCCCACTCTCGTTGTCTCGGGAGGATAGCTCAGGGGCAACGTGCTCGCCTTGGAGGCAAGACAACACGGAGCAACACAGGTTCGATCCCCGGGTCCGCACTTAGAAACCTCTGGGTATAAATAACCTATTATATCATATTATACCCCAAGCCCCATTTTCTCTACCCCCACCCACCCAACCCCCACTCTCTCTACCCACGCCCCTCCAACTCTCTCTACAACCAAAACACTCGACCCCTCTCATCGTTCTTCTCACACTCAGCTTTACTTCTTAACATCTCACTCTCAACCTTTCTTGCTAATAGTTCCTTGTGCTCATCATTGATGGCACCCTCTCTCAAACGTTTCCTTCCTTGCTCTATTCTCCTTTCTTCTCTTGCACGCCTGCGACCCTTATCGCATCATCCTTTGAAACTTTTCACTATCCTCCTTGCACCCTCATGCCTATAAATACAAAATACAAAGAAAAGAAGTAAACGCCAATCTATTGGCTTTGCCAATACTTGTTTGAGATCAGATGCCCGCTTCCTGCAAGTGGCATTGTATGCAACGTGTTGCTTTCTCGTTGCATTTGCTCTCTTGGCGTGCTAGCGTTATGCTTTCAATATATGATTGTGGTGGAAGGATTATAATGCTATTAAAATATTTCTCCCTTTGTGGGCAGAATATCCTATTTAAAATCTGAAGCGGTTGGCGAAAAACATTAGACTGTTGGAATAGAAGACATATTTAAGTTCCCTGTCAATGCATTGTCTGAATGGGCGCGCCTGATGATGCATTATCATGATTAGATCTGAGATTGCTGCCTTTAACAGAAAATGGCGGAGGAGCATGATTAAGAATTACTGAAGTGCACTTCCATCTCGCAATAACGAAACCTGATTAGTGACCTTTGAACCTATCAAGCCAGCACAGCCCCAGGCACCTGACAGATGAGTGCCTAGTCGAAGGATTGCTCTTCATGCTAGTTGGCCCAGTTTTGCCAGTAGTGGAGGAAAATGCAGCTCTATAACCTGGATTCTTTTCTGTTCTGCTAGTATTCTTAGTTTTGGCTGAGTGGTGGCCGCTCTCTATCCCCGCCCACTCTACCCTACTGTCTGTAACCCCACCCACCCATCCTCTCTACTCCTTCCTGCCATTTTCCACTCTCTCTACTCCACCCACCCATTCTACCCCCACTCTTTCTAACCCCACCGACCCTACCCTCCACTCTCTCTACCCCCGCCCACCAACCCTACCAACACTCTCTCCAACCCCACCTGCCTACCATACCCCCAATCTCTAAACACCCACCCATGCTACCACTATTCTTTCTACCTCCACCCACCCTACCACAACTCTCTCTACCCTCACCCTACCCCCACTCTCTCTATCCCCACTCTCTCTACCCCAACCACTCACCCTACCTCCACTGTCTCTACCCCATCATCCCACATTGCAGCCACTCTCTTTACCCCCACCCACCCTACCATCACTCTCTGTACCTCCACCCACCCTACTCCCACTCTCTCTACCATACCCAACTCCCCCACTCTCTCTATCACACCCACCCTACCCCCACGTTCTCTACCCCCACCCATGCTACCTCAACTCTCTCTACCCGCACCCACCCACCCTCCTCTCTTTCTACCCCCACCCATCAACTATCTCTACAACCAATCCACCCACCACAACCCCATTCTCTACCCCTCTCATCATTCCTCTCACACTCTTGCTTTATTTCTTAACCTCTCACTCTCAACCTTTCTCGCTCATAGTCCCTTTTGCTCATCATCGATGGCACTGTCTCTCAATTGTTTCCTCCCTTGCTCTATTCGCCTTCCTTCTCTTGCACACCCGTGCCCCTTATCGAATCCGCATTTGAAACTCTGCACTCTCCTCCTTGCACCTGAGTGCCTATAAATGGAAAAATGCAAAGAACAGCAGTAAACGCCAAACTGTTGGCTTTGCCAATGCTTGTTTAAGATCCCTTAATGCCTGTTCCCTGCAAGTGGCATTGTAAAGTGGTGCTTTCTCGTGGTATTTGCACTCTTGGCGTCGTAGCTTTATGCTTTCAATATATGATTATGGTGGAAGGGTTATAATGCTATTAAATTATGTCTCCCTTTGTGGGAAGAACATCCTATTTAAAAGCAGGAGCGGCAGGCGAAAAACATTACAATGTTGGAATAGAAGACATTTTTTTTTTTTTTGTTTATTTGTTCTTGGTTTAAACAAACCTTTACAAAATCAATCTTACAAGATAACACTTTTTTTTACAATGAAAAGGAAAAAAAAGAACAAAACACTGTTAAGAATTTACAATCAAAATCATAATGAAAGCATCAGAAACCGAACCATATACACATTTAGAAAAGATAAAAACATTTCTAACTTAAATCACATACTGTTTTTAAAAACGTAATTAATCGAATAATCAGAGTCGATGAGTAACCATTTCTCATTCTGTACCATATGAACTTCGGGTCATTACAAGTACCATTATCAAATAACTCCATAAAATAATCTGATCTTTGTTTACGCAAATAGGAACATTTCACCAAAATATGTTCTAAAGTCTCTTCCATTTCTGGGATGTTACAAAAGCGACACCATTTCTTTTCTTCCAAAGGATTCCTTAAGTTTAATGTACTACGAGTGTACATGACATTAAGTCTAAATCGCATGAAAGAGTTTCTATACCTTCTAGATGGATATTTGTTTAAGTAGTTTTCCATAACCATATCAAGTTTCCAGAAAGAGTGCACCTGATTATACAATTTAGAAGCATATACTTTTGATTTGGTAAGAGACCAATCCATCCCTTTTAAAATCCTTTTACATTTGTTAGGTTTGTTTATCACCGTGCATTTAGCTATACCACAGTCCTCAATCGTGGATTCAATGGATTTATTTAGATCAAGCATAAAAGGACATGAAGTGTCAATGCCTGCTTCCAAATAAAAGTTTGTGGGGCCTAATAACCTACATTTTCTCCATAACATGCATCTTTTGGTTACAACAAGTGAATGAAGTGATTGTAAACCCAATTCATACCTTAGCATTTCAAAGGGTATACAGCTAGGCAGAAAGAATAATAGACCCCTCCATATTAGACTTTCCAGAGATTTCAAAAAGTCTGCAATACCTACATGATAGAATTCCAAACCATAAGTGATCCGCGGGACCACCTTTCTTAAATAAAACTCTCTCATCGGTTTCAAAGAAAACCCCCCAAATTTTCTTTCTAGCATTCTCATCTGTCTTAGGGCCACCTCTGCTTTAGTCTTCAATTGGTTTTTGAGTAAACTGACTGATTCTACGCCTGTAAAACAGTATCCAAGAAACTTGAATGCCTTCTGTATCTTAATTCGTTTACCCTCACAAAACCAAGAGTAAGAATCTTGTTTCTTGTTTACTCGTCCCATTCGTATGATAGTCGTTTTATCAGGATTGATTTTCAAAAACAAATTACATATAAATTGTTCAAAAATGACAATCAGTCGCTGTTAGCCCACCTTGGTATTATCCATGAGAATGAAATCGTCGGCATAAGCCAACCAAGATATTTCCTTCCCATTCAATTTAGGCGAAATCAAACCTCCATTTGCAAAAGCAGATTGGGCTCCACTAACATACAGATTAAAGATTGTCAGTGCCAACATGCACCCTTGGCGTAATCCGTTATTGGTTACAAAATCCGTGGATAGATCTCCCCCCGCATTCATTCGTACCACTAGTCTTGTGTCCGTATACAACTCTATAACGATGTCTAATAAATGATTCGGCATTTTTAAGGATTGTAATTTGTGCCATAGCCTTTGTCTGTCCACAAGATCAAATGCCTGGCTAAGGTCCATAGATGCAACGTAAGTTTGGCCCTTTCCTTTAGTCCAGGTTTTACTTTGCAGACATTTCAAAATCAATCCACCACAGTCAGTACCACAATTTTTTCTAAAGCCAATTTGATTCATACTCAAGATATGATTCTGATCCATCCATCTCTGAATATCAATAAGAACCAAAGAGGCAAATATTTTGGAGTCCGAATCTGCAATCGCTATTGGTCTATAGTTGGTGGGCAATAATCTTGAGCCTTTTTTAAATATCGGAATAACCACAGAGACTCTCCAAGAAAGAGGGATAGTTTTCGACATACACACATCCTTAAATAGAATACATAATATTTTTGCCCACAATAGTGGGTTACATTTCAATACCTTATTACTTAAGTTATTGAGGCCCGGGGCCCCCGTGTTTTTAGATTTCATTATAAGACTCCTAATTATATCCACCTCGCATCTCATGGACCATTCAGAAGATCCCAATCTCAGAAATGCTTGACTTTGTTCATTGGATTTATATAGCTCTGCAAAATGACCCGCCCAAGTACTTTCAGGAATTGGGTTTACCGTTGTCATCACCTGAGATGAATCCACATTGTTCATTAATTGCCAAAAGTTTGAGGATGTCACCCCCCTCATAGCATTCAAAATACTTTCTCCATCGCGTTGGGCAATGATACCTTTATGGCTAATCAGCCAATTTTTATATGATTGTTTCAGACGTTTAATGTCAATCCAGGCACTGGCATCAGTTCTACTCAATTTGCATAGTCTACGGATCTCCCTATTCAGCTCTCTTTTTCTTTCATAAATCTCTATATCCATAGAGTGTCTATGGAGTATGGGTTGAATTTTTTTATCATACTTCATTACACTTTTAATTTTGGTTCCAATAGTAGTATTAAATTCTGGTACAGAAACATTTGGAGACGTTGTTCCAGCTTAGTGTTATCGTATTCAGCAACCATAGTCGATATAAATTTATTGGTAGTATTAAAAGACCATTTTATTCTATTGTTGGCAGTATTGACCAATAGTTCCTTATTGTAACTTCGTTTAGTTTTCTCATAAATTGTAGATTCAAAGTCCACTATCAGCATACAATGGTCACTCGTCGCTACATTTCTTACTTCTAATTTAGACATCGAATAACTCAGTTTGGCACTCAAAAAAATATAATCAATCGTGGACACACAACCTCTCGCATTCCAAGTATAATGATCATTGGGTATCTGCTTTAGTCCCCACATTTCAGTATATTTTAGCCATAGGAAGCCTCTAAGTTTCTGGTTGCCAAATAAACTAGATGCTATTTGGAGATACAAAAGTTCTCCTGTCAGTCTATCTACGCTACAATCGGCATTAAGGTCACCTGCTATAATAATCTGGCCGTCAAGGTTTATTAATGTCCACTGGTCAATTATAGTACCTAGGTCGATTAAGTTAGTTTCGAGCTGTTGATCTCTTAATTCATTGGCATTCCAGTATACATTAATGACCAGTAAAGAGAAACAGTTCGACTTCTCACCAACAACATATTCCGTAATGAGAAAGGAGTGACCTTGTTTCTGAGAATTTATCTTCGAGATACTTGAGGAAACTTTAGATGCCGTAAATATGCCACCCTTTGGTCTGCCTTTTGGTCCCTTTTTGGCACATAGGTTGTCCACTACAAAGTCTACCAAACCTACACGCGAAGTAAGCCAAGTTTCCTGTAACATTAAGAAATCAAAACCATGTAACTCTTTCATCAGTTGTTCATTATTGAAAAGATTGAAGTTGCCTTGCGAATTCCAGCAAAGCAGCTTCAAATTGTGTTTACTAGCTATGCAGGTTTAACCAATTCTTTTAAGTTGGAGATTGCATCACGCAATGATAGTGCCAGCCATCTCCAATCTTGTTTTTCTAATACTTCATCATTACTTTGTTTCGGGGGGTATTTTACCTGTTCAGAACCTTCTTGTACTGAGGGTCTTCCTCTATCCAGGGCTTGCTCCGTGGTTGATAAGTCATTGAAGGGAAAAAGATCAAACCCCATGCGTTGCAGTGCTTCTGCCTCCTTCAAAATCATTGAACGAACTAAAGGGGATGGAATTACCAACCTTACAAAGTCTATTCTTTCATTATCTATAAAATCAACCAGATGAATATCAGCTGAAGTGATAAGTTTGAGTTCAGGTACCCCCGCAAATAGTGAAAGAATATTAGATCTATTCAATGGTGAATTTCTCTCATCTTTAAACAATGAGCATAGAATCAGTCCCGGCATCGTTGGAAAAGCCAAAGGTCTAGACTCTTGAACCTGGTTTTGATCATAAGGAGGTTTTTCGTTGTACCATTTATCTTCCCCTCTTACATAAGAGCGATATTCACATTCGTTCCTCTCTTCATATGATAAGACCTTTTCTCTATTCTCACATGTATGAGGTGCATCTTTATTCCGCAACCTTTTATTATCTTCCACAATATCCTGCATATTTTTTAGCAGTTCACCAATTAGATCTCGTTCATTAGCTTCATTTGGTTTAAATTTATCCGATACAATCCTGGTTGGTTTCTCTGTTTGTGATATCTGTCCATCACTTTTAGTGTATGGGATATCACTCTTAACATTATTAGCATCGTTTTTTTCTTTTAACCTTTTGTTTTCAATCATCAAATCCTGCATGTTTCTGAGAATATCCTCCATATATAGCTGCATCTTTGTTGGGGATGGATTGGAATTGGGAAGTTCTTCCTTGTTACATTGAGGTGAGGATATTTCATCTAGTTTGTTACCAGAAGTAACAGACATTTTGCTTGTAAATGACAAAGTGTTATCTTTCAGAGTATCTTTATGATATAAACCAGTATTTACCGAGTGAACAATTGGCCTTATTCTGGGCTTAGTTAACTCACCATGGTCACTGGATAGTTGGTTTTTAGTAATTTGATCAGTACCAGAGTTATTTTCAGAGATCTTGTTAATTTCATCCGTCTCACATATAGTTACACCCTTACCCTCAATGGTAGGTGATACTTTAAAGATCTTAAAAATGTCACTTAGCCCATTTTCCAGTCTCTTGTTCTCCACAAGTAAATCCATTGGTTTTTTCTTTTTCATCACTTCATATATGCCATCCATTCCTTCTTCATACTCACTCTGGGTCGCCTGATCTAAGCAGGTTCTCCCAGTTTCCAACATAATCGTCTGCCTGTCACCCTTTTGTAAGGCCATATCGGCAGTTGCATCTTCTACCTCCTCATCAATCATATGCCTCATATCCAGATCTCTTAAGTATTTCCTTGAGGATTTATTCTTGAGGTCAGCCTTTTTTGATTTATTATTATTTTTTTTGGCTTGTGTTTTGGCTGCCCTGGATAGCGTATTGCCCGTCTCGGGGTCTATAATTATGATCTTTGGGTCATTTTTGGGTATAGCTACAGCCTTCTTTGCCACAATATCTGAAAAAGTGGGGAATCTCTCAGTATTCATGGATATTGTTTTTTTTTCATCAATTCGGAGGAATCAGATGGGCTCGATATCTGCCCTTCGTCTTCCGCATTACCCCAACATTTCTTTTCGATTGCCCTCTTTGTCATAGACTCCTTTAGTAGGGGCATTAACAAATCAGATAAATCTTTAGGTAATACCTTTATACTTTTCACTATTGGTGTAAAGGCATCTGATATAGATTTTGGAATCTTGTCAAAAGCTGATACTAATGTCGTCAGCAATTCATTATTTTTCCTCAGTTCAACCAGAATGGCTCTATTAAAGATACCCAACATGGTCATGGTATCTTCCATATGTGGAAAATCGTTGACACCCCCAGAGTTTATGTCATATATGGGGTCCGGCAAGTTGTCATCCGAAATAAAGATGGCGGGAGTGTCTAGATCAAGAATGCCCATCCCATCAGTAATTTTTTCTTGAAGTGTGTTACTACGCGTCTCTTCAGTTGTATCAACCCCTTGCTGTAATTCGCCACATATCCCTTCTAACTCATGATCAAACATTGGTTGGGAAGGGTCCAAATTTCCACCATTGTTTCTGATTTCTGCTGAGCAGTCTTGCGCACATTGTAACATTTCTTCCTCATCTACACAAGGGGCAGGTAAGGGTAGGGCAGCCGCACGGGCTAAACTAGCCCTGCGAGTGCTGACGGCATTAAAGAAATCCGCTCTATGATCTTTACGAAGAGCGTTTAATTTAAATTTACCCATATCGCTATTATTGTTGGAAGAAAAGATGTCTTCTATCACAGTCTAATAAAGACTAGATATTAGTAGAAACTTTCCCCTGCACAACAGAGTATTCAACTCTCATTAGGAAACCTTCAAAAACCTGGCACCACCTAGGATATAGATTTAAAAAACTAAAACTAAAACAAAGTCATTTAACAAAACAAAAAACACAAACCGCGAACAGCAAACAGCGCTTTACTGTGCTTCCCGGTGCGCGCGCGAGTGCGCTGCACCATGGGAATTTGTAGAAGTGAGAAAGTGCCTGAGGCACAAAATAGGCGGAGCCACCAACGCACACTAGAAAAACAAAGAAAAAAGAAATTGTAAATACGATATACGACCAAGTCCATATGGCAAAGTCCGTTTGTAGTCCAGGAGAAAGAAAAAAAAAGAAAACCAAGAGGAATGTTTCACACGCTCAATCACTTCCAGGCAGCGTGGTGCAACTGCTAAAGACGTCCTCCAGCCCAATACTTCGTGAATCCAGTAGGAGACTTCACGAGCACTGTGTAGACGATCCTGACTGGCCAGCAAACAGCGTTTTACTGTGCTTCCCGGTGCGCGCGCGAGTGCGCTGCACCATGGGAATTTGTAGAAGTGAGAAAGTGCCCGAGGCACAAAATAGGCGGAGCCACCAACGCACACTCCAGGCAGCGTGGTGCAACTGCTAAAGACGTCCTCCAGCCCAATACTTCGTGAATCCAGTAGGAGACTTCACGAGCACTGTGTAGACGATCCTGACTGGCCAGCAAACAGCGCTTTACTGTGCTTCCCGGTGCGCAGACATTTAAGTTCCCTGTCACTCAGGGGAGGGCTGGTAACATTCCTTTGCATCTTGTACTCATGGTGGCCCTGAATCATGCTGTTCCCTTCTTCATCTTGGATCCTGGCTTGCAACATTATATGTTACTACTGACTTCTGCAATCGTATTCACTCTTCCCTCTTGCTTCTCCACTCTTTTGACTGCTAACTCTCTGTTCTCTCCTCCTTTCCCTTCTCCCTTTTCCTATCTCCTGCCCTTACTTTCGACTATGCACTTACTCTATCAGAATTGTCCCTGGACTTAGTATGATAGCAACCTCGTCTGTCTCCTCCTCCCTCCCCTTACTGTTTTTTTTTCCTCCCCACAACCCCTCCAGCACTATCTGAAATGCCATCAGGCCTAGTATGATAGTCACTTGTTTTGTTCCTCCCCTACCTTTCTGCACCCCTCTCCCTCACCTCTTGTTTTTCTCCGGCTCTACCAGAAATGTCGTCAGGCCTAGTACGGTAGTCACCTGTCTGTTTCCATTTCCTTCCCACTCTCCCCCTCCCTTCCTTATCTATGTCTTAGCTCTTGCACTATCTGAAATGTCGTCAGGCCGGCCGAGTATGATAGCTAATTCCACATCCTTACTGTTCATGGCCTGTAAGAATGTCATTGTATTTTCCCTTTTTCTCTCCCTTGCCTTGAAGCGCTTTGAAACACATTGTGTATAGGCACTATATAAATAAACTATCATATCATATCATTTGGCTTGGGGGGAAAGTTTACTTTTCTAGCCCACAGTGCAATGGCCCAAGCACACAGTGCAGCGACCCCAACAGAACAAGTAAACTCAATACCAACCTCTCCCCATCCCGCACATTCTCAATATATATAGTGGGCATTATTGACTTAGTTTCCTTTTTATGAAACATATTTTTTCAGTTATGTTTGAGGTTTCTTAGAGACCTGGACCCCTGGAAATTCTCCCACTTACCAAAGAGTACAATTCATTCGCATGATAATCTCATTCGATTGCAGTTTCTAATTTGACAGCAGGACAAATCTTCCATCATAACCCATCTTTAGTTTTAGAGCAATGTAAACAGGTGGCAAAGCTAGAGAATTCATTGGTGCAGAAGAGCGATTGATGAACCGGGGATCTGGATTTGCTCTCAGAGCCAATTATGATCTGGCACTGCCTAAGATTCATACCTGGCTACCTACATCCCCAGCCCACAACAACAAAAAACATACCTGCACCCTGTGTACCCACCCCCCACAGCATAAGACCCTCACTTGTCATCCTGACTCCTCACCATTATGCTGAACATAAATTGTTAACATTATAATTATTTATAGAACTAAACCCATATGAGTGAGGCTTTCTCTACAGATAGTTAAGGAAAATAAGACACAGGGATGAAAAGTGATATGCTCAGGATCACATAATGTATAAAGTGTGGAAGGTGGGGATTTGAGCCCCGATTTCCTGGTTCCACAGCTTTCAAATCAGAAAACACAGCAGACTTCAGGCCACATTATGAGACTCCTGCTAAAAACAGAATCATTACCGGCATGGAGGTAATAGCGCATCCGGGCACCCTTAACGCCACTAATAGCGGCTGATTACGAGTGCGCGAGCATGCGCGAACCCCCATGCCGGTAATGGCTGCACTGCCATGCCGCTAAAGGCCCTCCAACCCCCCGATAGCGCCATCACGGGCCCCGCCGATACCGCCTCCGGCAAGGAGCAACCCCTTAATAACGACCCGGTAATAACATCATGCTAATATCGGGCTCGTAATACCGGACACGGAAGTAATGTCATCGCGTCGGAAAGGGAAATGCGCTGGTGGCCATTTTTAAAAACACAATCCATTGCAATCCTCTCAATCCAGCAGTGCTACAGAGTAGAGAGCAGGGCCATACCATCCAGGATGTCCAAGGCTACCCGCAATGCTACCCGCCGCCTGCGCAAGAAGCGCTTCTCCGACGAGGAGCTCAACATGCTCGCTGATACTCTTGCACCCCATGAAGATGAGGTGTTTGCAAACAACCTCAAAAGGGAAGTCCAACTAAGAAAAAAAGAAATATGTGCGTAAGGTGACAGCAGTTGGCACCACCCCCCGTACGGTCAAAGACTGTAAAAAGCGATGGGATGACCTACATCTCTGGGTCTGTAACATCCTGGCATCTAATCGCAGGGAGGCATGGCCACAGGCGGGGGTGCCCACTCACCAGTAAAATTGATACACTGGGAAGAGACCTGCAGCACCATCATACATATGGAATCCATAGATGCCTGTGGTGAAATGGAGACAGGTGCGGCGACATCAGGAGATGGAGTTGAGTGACCCCGCAAACCCCAGTAGGCCAAACCATGACGCAGTACAACAAATGTGAAAGTGAGCCAAGCCAATGCATGGCCCATCATACGCACATATACAGATCCATGTCCAGATGGAGGCCCAAACCCTGGCACAATGAAATGCATGCTGCGTGCCAATCCCATTACCAACAGACACCCAAAACACAGGGACCATTCATATGTCACACATCACACAAACCGCAATACAACGGTATGCCACCTGGTACACATCAGTACCGAATGGAGAGGCCACGGCTTATGCCAATATGCCCCCCCTTGAAAGTACCCTGTGTGACACACCTATAAGAAAGCAATGCATGAGTAATTAAACACTGTACATCACCAACTAATGCATCTTGCATGTAACACCATCACTGATGCCCTGCATCTCTTGTTCTCCCACAGGCGCTGATGCAGAAGGTGAAGGGCAGGACCCTGCCCCAAGGGCATCAATATCCAGGGCCAGACCAGAGGGCACTGGGCCTTCCACCCCCGGGCCAGCACCGCGGGCCAGAGTGCAACCCAGGGCACCTGTACAGGCCAGGCTGGCTGAGGAGGAGATAACATCACCCGACGAGACTGCAAACACACAGTTGGCAACAATTTCTGAAGGCGAGGCTGATGGCACACAGTCCGCTGCCACCAGTTCTGTGGGTGAGGCAGCAGCCACAGGCCCCCTCAGCGATGTGGATGTGCATGCGGAGGAACACGAGGACATTGACGGCAACATCCATGTCGAGTGTCCCCATACACCAAGCCCCCCATCCACCCCCACCACTCCACACAGGGCACACTGTCTAGCCCCATGCAGGAACCAGCGGTTCAACTGCAGAGTCTGCATCTGTCAAGCACCTCAGAGGCCAGCCCTGCAATGGCCCACCCAGCCGCAGCCCCCTCCACCTCCACAGCCCCCACTGACATGGAGACACGCCTGTCGAGGCTCGCCAGGACTCAATGATCAAACTGGTGCGACAGTATGTGGCCGAGGGTGAGCAAACACGCCGTGAAATACGGGTGGCGAATGCTGGAACCATCACAGCCATCAATTCGAGTGCCATACTCATTCGTGACAGTTTAGGGGCGGTCACACAGGTCCTTAGCAGGATGCTGGAACACATGCAACAACAACAACCTGCACCGGCAGTGCAAAATCCATCCACCTCCACCCCATCAACCACACCTGCAAGCTCAACTCCCTCAAGCCCTGTGCGGATGACGAGGCGCAGTGCAAGGCACACAGTAATGCTGCCCCCCGACACAAAAAGAGTCCGGAAATAGCCGTTCCAACCACATTGTGTGTGAGATGACACTGGGTGAGGGGGGAGTTGGTGTTGGTGGTGTTGAGGGATTATGGGGGTGTTTATTGGGGGTGTATGGGGTGTTTGGGGGGTATGGCGTGTTTGGGTTGATGGGGTGTTTGAGTGTTTTGGGGGAGGGGGAAGGGCATGTGAGTGGTGGAGGGAGGAAGCACTATATTGTTATTTTTCTTAATACACCCGTTGTGTTCAAAATCATTTCATGACTGGACATTGTTCATTTCGTGTGTGTTCACTCTATTCATGACAGCGCACAGTGCCCAACTCCCCACACACCCTGTGTCCATTTCCACACGGTCCCACTGCTCAGTGTAGTACTGACACATAACCATCAAAGTCCCTGTGGTTCAGAAGTAATCGTCAATCAGTGATTGGCGTACAGCACGGCCATCTTGTGCATCACGAACTGCCATGGGTGCTGCTTCTCCTCCATCATCATCCTCACCCGGTGCATGCATGTCAATGTCAGGTGGCAGTGGTACGTTTCTCCGGATGCACATGTTGTGCAGCATAACACAGACCATGGTGATCTTTGCCACCTTCTCAGGCCCATAAAGGAGTGCAACAACTTAAATAGGGAGGAAGCCCGGTATACGGTTGACTGAAATAGGTTAGCAACGTATACTCTGTCTAAGTCCGGGAGGACAAAGATCCGTGTTTAAAGAGGAGACAGAGCTATAATGTAGATGCCACACATATAAAGGACTCCCAGAGTAGGGGAACCACAAAGGGACCAGTCGTGGTTAAAATGATAAATATCAGATTTAATAGAATTAAGACCTAAAAAGTGATTAAATAGTGCGGTCCACCATACATACAATTCATAAACATTTTAACACAAAGCAAACAGTCGTTACGTGACAAGCTAGGATTAGCTGATTGACAGTGTATCGAAACATGGGCACACTCAACATCAGGAGGTATGTTTTACAAATAGTGCAACGTACCCTACAGTAATTAGAATTAGTATGTCAACAAATTGGTGACTCTGGTGACAGTACAGAGTATTAGCTCGACATGTTTCAGTTCCTACAGTTATTATGGAACATTCATCAGGAGGTATACAGGTGACCACGTAACCAAGACAACATTCAAAAGAAAAATAATGACATTTGAGGTATTCGTAGCATCTGCAGAGTAAAAGACAAAAAAAGCGCAAAACATAAGCTTAAAATTAGCCATTATTGTTGCATGTTCAAAATACATGAACCAAGGTATCTAAATAGAGGGGAATAAATACCTCCACTGATGCCTGTGGGTGCTCTCTACTCGAAAGGTAGTAGGTGGTGTAGGACCGAAGGTCGTCCCTACCTAGGATATAGAAAAAACATCCAAATGAGCGCTGAGTAGTAGCTCACTACAAAAGCAGGATCTGTGCTTGGGCTTAGCAACTAGTGAGACTAGTGTAGCATGAAAAACCATATGAAGAGGAGTCTGGGTGAAGGAAGCCCAGTGCTGAGAGACGAAACGAAATATCCACAGTGTGCCCCATATATTGCCAGAAGCTAAGATAAAGTGGGTGACTAAAACCTAAAGAGGTTATTCGTGGCATAGTCTCTAGTCTCGTGCGACCCCAGTAACAAGATACCCCAGTGTGGAGGGATCTCAAAAACCGAGAGGCGAGGTGACCAAGGTATGTAGCTACACAGAACAGAGCGTACCGTCCATAGAAGGCGGCCAGTGACACTCAACAGTAAACAACTGATCATCAAGCAATACCTTCGATTTGGTAGTAAGAGCGTCGGTCGTGACCGAATCCAGCGGGTGGCCCCAGGATATGATCCTGCTACCAGCGCTAATGCTGTGTAGTCCGTACGGAGAGCGCCGTCTGCTACGGAGGCAGCAATGCAGCAGGACAGGACGACCGATGCTCGAATGGTAGTCAAGGAAATCCAGTAGTCCTACAACTATGTCGGGTGAGAAAAGAGATGCAGAACAATGTGGTTCGACACGGCAGCCATCATGGCATGGCTCAAACCGAACAAGGAATTGATAATAAACCACTGGGAAAAGATAAGTACTGAAACAAGCTAACAAAGGAGACACAAAAGCTGTGACAATAGGATCAGTACTCCTCGTGTAGATCAGGAACCATATAAAACGTAAAAAAATTTTTTTTTAAATTGAAACGTAAAAAAGATATATTTACTCGCTAGAAACAGTAAAGGAAAGCAATTAAATCGTCCTGCCGGCCTGTAGGGGGATAAAGGTGGACAGTATGCCTTACAGGTGTAAAAGACATAGTAGGGAGGACAGCGAGTGTCACGAACACAAGTTCCACTCTGCTAGACTACAAACTAAGTAGCACACAGAATACACAAACCGATGGTAAGGAATCAGGTGAGTGTGAGCGATTAGATGTTGTACCATTCAATAGAGTCATTAAGACCCCTGATGTCACTCTGCAGAGTATATATCATCTTTTGTTCCATATGAATCAATTTTTTCTCCCGGGTGGCATAATTAGATCCTTTAAGTGATAACAGTATTGTCCATTTGAAATCCTCGTGATGATGCTTCAGAAGGTTGAAATGTTTCACCATGGGGGCATTTTCAGTTCTGTTCTTGAGACAGCTCCGGTGTTCCATGATACGAGTTTTGGCTTTGTGGGTTGTTTTCCCTACATAGTGCAGTCCACATTTACAAGTGATCAGGTACACCACAAATTCGGTGTTACAATTAGTCAGATTTTTCTGTGTCCAGAGCTTTGAAAGGCCAACATCTACATTTTTAGTTATAGAGGTCAGTTTACAGACCCCGCACGAGCCACAAGGATAGTGACCGGTAGGTTCAGGTAGACCCCATAGGCTGGTTAATCTGGGTTCCTGGGTAGAAATAGATTAAAGTTTGCTGTTGCTAACCCTGTTGCCTATCGTCGTGCTCCTTTTATAAGCAAAAATCGGCACATTCATAGTAGGAGAGGTAGTTTGAAAGATTTTCCAATTCTTCTTGATGATGTTGGTGATATCAAAGCTCTGGTTAGAAAAGGTATTCACACACACAATACGATCATCTTTAGGTTAAACTGGTTTTGGTTCCAATAGTGCTTCTCGATTGTTGTTGAAAGCCCTTTTGGCTGATTTTTTCACCAATTTTTTAGAGGGTACCCTAAAAAATTGGTGAAAAAATCAGCCAAAAGGGCCAAAAGCCAAAAGGGCTTTCAACAACAATCGAGAAGCACTATTGGAACCAAAACCAGTTAAACCTAAAGATGATCGTATTGTGTGTGTGAATACCTTTTCTAACCAGAGCTTTGATATCACCAACATCATCAAGAAGAATTGGAAAATCTTTCAAACTACCTCTCCTACTATGAATGTGCCGATTTTTGCTTATAAAAGGAGCACGACGATAGGCAACAGGGTTAGCAACAGCAAACTTAAATCTATTTCTACCCAGGAACCCAGATTAACCACCCTATGGGGTCTACCTGAACCTACCGGTCACTATCCTTGTGGCTCGTGCGGGGTCTGTAAACTGACCTCTATAACTAAAAATGTAGATGTTGGCCTTTCAAAGCTCTGGACACAGATAAATCTGACTAATTGTAACACCGAATTTGTGGTGTACCTGATCACTTGTAAATGTGGACTGCACTATGTAGGGAAAACAACCCGCAAAGCCAAAACTCGTATCATGGAACACCGGAGCTGTCTCAAGAACAGAATTGAAAATGCCCCCATGGTGAAACATTTCAACCTTCTGAAGCATCATCACGAGGATTTCAAATGGACAATACTGTTATCACTTAAAGGATCTAATTATGCCACCTGGGAGAAAAAATTGCTTCATATGGAACAAAAGATGATATATACTCTGCAGAGTGACATCAGGGGTCTTAATGACTCTATTGAATGGTACAACATCTAATCGCTCACACTCACCTGATTCCTTACCATCGGTTTGTGTATTCTGTGTGCTACTTAGTTTGTAGTCTAGCAGAGTGGAACTTGTGTTCGTGACACTCGCTGTCCTCCCTACTATGTCTTTTACACCTGTAAGGCATACTGTCCACCTTTATCCCCCTACAGGCCGGCAGGACGATTTAATTGCTTTCCTTTACTGTTTCTAGCGAGTAAATATATCTTTTTCACGTTTCAATTTAAAAAAAGTATTTTATACGTTTTATATGGTTCCTGATCTACACGAGGAGTACCGATCCTATTGTCACAGCTTTTGTGTCTCCTTTGTTAGCTTGTTTCAGTACTTATCTTTTCCCAGTGGTTTATTATCAATTCCTTGTTCGGTTTGAGCCATGCCATGATGGCTGCCGTGTCGAACCACATTGTTCTGCATCTCTTTTCTCACCCGACATAGTTGTAGGACTACTGGATTTCCTTGACTACCATTCGAGCATCGGTCGTCCTGTCCTGCTGCATTGCTGCCTCCGTAGCAGACGGCGCTCTCCGTACGGACTACACAGCATTAGCGCTGGTAGCAGGATCATATCCTGGGGCCACCCGCTGGATTCGGTCACGACCGACGCTCTTACTACCAAATCGAAGGTATTGCTTGATGATCAGTTGTTTACTGTTGAGTGTCACTGGCCGCCTTCTATGGACGGTACGCTCTGTTCTGTGTAGCTACATACCTTGGTCACCTCGCCTCTCGGTTTTTGAGATCCCTCCACACTGGGGTATCTTGTTACTGGGGTCGCACGAGACTAGAGACTATGCCACGAATAACCTCTTTAGGTTTTAGTCACCCACTTTATCTTAGCTTCTGTCAATATATGGGGCACACTGTGGATATTTCGTTTCGTCTCTCAGCACTGGGCTTCCTTCACCCAGACTCCTCTTCATATGGTTTTTCATGCTACACTAGTCTCACTAGTTGCTAAGCCCAAGCACAGATCCTGCTTTTGTAGTGAGCTACTACTCAGCGCTCATTTGGATGTTTTTTCTATATCCTAGGTAGGGACGACCTTCGGTCCTACACCGCCTACTACCTTTCGAGTAGAGAGCACCCACAGGCATCAGTGGAGGTATTTATTCCCCTCTATTTAGATACCTTGGTTCATGTATTTTGAACATGCAACAATAATGGCTAATTTTAAGCTTATGTTTTGCGCTTTTTTTGTCTTTTACTCTGCAGATGCTACGAATACCTCAAATGTCCTTATTTTTCTTTTGAATGTTGTCTTGGTTACGTGGTCACCTGTATACCTCCTGATGAATGTTCCATAATAACTGTAGGAACTGAAACATGTCGAGCTAATACTCTGTACTGTCACCAGAGTCACCAATTTGTTGACATACTAATTCTAATTACTGTAGGGTACGTTGCACTATTTGTAAAACGTACCTCCTGATGTTGAGTGTGTCCATGTTTCGATACACTGTCAATCAGCTAATCCTAGCTTGTCACGTAACGACTGTTTGCTTTGTGTTAAAATGTTTATGAATTGTATGTATGGTGGACCGCACTATTTAATCACTTTTTAGGTCTTAATTCTATTAAATCTGTTGTTTATCATTTTAACCACGACTGGTCCCTTTGTGGTTCCCCTACTCTGGGAGTCCTTTATATGTGTGCCATAAAGGAGTGCTCCACCAGACCTGCTTAGGCAGCGGAACCGTGCCTTCAACAGGCCAAAGGTCTGCTCAATCACAACACGGGTATGGGTATGAACCTGATTGTATTCCTCTTCGTGCCTGTTATGTGGGTTCCGTACAGTGGTAAGTAGACACGGCCTCAAGGGATAGCCTCCATTACCTGCATGGGAGCGCAAAGAGGTATGTGTGAGTCAATATCTAAGCTGACACCTTTAGGACTAATGGCCATGGCTGCAGCTATTTGGTGTTGACATGCACATGTCCCTGGATGTATGCACACAGGTTCAATTGATGCATTGTGTACTGCACAGTGGTCTACTATTGTGGATTGCGTAGTACAGATGATGCAGGGTGTTCACTTGCATGCTGATGCGATGTACTGTCGATGCGTGACAATGTCTTGCCACCCATTATTGTAGTGTATGCTACTCTGTACCTAATCACACTAGCGGCATTGGCACAGTTGTAATCATGTTTAGTCATGCATCACTTGACATACCCATGGTGGCCTGCTTGTGCGTCTGGCATGTTGTCATTGATGTGCGCCATTGGTCTTATGTATAGCATTGATGTGTCATGTTCAGGTTGGGATGTTTAGTACAACAGTGTTTAGCTCTGAGTGCATTGTCCACTCACCACCCAATCCCGCCTAGGTGGTGTATGCATCCCCCCCAATCCAACCCAGGTGGAGTATGCATCCCCCCCAATCCCACCCAGGTGGAGTATGCATCCCCCCACCTGACAACCCCAATGCACTGCCGTGGCCCAGTCAGGCAATTTACCGAGCAGCCAGGCACGTCTTCCAGCATGTCGCTCAATGTAGCGGGGTAGCGTGAAGTTACGCAGCACCATGACATAATGTGTAGATCCGGGATATCGGGCGCAACAATGTTTGATGATCTTGCTGAAGTCACATACCATCTGCACATTGATGGAGTGGTATTGCTTGTGATTGCGGTACACCGCCTCATTGGCATGAGGGGCCACCAATTCTACATGGGTGCAGTCGAGGGCACCAACGCAATTGGGCATGCCTGCCAGTGCATGGAAGCCTACTTTGGTGTCAGCAAGCTCCTGGCCAGTCAGTGGTAGGGAAATGTTGATGCTTGCATGCTTCAGGAGAGCATCAAGCACTTGGGTCAGCATGCGAGACAAGAGTGGTTGTGATATGCCATGCAGCTGCCCCACTGTGTGCTGGTAGGTGCCTGTGGACAGGAAGTGGAGCACAGACACCACCTTTAGTAGAGGGGGGATGGCAGTGCGGATTTCTATCAGGCTGACGATGTCGTTGTGTATCATGTCCACCATGGTGGTGATGGTGTCCCGGTCCAACCGGTACAGGGTGTGGATATGCTCAGGGGTTAGATTGAATGGACTGGGTCTGATGCGAGGGATTGGTAGCTGCCTACATGGTACCACTGGCTGCACTGGTGGAACTTGCTGGGCCTGTCTCACCCTCCTTCTCCTCCTGTGTCTCCTCTGTGCTGCCTGTTGTTGTAGTTGTGGTTGTTGTTGTTGTTGTTGTTGTTGTTGTTGTTGTTGTTGTTGTTGCTGTTGTTGTAGCAGTACAGGCATGTCCTCCAGCCCCATGATTGGAACAGCTAGTGGGATCATTTTGGTGTAGGAAGGGGTGTGGTGTGTTGGTGTACTCCTTTGGTACTGGGACAGGCCCCATTGACTCCACCTGTGGTGATTGTGTGCACCTGTGGCAGTTGCCTGCACTGCAGGTTGCTATTTACGGGTGGTCCGCGATGCCTGTATTGCCGCCATCATGCAGGCCCTAATTACCGCCTTCGGGATGCCGGTAAGTGCATGCCCGCGTAACTTGTGATGTCGTCCTGTCAGCGGCATCCCGGTATTTCCGCCGCGAAGGGGCGTGTGTATGCGCGCATGCCGGTAAGAAGGGGCACGGTATGGGCAGTGGCGGTATTGGCGGGTTGTCGGCTCGTAATGGCCCAGACCCATTATCGATGCCGTTAATGCCATTCCGCCTTCCTTTTTTTATTACCTCCATACTCATAATGAGGCCCTTCATCTCCTATTCCATATTCCATATTAGAAACAAAAAAAAATATTTCTCCAAAGTTGTTATTCAAGGACTGAACTAGTAAACTGTTCAATAAACTTGGGTTTCAAAGCACCAATGTAACTACATGGGGGAAGCCTATTCGTTGTTAGTATCCTGTGGCAAATACATCTGAGAATCAGAGTAAGATTATATTTATAATTATAATCTTAGTCTGTACAATTCTGTGTACTTTCAAAGCACAAAGTCACATAATAAAGCAACCTGAAAAAATAAGAAAAGTAGTAATTGAAACATATGTTCATAAATATAGCAAGTATGTATCACTTAGTCAGAAAAAGAAAGGGCGTCAAGTCAGTCCCACAATCGGGTGCAGCGGCTTGCAGGTCAAACATAGATCTCAGGAACAGTCAACCTGCTGAGCTACTGTTCTAGATGTGTACCTCTGTCTTGTTTACCCTATTTTCCTTACCCATCATCCTCTGGTATCCTTTCCATGCGTCACATTTTCATGTCCCCTGTTTCTTATAAATACTTTCTGACCTCCATGCCCATTTGGCTCCATCCTTTAACTATTAACTGAATCCCTTACCTTGAACACACCTACTTTCCTTGCCAACGTTGTTCAGTCACCAATTCCTTGCCACTCACGCCCTGGATTTACCCATCACCTCAAGGCAATTTTTTGCCCCTCACCACCTTCCATTTTCCTAGTTTACAATTAGACAATAGACCACCTTGATTTGCGAGTCAGCCTCTGCCAGACACAACAAGATGCTGTGGTGGTGTCTTGCTGGTAATTGTGGCTATGGGGTCTGCACTTGGACAATCCAGAGCGAAAGACGTCAAGGGGGCATGGCTTTTTTTATGCAGCCAATTTGCACTTTCTTGGAAAGTTGGCTGCATATTTCAACTCACGGAAGCAGAGAGAACCGCAAGGGAAATACACCTTGGACCTGGTGATACATGGAGCAAGAGCGGCATATTAGATATATATGCGTTTTCAAATAAGGTGGAGTGTGTGTGTGTTTCTGTGACTTTGGACATTTGTTTGAGTGTATTTGTGACAGTGTAAATGTGATGCTGGAAATGCCTTTTGGAGGGAGGGGGCCTCTTATCCCTTGTCCTACCACTTCTGTGTGTGTGTTTGTATTCTTTTTGTTTTCTGCCACAGAGGTTCAGCCTTGACCTCTGGTAGTGCAGCTCTTCATGTTTTCCTTTTGGTGTACAACACCCATGGGATACCTTTATGGCACCCAGGGGTGAATGTAAACGCTTGTACCCCTCATGTGTGTTTTTGGGCAACTGTGTGTTGCCCACAGAGCAGGGTATGAGCTGGAGGCAGCTACTTGCTGACTTGGCAGTGGCTCTGAGTGTCCCCCATGTTTGGGACACCCAGGCCCTGCCATAGAAATCAATGGATTCATGAAGAAAGGCAAGTTGGCCACTGTAGCCTCTTGGTTTCTGTTGCCTTTTCATCTTGTTTCCCAAAGCCCTGGGAGGCCCGGACTCTGCCTCTTCCCCCGACTGGCTATTGGGTGGAAATCCCATGATTGGCTCTAGGACTGCCTCCTATCAGACTGACTGGAGCCTTCCCAGGGTCTATGTGTTGTGGGTACACCCTTGGGGTTAGGCCTGTATGAATGAAGTCTGAAGTGAACTCACATCCTGTGTTGTGGGTGTCTGGTATTTGTTGTATGACACAATACCTGAGATGGCTCTAACTAATACTGGAGTGAATGCAGTGTGGCGTGCCGAAGGTCTGGGTGCTTACTCCAATCCACATTCTGAGTTATGGGTGTCTGGGTGGAGTGGACAGCACGAATGCCTGTGAGCCTGATTGGCTGCCTGCCTGCCTGCCTGCCTGCATGAATGCACTGTGAGCCTGATTGGCTGCCTGCATGAATGTACTTGTGAATGATTGGCTGCCTGAGCCTAGCTCAGCCTGAGCGAATGAGGACCACATGTGTATAACAGGGGACCTTTCATTCACCAATTAATTCTGAAGCTGAAGCTGGAACTTGAAGCTTGAATCATGGGACAAGTTAGAAAAAGGAGTCTGCACCTGCATTTCTTGAAGGAATACAAAGACTGCTCAGCTGACCCAAGGATGGAATCAAGGGAGAACCTGGACAGGAGACCTCTTCCTGAGCTACAAGGGACTATCATGCACCTGCCCCTCTTAATCAGAAGTACCTGGAAGCCAGTCCTGTGTTCCTGCTGTACAGAGAAATGGTCTTTTTGAGTCCAGAAGAGAAGTGCTTGGGCATCTTCAGTCGAAGGTCCAGTTGTGTCACCCAGGGTCCGCAGGAGTGTTTGTGACCGCTGGAAGCCAGATTGATGTCTACCGCCCAGAAGTGGGGGTACCCTGGCATAGTGCTGTTTGACTCCCAAAGCTGCGAAGGTTCCACCAGATTCAAGAATCCTTCAAGGGACATCCCTGACATGACATCTGACCACTGTTTCCCGCCGAAGAAGATTCCAGTTCGCTGTGTATACAGGAAGGTCCACAGGTGGGTTTCTTGCCACCAAAATCCAAAACTGATGTCCCGAGGGTCCAACCTTGGTGAGGGTCCATAGTCCAGTCCAGTGGTTGAGTACAGGTCACCAGAAGCCATCCAGAGGTTTGTGCTGTGAGACCGAATGTTTAAAAGACGGTGAACCGCGAAATCCTGAAACCCGACACCTATTTCTGCCACTGCACCTGTCACCACTGAGAGGCATCCCCAGGAATCTTTTCTTCAGCCATGCCTTTTTTGGAGTCCACAGCAAGTTTCACCTTCCTAGAACTTCCACAGTCAGAGTATCCACTGTCCAAAGGAGACCACCACGAAGACCGAAACTGCTGCCATTCCTAAAGCATCTGGTTCCTCTTTTTCTCTTGGCCTCGGCATCCCAGCGACTCCTTCTTGCAAAGGGGGCCCAACCTTCAGGGGTCCCGTTGAGTGAAGCCAAGAAACTCTGCCACTTCACCTGCCAAGGCAGCAAAGGTACTGTGACGAGGAAGAGCGCCTTCCAGCCTCAGGAGTCATCCAGGGGTCCCAGAGTCATCTTGGATCCTGTTCTACTGTGGCATTTTAGGTATGTTGGGGTGGTAGAACCTGTAAAAAGAAAGCAGAGCATTGTTGAACATTCTTGAACGGGGCTGTAAAAGACAAGGGCCCTCATTACGACCCTGGCGGAGAACCATGGTGCAATTTGCACCATGGTCCATGGCACTAAGCTGCCAACTCCGCCATGGTGGTTGGTGGACTTACCGCCCCATTCCGACCTTGGCGGGGCGGTAAGTCCCCAATCCCCATTTACCCTTCCCCATTCCCATTTTTGCCCCATAGGGTATAATGGGAGTGGGGAAGGCGTTAATTACGCCACCGTAAATTACGGTGGCGTAATTAACAACAAGTCCCGTAGCGCCATGGATTTTTCCGCCTGCAAAAAGCAGGCGTAAAAATCACCATGGCGCTACGGGAACTCGTAGTCAGGCGGAAAGGTACGCCATGCTTTACGCCGGCGTAAACCCCTTTCCGCCAGGGTCGTAATGAGGGCCAAGATAAGGTACTCCCTAACATTTGCATTACAGGTTGCCCAAGTGTGGGGATCCTCACACAGTATTGCTATTCTGTCTCATGAAAGTATACTGGCTATGATGTTCTGAACCTAACCTGCCTTTCTTCCTTGATCTATGAAAGTACACCTTACTTAAGAATTCACATGCCTGTTTAAAACTGTCAGCAGTTGGTGCATTTTTACTGATTTTATGTCTAGTGTGGTACCACACAGAGTGTGTATATATTTGCCATTATTTGAATAGAACTAGTACAAAGTGTTATTATTTATATGTATATATTTTACTGAACCTTATTTTACAGTCAGTATTTGGCAAACACTGTTGAATTTACCGACCACTCAATGGAGGGATTGATCAAATACCAACAGTGGTATTCCTTGGAAACACATGCAGTGGTATTTTAGGCAGACTTTTTGCAGAAAATCCATCTATTTTTACCTCCACCTTTAAAGTGGAGGTAAAAATCCAAACTAGCCCCAAATGTTTTAAATTTGTCTTTTTACTGTACAGAACGGAAACATAGATGCTTCCCTTCAGTAGAGGGACAACCAAACCGTTACAAAGGACCATCATGGGGTGTTAAAAAGGTGTACATCTCTGAATGCTCCTCTCACCTCCTTACCCATATAATGCATGAAAGAGACAGAATTGACCCTTTTGTGCGTAAAGAACATCAACGGTAGTGATATGAGCCACTACTATACATAATCCATGTCTCCCTTCACATTGATACTGAAATTGGCTGAAAAACATTTTACATCACTGCCATCGGAGTAGGTATTTCTGAAATAGCACTGAGGTATTCCAGAAACACCACCTCTGTTTGTGGTCAACTTTGAGTAGGTGGATTTTCAGAAATACCACCAGCAGAGCTGGTTACTTTACTCAGCAGTATTAAAAGATCCACCCAACTTTGAATTACCCCCTTAGTTTGCAGTCTTTTAGTAATTAATACTTGAAAATTACATCTTTCTGTGCGTGTTTTCAACTGTGTCCAAAGGTAAGTACCACAAACCGTCCAACAGCCTTTTCTATAATCTATCATACTCTTTTTGTATGGACACACTGGTAATCAAGAAATTCACCAGAACATTGGGCAAGCATTCGTACAGAATCAAACCAAGGACAAACCCTAAGAAGATATGGACCCTTATATCTTAGGCCTCATGAATAGGCTGTTGTGGATTGTAACCGCCCAATGGTGTATGGGGAGCAGTGGTGCCAACATTACCATCCAGGGTCACAAAATCTGTTATTTAAATGCATATATTGCCACTGGGCGATATGAACATGTTCCTGAAACCTAGACTGTCCTCTCCCTCTCTGCGGAGGCCCATGCGCGGGGGCCACCCAAGCACATCTACGTCATTGCAGAAATCAAGACGAATGCCTCACCCAATTTGCACAGAATCTAAGCAAGCAGTGCAGCACTCAGTTCTTTTGTGGCAGGCTAGATTCTGAAGGCTTTCGTCTTTTTTAATAATTATTTTTACATTTTGGAGCTCTGGCCCATTGAGCAACAGCCCAGCCAGTCTGTGGGGCAATTGCCTCTTTGCCCCCCTTGCCAGTCCGCCCCCGTGTCACTGCACTGTCTGAAAGGGCGTGCTTGATGATGCAGTATCATGATTAGATCTGAGATTGCTGCCTTTAGCAGAACATGTCAGAGGAGCATGATTAAGAATTACTGAAGTGCACTTCCCTCGCAATAAAACTAAACCTGATTAGTGTCCTTTGAACTTATCAACCCAGCACAGCTCCAGGCACCTGATAGATGAGTGCCTAGTCGAAAGCCATACTCTCCATACTAGTTTGCCCAGTTATGCCACTATGGCAGGAAAATGCATCTCCATAATCTGTATTCATTTCTGTCCTGTTACTATTCTTAGTTTTGGCTGAGAGGTGGCCATATTAATGCTGTAACGTCAGTGTGTGCATTTAGCACTTGAATTGTTGCTTCCTTTCTGCAATGGGTTCATTCAATCACTATTGGATGTTGAAGCCTTGGCTCATCCACTGCCCAGACCAAGGCTGCAGAATCCATTACTGACTGGATGAATCATCAAAGAAACGCAGGCAGGGCAAGAGCATGGTCGCTGTGATGCTCTTTCTTATAGATGTAGACCGACGATGTGTTGTGGTCTAACTTAGACGCATGCGCACAGTCACCCTCTGACGTAGGTAGCGTCAGAGTTTTAATAAAAGCTGGCAATTTCTGGGCTTGTGCTGAGGTGAAGGAACCCTGTGGTAATCCTATTGCGTCCAGTATCATTGCCACCTTTTTCCCGCTAAGACTGCAAGTGGCATAGCAGTGCTTTTGCCCGCTAAGACTGTGCAAGTGGCCTAGCGGTGCTGCGGACACACAACCAGTAAAAGCTGTCTTTAACAATTGGTGACAACGGTGCACAGGCATGGGAAGTGAAAATGATGACCGCATCCTCATGGAGCAGCAACTCACCTTCCCATGCAAACACAGTCTGTATTATTTAATCATATGGCTAAATGTAATGGGCACAGTGCCACTTTTGCACTGGGGCCCAAAGGGTCTTTGTGTTGAGTGTTATGATCTCGCCGGGTAGGGCCCCTTGTATCATCGGGCACCAGCAGCACCATGCATACAATAAGGCATGGAGCTAGGGGAACAGTTTAACACGTCTTTATTTCGTTGTCTCCAAATCACTCTGTCCCTCCCTTGCACGTCACTTCCCTCCCCGTTCTCCCGGTTCCGCTCTCCTCCCGAGCTACTAGACCTGTACGTTCCTCATGACATCCCCCCACCAAATTAAACATTTGCATACTGTTGCTATTCAATCTCTTAAATAAGTCTGATGGGTCTTGTTCTCGCTCGCTGTAGTCTTGCGGCTCCTCTCTCTGGGAGTGCATGTGGTTCCTCACATGATGGATGATTTGGCTCCTGCATGTCAGAGTCTTCTCCATGCTGTGACTCGTCTGAAGAGTGGCTGTCTAGCTCTCTCAGCATGTCCGTCTATCGAATTCTTTTGAAATGTGAGGAATTTCTTGTGATTTAGCGTTGGTCTCCTTCTGCTGTGATCATTGAGCCTTTCTTTGCCGTTATGAATAGTGGATTTTCATGATATGACATGAAATTATATTTAATTTATATCACGCTCATACACAAGTGTTTCAGAGCACGGCAAGGTAAGGGGACAGGGGAGAACAAAACAACGATCTTACTAGGCCCAGTGACATTGAGAACACGCAAGTGCATGGAAAGGGAAAAAGGGGAAAAGTGCATGGAAGGGGGGAGAAGTGGAAAGTGCGGAACAGAGGAGAAACAAATAAATAATAATGAATAAAAATAAATAAATAAGGCGATAAACAGTGTTAGTGCAGCCAGCAAGTGGCAAGTGATGGGTTTAGCCAAAAGGGTGTAAATGATAAGTTCAGAAGAAAAGCGGGGTGGGGGACTGTATGGTTACAGATACAAAAAATCAGGATGAAGAGATCCGACAGAAAACAGAGAACTTCTGTGTGTGTGTATTTATTTTGCATCAACACAGAAAGTTACGGGTGACTAGACAATTTATTTTACAGTTCTTTCGATAAGCACGAAAGATAAGCGAAATATAAACGGACAAGGTTGGTTATGGATAGTGGTAACACAGATAGGTGTCGACCTCAGGATTATTGAGGTCAAAACTTCATTCGGATGCACATTTCCCACAGATGGAGGGGGTATACCAACCCTATAAAGCAGGGAAACATGAGCCTGAGACTTGCATAGGTCCAAGGCATAGTTTACACATGGTGCACACAATAATATTTACATATAACATACACGAGGGGGGATGGTATAGTTGTGTCACAGGGATCGACACCGGGTGTGTTTCAGCCAAAAAGAGACTAAATTAACGCCTGTCTTTGTGCTGGCCTTCGTCAGGAGAGGCACCTGTGGTGGTGCTGTCCGTTGAATCTGTGGATTTGAACAGAACTGTAAGGATCTCGGGTATTGATTGACTAAGTACTAAAGGTATTCAATACAGGCAAAGTGGTGCCAAGGCGATACATCATGAGGGGTATCTAGAGAACAGCTTACCTACTACTGTGGTAGCAGAAGGTTGCTGTTGAGGTAATCCTTGGAAAATGCAGGATTGCCGGTGCATAAATGGCACTTGGTGAGTCGGCTGTCGTTTAGTGCGGGTCGACGTCTCTCAGGGTCCCGCGGGACTGGAATAGGCCAGGAATGGTCCCATATCTGAGAGGGGACAGAAGAAAGGGTACTGGATCCCAAACTGAGCGTGATGGACAGTATCCCGTTGGTGATGGTGGTCCAAAGGTGCTCATAGGTGCTGGAAAGGACACGCCTACTGACTGTTGTGGAGGCCGTGTCCTAGAGGAATTAAGTGCACTATCAGTGCTGGTGTGTCCAGGGTAAAATGTAGAAGGCCGGAATCCTAGGATGGGTCTTGTTCAAGAATGCCCGTTCCTCCTGGCAAATCCATCCCTCTTCTTTCGGCGTGTTTAGTGAGATTGATAATCTCTTCTTGAAGGTGTTGTGTCGGGTCTCTGTTCAACATTTTGTAGGAGGTTTGATCTTTGAGGAGTCGTTGGCACTCCTGGTTGTAATCTTCGGTATTCATGATTACGATTCCTCCTCCCTTGTCTGCTGGTTTAATTGTTATGGTTGTGTCTTGGTTGAGGTCCCTCAGGGACTGTCTCTCCGCTTGTCTTAAGTTGTCTTGATAGAAGTTTTTCTGTATCATGCCATCAGTGATAGTCTTCATGACGATTTTTTCAAATGTTTCAAATTCGCTCGGGATGGTGTGTGGCGGAGGCAAGAAGGTGGATTTATGTTTGAAGCCTGTCGTATTATCATTTGGTCTCTCAGGTCCTTGGGTACCGATGTTGGCCGAATTCTGTTTGCTGGGTAGATGTACCTCGAAAAAGTATTTTAATCTCAGAGTTCGGAAAAAACGTCTGAGTTCTGCTTCAGTGGTGAAAGGATCTGCTTTGGTGGCTGGAACAAACGATAAACCTCTCTCAAGGAGGGTCTGTAGAGCTGTATAGACTGGGTGGATTCTGTCTCATTTTGTTTTGATAAAGGTCTCAATATATCTTCTATTGTAAATAACAACACGAGAGGGGCGCCACATCCCCTTGACCCCTTGGAGACTTCTTGATCACTCATGCTGCCCAAACCGGACGGGTACACGTTGACCCACCCCACAGCTTGGAGCACACAGCGCTGCGCTAACATGATTTGGCCCATAGGGACTACATTGCCCATCACCCTGTGCGGCCATGCTTCTTTCCACTCCATTGGACATCACACCTAGCTCCACGCGATTGGCTCCCGCGTCCAGCCTTAGTGCCACAGCGCCTCCCGATTGGCTCTTTGCCAGCCCTAGGATAGCCTTTTAGTCACAGCCACTCCGCCGGTCCATAGAGCAACCACGGCGTTCAGAGGTCCCCGTCCAGCTAAGCACCTGCGAGATAACTGCAGTAAATTACCGTTAGGAGCACATTGTGTTTTCACTCCATGCCCTCGGCTAGAGGACTGGGCAGCATTTTAGATGCAACACTAATGCACCACGTTCTCTCCACTCCAACTAACTGTTTTATTCCAGGCACCGTCACGTAGCTTACAATAGCACTCGATTGCCCAGCACTGCGTTTGCACATGCTGTGTCCACCACCTATGGCCGCAGCTGCTCTTGCCGGCAGTGAGGCCCTGAGTTTTTTACTCTCACGTGAGACCCATTGTCACCCTGGAGGTTCTTCAGCAACCCGCTGACCCCGGCCACCCTTCACGTACCGAGTTCCATCCTGGACACACCAGCACTGATAGTGCACTTAATTCCTCTAGGACACGGCCTCCACAACAGTCAGTAGGCGTGTCCTTTCCAGCACCTATGAGCACCTTTGGACCTCCATCACCAACGGGATACTGTCCATCACGCTCAGTTTGGGATCCAGTACCCTTTCTTAAGTGCCATTTATGCACTGGCAATCCTGCATTTTCCAAGGATTACCTCAACAGCAACCTTCTGCTACCACAGTAGTAGGTAAGCTGTTCTCTAGATACACCTCATGATGTATCGCCTTGGCACCACTTTGCCTGTATTGAATACCTTTCGTACTTAGTCAATCAATACCCGAGATCCTTACAGTTCTGTTTAAATCCACAGATTCAACGGACAGCACCGCCACAGGTGCCTCTCCTGACGAAGACCAGCACAAAGACAGGCGTTAATTTAGTCTCTTTTTGGCCGAAACACACCCCGTGTTGATCCCTGTGACACAACTATACCATCCCCCCTCGTGTATGTTATATGTAAATATTGTTGTGTGCACCATGTGTAAACTATGCCTTGGACCTATGCAAGTCTCAGGCTCATGTTTCCCTGCTTTATAGGGTTGGTATACTCCCTCCATCTGTGGGAAATGTGCATCCGAATGAAGTTTTGACCTCAATAATCCTGAGGTCGACACCTATCTGTGTTACCACTATCCATAACCAACCTTGTCCGTTTATATTTCACTTATCTTTCATGCTTATTGAAAGAACTGTAAAATAAATTGTCTAGTCACCCGTAATTTTCTGTGTTGATGCAAAATAAATACACACACACAGAAGTTCTCTGTTTTCTGTGGGATCTCTTCATCCTGATTTTTTGTCTATTATACGTATACCCACCTGGGTAAATCAGGACCCCGCCAGGTGCCCTATAGTATATTCCTGGTTACAGATACAGACCCCAGTGTAAGGGGAGGCCCGCAGGCAGTGCAGGAGGGTGAGCAGGTACCTGCGCCTGTGGGACAGAGAGTGGCCAGGTTCATAGTGCTGAGAGAGAAAACAGATCAGCAGGAGAGAAGGGGGCAAAGACAGAGGCAAAGAGGAAGGTCTTGAGGTGCTTCCTGAACCGGAGATGGTTCTCCTCAAGTTTCAGAGTGGCAGGGAGACTGTTCGAAAGGGAGGCCCCAGCCGAAGACAGAGTTCTACCCCTAGCTCGTTTCTTAGAAAAACGACTGACCCTGAGGGAGTTAGAGGTAGAGGAGCGAAGAGCTCATGAGGGGAGGTATTTACGGAGGGATAGTTGAAGGTAGTTAGGACCCAGGCCCAGAAAGCCTTGTGGACAATGCAGAGGGTTTTAAATGTTATCCTTGCATCCACTGGGAGCCAATGAAGTGATTGTAGAGCTGGAGAGATACGATCCCAGGGCTTGAGGCCAAGGACAAGTCTTGCAGTCCTGTTCTGGATTAGTTGTAAAAGGCTGAGAATAGAGGCAGGTAGATTTAGAAAGAGGCTGTTGCAGTAGTCCAACCTAGAGAGAACCATAGCTTGGGAGACAGTGAGCTTTTGGGAGAAGGAGAGGAAAGGCAGAGTATATCTGAGGAGGTGCAGTAGGAAGTATGATTTTTTAGAGATGTCAGAGATGTTGGAAGAGAAGGAAATTGTGGGGTCAAAGATGACCCCGAGGTTCTTAGCCTCGCAGGTAGGGGTAGGAGGAGGGCCAAGGGAGGCCGGCCAGAGAGTGAGGGGAAAGGATGGTGAAGGTGTCCCGTTGAGGAGGATCTTAGTCTTGTTGGCATTTAGACAAAGATCGTTGGCAGCACACCAATCTTGAATGGCAGTTAGGCAATCAGATATGAGAGAAGGAGAGCAGGTGCCCGAGGAAAGCCTGAAAATGAGTTGAGTGTCATCAGCATAGCACTGGAAATTTGAGCAGAAAATGTCAATGCAGCGGGCAAGAGTTGCCAGGTATTGGTTGAAAAGCACGGGCGAAAGGTTAGACCCCATGAAATGCAGCCATGATGTGCTTGCTGGTCTGTGGTTTCTTCACAATCACTAAGTCCCCCACTCTTAAGCAGCACTCTTGAGCTCCTCTCTTGCCATCTGCATAGATTAAAATGTTCTCCTTTCCCACATGACTTCATCGTCCTTGTTTTGACTGCTCTTCTCTTGATATTGTGTCAGTCTTGTACATATGCTTCTTCCGAACATCACCTCTGCAGGGCATTTACCTGTGGATCCATGCATGGTGTTTCTATAGTCCCTCAGCATCTGGTGTAACACCTGTTCATATGGTTGTCCTTTGATGTGTGCAATTTGGAGAACTCTTTTTAGATTTCACATAAAGTTTTCGATCATCCCATTTGCCTGAGGCCATAATGGTGTTTCGATGTCAAAACCCCATGTATTCCCCGAATGTTTGGAAGTCCAGGCTTGTAAACGGGGGTCTGTTATCTGTCTTGACCTGGTGCGGAATGCCATATGCCGTGGGAATGCGGTCCAGCACTGGGATAACATGATGTGCTGCAGTGGATGATACTATTTGCGCCTTGGGAAATTGCAAATATTTGATCATTATGGCAAGCACATATTTCCCACCATCAATATGGCCAAAGAAATCGGCTGCTACTACTTCCCAGGTGCATGTAGGAAGCTCCGACATGTTTAATGGTTCAGGGTGTCTGTTGGGTGTGATGGAGCAGCATGTGGGCATTTCCAGAGCAGCTCTTCCACCATTGAGTCTAATTTGGGAAACCACACTTTTTGTCTTAATAGTCGCTTCGTAGAGACGATACCTCTGTGACCTTCATAGGCAATGTCCAATACCTGCTTCCTAAGTCGCTCAGGTATGACCAGTTTGTTTCCTTTAAGTAGTAGGTTCTCTTCAGACAGAGCTAGTTCCTCCTTCACCTGTGCCATGCTCTACACCTCTTTCCACACCTCTTCCATTTCCAAACGACCCCTTTCTTTTGCCTTCCTCCATCGCCCGACCAAATTCCTTGGATGACAATGTGACAGGCTGGATAAGCGTCTACTTCCTATGCCATATATTCCACTTGTGCAATGCAATTTCTGATGTCTGTGAATGCTCGTTGGCGTTCTGATGGCCACGTGAATGGCGTGTGGCTCTTGGTGAGTGCGCAAAGTGGGTGTCACTGATGATGACAAAGTCTTGTGTATAACACGTGCAGTAGCTTGCGAGTACTAAGAATGACCTAAGCTCCGAGAAGTTCGAGAGTGGCAGAGGTTCATTCAATGCAGTGACTTTTTCTGGGTCAGGTGTCATGCCGTTCTCTGAGAATATGTGTCCAAAGAAACAGAGTGGGCCTTTTCTGAACTCACATTTGTCTTTTTTTAAGGTGAGCTTTGCTTCCTCCAGTGCCGTGCATACTCTTGATAGGGTCTCATCATGTTTTTCCACATCCATGCCAAAGACTAAGATATCGTCACTGTAGTTGATACAGTTTGGGATGTGCTTTAAAATATTGTGGGTCTCAGCTTGAACTATTTCGGCTAGTGATGATACGCCGAAGCTTAGTCTCTTATATCGGTAGAGTCCTAGATGAGTTAAGAATGTCATGCTGTACTGACTTTTGGGACTCAAGACCAGTTGGTGGTAGCCCTTTTGTAGATCGAGTTTTGAAAATACCTTTGCCCCATTTAACAAATTAATCATATCTGTGATGCGGGGAGCAAGATATCTCTCCCTTTTGATGGCTAAGTTGGGTCTCCTCATGTCCACGCGTATGCGAATAGCGTCGGAGCCTTTCTTTGGTACGGGTAATATGGGGGATACCCATGTTGTGGGTCCCACGGCTGGCTCAATTATATCTTGCTCGAGCAGTTTGTGGAGCTCCTCTTCCACTTGGTGTTTCATGTCTATTGGGATGCCTCTGTAGTGCTGCACCACTGGTTGAATTTCTTCGCCAATGCATAATTTGATCAGTCGGTTGCGCAGTCTCTCAATGCCTTCGAATAAGCTTGGATATAGCTAGCTGATTTTGTCCACTGTGTTGGTGTATTTGTGGACCAGTAATTTGTACATAATGTTGGTTAACCCTATGTCCACAGCTGTTCTGAAGCTTAAAATGCACCCACATTCTGTTGAGGTGGAGATGACATGGACAGGAATAGTAATTTCTTGTGTCTTGTAGCGACATTTCGCTTCAAATTGTCCAAGGCATTTTAGTGGTGATTGGGCCCCGTAGGGGTATATGTCCAACCTTGCCGGGTGAAGTTGCGGTCTATGTGCCAAAGTTTTGTATATTTGTTCGCTGATTACATTTGCCATGGCGCCAGTGTCTATTAGGAATTCTGTTGGTTTTTCATTGAGGTTCATGAGCAGGACAGGGCTGTGTTCTGTCACCGTTTTATTTCTGAATGCATATTGGTATGCACATGGGTAATTCTAGAATTACTTCCTGGATTCTGTACATGCAAGTCTTTCATGTAGAGGTCAGATATGTCCAAAACAAAGAGTGTCATTGAGCACAAGGAGAGCTGACTTGCATGACTCTGCTCAAGAAAACTGTCTCGAGGACAAAGGTCTAATGACCAATGGCAATATGGAGGCGTACCTAACTTCCCTGCACAAAGTCTATAAGGAAGACACGTGTCAGGGGATACCCACAGTTTATGTGGACGGGTGCTCCTACCATGTTGACAATCACAGGGAAAAATAATTAGTGGCTGGCATTGGGAATGCCTGGGTGAATGATTCCCCGGAACCCTCTGCTGGGTACAAAATAGGTCCCTGACGTAGTCAGGTGGCAGAGTTGATGGCGGTACATCAAGCCATCCTCACTGCATCACAACACCAACTCATAGAACGGGTCATAATCACTGATTCAGATTATGTCAGGAATGGGTTGGTGTAGCACCCGATTAACTGGAAAAATCGGGGCATGCTGTGTGCAAATAACAAACTGCTCAACCACCGAAAATTAATCCAATCAATTGATGATCTGATAACTTCTAATGAGATGACCATCTATTGGAAAAAGATCAGAGGTCCCTCCAAAATAGAGGGACCAGATACAACTGGAAATTACCTGTCTGACCAGTTGGCCAAAACTGGAGCCATTCACGGAGATCTCATAGAAACCGAATTCCTGTTGGGAGAAATCCAGGTCGCTGCTGTCACCAGGTCCAAAACCAATGCCAATAATGAACTCTCAACTGCCCAATGGAGTAAAGAAACCCCAGATGCAGATCTGATTACTGAACAAAAAGAGGACCCAATTATTGGGAAATGCAATCACATATTGAAGACCCTGTGAACTTTCCTCTGTCAGAATCCGATTATATTGGTAAGGGGGATCTCTGGGTGTTGATGAAGTATTCCAAAATATTCTGGATCCAAGACAGTTAGTTGGTACAAAGATCCATATCTGGATGTGACCAGTGGATGGTAGCTACCTCATTCCGAAGCCTGATGTTAAGTCACGCACATGATACAGCCACAGCTGGTCATAGGGGGTTTCATACAACCTTAGAAATTTTGCGTGATATCGCCTGTTAGCCACACATGGGCTAAGACCTCGACATCTACTTAAAGGGGTGTATTGTGTGTGCTCAGTTTCAGCCGAGTTCTCTCACACAGGACTCCCCTACAGAAAAGGGGAATGACACTGCCTTGGTCGGATTTGCAAGTCAATTTCATCGGGCCAGTGATCCGCTCCTCTAGAGGAAACAAGAACATGTTGACCGTAACATGCTTTTTTACCAAGTGGGTAGAATGTCTTCCGGGCCCGAATCGTAAAACGGAGACCGCTGCCGCACTAATGATCAATCACATCTTCTCTCATTTCAGCCTGCCCTAAAAGATTGAGTCACCCGAGGAAGTAATTTTACCAGCGAGGTGATGACCAAGATGTGGGAGAAACTAGGGGTAAAGAGAAAACTCCACATTGCCTACCACCCAGCCTCGAGTGGGGTAGTTGAGAGGTATAATATAACAATTGTGGGCATCTTGAAGAAGTTTGTGGCGGACTCTGGACCAAGTTGGAACATACGACTACTGCTTGTCCTAATGGCTATTAGGTCCATGCCGTCTTCTGCAACCACAATGTCTCCATTTGAGCTCATGACTGGACATAAAATGGTGCTACCTCAGCATCTGCTCTACGGAACTCAAGAGCAGACCCTGATCAACGTGTCCACTACCCATGAGTATAATGGGAATTTACAGAAACACCTTCAGCATGCTTTTGCTGACACTCGGCACAATTTAGAAATGTCGGCAGAAGGAATGAATGCCTACTACGACTTAAAAATGACCAAGAATGAGTACAAAGTAGGAGACAGAATCTACCTGTACAATTTCAAAAGGAACCAGACCAAGGACCGGAAGTTCCTCCCCTCTTGGTGCAGTGCCTTTGAAATTGTCGATAAAACTCACCTGTCGGCTATAAAATCTGCATCCCTAAAAGAGAACATACGGAAGAGAAATGGGTCCATATCAATCAGTTGAAGAGCATTCACCCCAGACAGGCACTATGACTAATTGAAGAACCCAGTGAGGGTAGAGCCCAGAAACCATCTGAAGAATGATAGGAAAGAAGTGAAGCCCGGATGGAGAGTATCACACATTTACAGGTAGTAAAACAATTCATCCTTACAAGGAAGGTACCAAAATTAGAGAAAGATAATGTTGTCAAACTGTGTATGTCAAGTAAAATCAATGATAACATTTGGTTGCAATGCATAAACTATTGTTTGTTGTCAATTTGTATGTCCATTTACTGGGGAAAGAAGTACTGTATGAAATACTTAACCGCTCTTTTACTCTCAGCAGATTCAATAACTCCATACTTTCACAGCTGTAGAGGTTAGAGTTTCAAAAAAGGGAGGAGTTCCAGGACCAAAACCCCAAAATCCAAAAAGAGTGAAGTGCAGACCAGAGCGCCACTCCCTCAGGACAGGAAAAGAGCAGACATGCTCCAACGAGGAAATTCATGGAATGAGCCAAAGCAAAAAGAAAACAAAAACCCCACTCTCCCTTGCTCTTTTATACGGGTCAACCGAGTCAACGACCCAGGAGGGGACCTTGTGGGGTAAAAAGACAGCCCCAGAGTGACAGAGATGGAGAGGCAATGCTAAGCCCCATTGTGAGAGTGAAGAGGGCTAAGTGTGGAGTTCCATTGAAATATAAAAGCCAGTACAAAACAGTGATTTCGACTTAAGAATGAGCGAGAATGGTCCTCCCTTCATTTTGTTAAAATGTACAGGCACTCAGCTGAAGAAAAGTGTGACTTAGAACTGGAATATTGTTAACTCTGTCCAATGGATTCCAAAAAAAGACTAGTGCACTGCAGATGCTGACTTTGTGTAAAGGCACATGTGACAGATTGAAGGCTGCAGTAGTGCACATGGAAGGAAATAAATACATTTGAAATATTGCGCATTTGGAAGCTAAAAAGGAGGAGTGATGCCTTACATTTAAGAAATAAAGTTGAATGATAGACTGCATTTTCAGCAATAAAGAGACTTAATTTCAGCACATAAAATGACAACATTTATAGGGAAAGGCCTATTTCTCATCACAGTCTCTTTTCCTTTTTCTCGTCACAATTCCTCTTCATTACCCCTGTACCTCTTCCTTATGTCAAACCCTCTTTCCCCTCACAGTCCCTCTTCCTCTTCCTTGTCACTGTCCATCTTCCTCATCTCAGTTCAGTTTCCTTTTTCTGGTCTCTGGGAGAGGGAAGGAGGAAGAGAAAATGAGAGTCTTGAGAAGCATCCAGTACTTAAGGTGATCGGGCGCAAGTCTGAGAGGGGCAAGCAGGCCATTCCAGAGGGTGGCACCTGCGGAGGAGAAAGACTTCCTCCAACCACTGCTGTCTGCTTGGAAAAGTGCCTGATCTGCAGAGAGTTGGAGTTAGAAGACCAAAGGCCTCTAGCAGGGAGTTATTTAGGGAAAGAGAGTTGGTTGTAGCCAGGTTCCAGGCCCCAGAAACCCTTGTGGATGATGCAGAGGGTCTTGAACTTGATCCTCGCAGCAACCGGGAGCCAGTGGAGAGATTGTAGGGCTGGAAAGATGCGGTCCTTGGGCTTGAGGCCAAGGATAAATCTCACAGTCCTATTCTGGATTAGTTGAATGGGTGAAGGTAGGAGTTAGGCAGATTGAGAAAGAGGCTGTTGCAGTAGTCCAACCTGGGGAGGACCAGAGCTCTGGAGACATTGGGCCTCATTACAACTGTGCCAGTCCGGTAACAACAATGCCAGTAAGCCTACCCGCACCGTTGTTACCGGACCGGCACAGTACAACTCTGCGGGTGGGTGCCGACCCACCCGACAGGGACAGATATGCCTGGCGGGACGGTACCTGCCTTTGAGGAGGTGCAGCTGAAAGTAGGCTTTTTTGGCAAGGTCAATGATGTGAGGAGAGAAGGAGAGAGAGGATTTGAAGATGACACCAAAGGTTGTTGCCTCGCTGGAGGGTGAGGGAAGGGGGCCCATGGAGGGTGGCCGGAGATTAGGAGGGAAGGAGGAAGCTGAGGTCCCAATGATAAGGCTCTCAGTCTCACTGGCATTAAGGCAGAGATTGTTAGCAGTGTACCATGCCTGAACAGCAGACAATTAGGAATGAGAGAGGCAGTGGAGGGAAGCTTGTAGGAGAGCTGTGTGTCATCTGCATAACACTGGAAGTTAGGAGAGAAGGCAGAGATCAAATGGGCTAGAGGGGCAAGGCAGATGTTGAAGAGCCACAGCAAGAGGATAGAGCTCTGAGGGACACCACAGGTGGAGAGTGTGATGGAGGAAAGGAAAAGGGCCCAGCTGAACCTGGTAAGGTCGGTCAGAGAGGAAGGGGGTCAACCAGTCCAGAGCCAGGTCCGTAATGCCATAGGTATCACAGAGCTGATTTATAATAGTGACATGATTGACAGTATCAAAGGCAGAGGAAAGTTCAAGAAGGTGTTACGCTTACCTGGTATCCACAGGGACACCACCCAGCTGGATTACTCGCTGGTATGCTTCTCAGCTTTGCCCTGATGTGGTCTGCGGGGAAGGTTCTGCCTGAAAATACAGGAGGACTGTGTTCAAGACTGACTGACTGGGGTAAGTATCCTCCCTCCACCCCATATGCTTTCAGTCCCTCTGGCACCCGCTCCTCACCTTGTGGTAGAATTAGGCATGCTCTCCGTCCTGCCTTCTTTGCAGGGGCGCGGTGTCTTTCATGGGCGAGTGCGGTCCAGTTACTTCACTGACGCCGGCCCGTTTGATATTGTTCAGGTAGGTCTTATTGCTGTTCTTTAGTTTTGTTGCTATCCTGCATGCCTTTCTTTGTTTAAAATGTCTCTTTTTTCTCCCTTAGGTATGCAGAGCTTCAGGGCGGCGAACTGGCTTGGTTGAGCCCCGCTGGTAAATGATGGTGCATTACGAGCGCTATGATGCAGTAAGTAAGCACTATGCGCAGCGCTGCAAAGTCTTGCCTTTGCTAACCTGTGTTTTCCTTCCTTGTAGGTCACGGTGTTCTTCAGCGCGAGTGGAATGTCCGGAGTGGTGCCAGCCAAGAGGCGACCAGCCAGGTAAGCTTTTTGAGCAGTTCGTAATTAGTAAATGTCTCTACAGCTTTCTTTAATGTTGCCTCTATCTTCCTCTTTCAGGTCGTTCTGTCCGGGAGGCGTGCAGATTCGAGGAAGTTGTTCTCAGTAGCTGCGAGTGTTTAAAGATGAAGACTGCAGATAAGATGCTGATGCTAATGATGTTCATTTTGTCTCCTTGCAGGTTCTGCTTCTCCGAGGTTCGAGGGAATAGCTGGACACGGTGAGCGTCACGTTGCAAGCTGCAAAGTAACGCGAAGCATGTTCTGCAGTCAGGGTGTGGTTTATATAGCCCAGGTAAAGTAGTACAGGGAAAGTAGTTCCAGGCCTGCCACACCCAAAACACTAGACCGCATAGCTTGGTTCTTAGGAACCAAGCTATGTGGATGCCTCCATGTTGGCTGGCAATACAAGAAAGTAGTTCCCAAGTACACTGTTGTTCATGGTGTATGAGCCTGGCGCCATAGGCTCCAGGACTGGCCCCATGAGGGCTTTTGAAGTGGATGCCAGGCTCTAGAGGGCCGAGTCCTTACTCCACCTGGCCAATGGGTTTGCCAGAGGGGGTTTTGGGCGAGGGTCGTGACAGCACTCCCCCCTAAGGCCCCACCCATGGTGTTCCTTCTGTCTGGCCCAGGTTTGGTTGGGAAGTTCCGATGGAATTTCCCTATTAGACGTGGTGTGTGGATATTCTCACTGGGCTCCCAGGATCTATCTTGTGGTCCAAATCCTTTCCAATTGACGAGATAATATAGCTTGGTCCTAGAGTATTTAGAGTCCAAAATATCTTTGACTTCGAATTCTGGTTCTCCGTCAACAAGTATGGGCTTAGGTGGTGTCCCAATCTGTGTGCCGGGTTGCATTGGTTTCAGGAGAGACACATGGAATACCGGGTGGATGTGTAGATTAGGTGGTAAATCCAGTTTCACGGCTGCTAGGTTAATAATTGCCTTAATGGTGTAGGGTCCTAAGAATCTGGGATGAAAGGTCCGGGTTCCCTTGATGGGTACGAATTTAGCAGCTAACCAAACTTTGTCTCCTACTTGATAATCAGGGGCCTTTTTCCGGTGTTGGTCGGCGAATCTCTTTTGTTTTTCTTTGGCATGAATAAGGTGTTCCTTTGCCCTTTTGAAAGCCTGTGTAATGGTTGTGTGTAGAGTCTTTACCGCTGGCATTTCCAAGCTGGCTGGAAGGTCTAGTTCAGAGGTACGTGGATGTCTGCCATGAAGGGTGTAGAAGGGCGTTTGTCCCGTGCTTGAATGCAAAGAATTATTATATGCATATTCGGCTATCCATAGTAGGTCTTTCCAATTCCTTTGTTCGTGGTGCAGCATGCACTGTAAATATTGCTCGAGTGTCTGATTGGTTCTCTCGGTTTGGCCGTCCGTTTGGGGATGGTGACTGGTAGATAGCCGAACGTTGATCTGCGCCATTGCACAGCATTTCTTCCAGAGGTTTGAAACAAACTGGCTGCCTCGATCAGAGACCAGAACCGAAGGGAAGCCATCTAGCTTAAAAACGCCCTCCAGGAACACTTTTGCTAAAGTGGCTGCATCTGGGAGGCCTTTGAGAAAAATAAAATGGGCCATCTTTGAGAATAAGTCCACAACTACAAGGATGGTGTTGAACCCTTGGCTTGGAGGTAGATCAGTGATGAAGTCAAGGGAAAGAGTGCGCCATGGAACTGGAGGAACGTCCAATGGTTGTAGGAGACCAGATGGTTTTTGTTTCTGTGATTTATTTTGTGCGCAGACACCGCAGGACTGAATATACTGAATGATGTCCTTACGCCAGGTAGGTCACCAAAAGTTCTCTTTCACCTTAGCTAGGGTTTTGGCGATCCCAGGATGCCCTTCGATCAGTGAATTGTGATAGTTTGAAATAATATGATGTTGTAATTCCTTCTTGGGTACATATAGGCGATCCCTAAAAAAGGGTAGGTGGTCCTTGATGGTATATTGTTCTCCTTGAGTTTGCCATGCGAGGTAGGCATCAGGATTCATTGTCCGTTGGATTTGTTTTTGTAGTTCTGCTTGTGTTAAGGCTGCCATGATACCCAAGAGTTTTCCTTCAGGTATAATAGGTACTGTGTCTGGAGTTGTATATACTATTTCATCTATGCCCATGCGAGATAAGGCATCTGCCTTTCCGTTTCTGACTCCTGGTCTAAATGTGATTACATAATCATATTCGGTGAAGCAAAGGGCCCACCGCAATTGGCGCGAGGACTGGGCCTTGGCTGTTTTGAGCTTTTGCATGTTCCGGTGATCTGTGATGACTGTAATGGTGTGTCTGGCCCCCAGAAGGTAGTGCCTTCAGGCTTTAAAGGCGGATTTGATAGCCAGGAGTTCCTTGTCCGTGATGGCATAATTAATCTCTGGAGGTGAGAACATTTTCAACCAGAAGGCCACAGGATGTAGCTGGCCGGTTTCCGGGTCTCTCTGTGAAAGGACAGTCCCCATTGCGCGACTGGACGCATCAGTTTCAACGACATAAGGGAGGTCTGGACGAGGATGTTGCAGGATTGGAGCGGAGGTAAACCTTTGTTTAAGTTCCTGAAAGGCTTCTCCTGCTTCTTCGGTCCAAGCAAACTTTTTATTGTTTTTTCGTAATAGTACTGTGATTGGGTGCACAACACCAAGTCTGTGATGAACCGGCGGTAGAAGTTCGCAAAGCCCAGCATGCTTTGTACCCCTTTCAGAGACATCAGTGAAGGCCATTTCAGAATGGCATCTACCTTGTGCACGTCCATTCTGATGCCTCCTGGAGTAAGGATAAACCAAGAAATTCTACTTCGGTGATGTGAAAAAAGCATTTTTCAAGCTTTGCAAACAAGCGATGTTGACGGAGCTTGGTGAGGGCTGAACGAACGTGCCTGACATGATCTTGTTCCGAGGCTGAGTATACTAAGATGTCGTCTATGTACAACAAGGCGCACACATCAATTAACTCCCTTAAGACGTCATTCATGAAAAATTGGAATGCCGCAGGAGCGTTGCACAACCCGAAGGGCATGACTTGATATTCAAACAAGTCATACTTCGTACGGAAGGCGGTTTTCCATTCATCTCCTTTTCTGACTCGGACCAGGTGGTACGCTCCTCGAAGGTCCAATTTGGTATAAATCTGGGCATCTTAATGCGCGGTAGTCAATACAGGTTCTCAAGTTTCCTTCCTTTTTCGGTACGAAGAACAAAGGACTGGCTGCGGGGGACTTCGAAGGACGGATAAATCCGTTTGCAAGGTACTGGTCTAAATAGGATTTCAAATGAAGGTTTTCTGGTTCTGTGAGAGTGTAGATCCTGCCGCAAGGGATTTGTGCACCAGGAACAAGGTCGATCTGACAGTCATAGGGCCTGTGCGGCGGTAATGTATTGGCTTGGTCCTTTTGGAAAACATCCTGGAAATCATGGTATTCACTTGGCAAGGTATTAGTTGCTCCCAGGGTTGATACTGTTGCTCCGGGAGTCATGGGGATACAGACGTCAGGTTTCGCCTCTTGGTAATAGCAGGCAGGGGAGCAGTCACCGGGGAAGGTTAATTTTCGTGCCCGCCAGTCTATCAAAGGGTTGTGAGCAACCAACCATGGCATCCCTAGTATGAGCCTGAACTAAGGTGCCTTGATGAGATCGAATGAAATAGACTCCCGGTGTCCGTCCTGACACAGCAAGGTTACCCTGGCTGTGCACTGGGTTACTGGTCCAGAAGCGATTTCTGTCCCATCCACGGTGGTTACCTTGTCCATAGTTGGCTTAGAACACAAAGGAAGCCCCATCTCTGCTGCCAGTTCTTGATAAATATAATTTCCAACTGCTCCGCTATTGATGTATGCTTCAACGGCATGCATTCTTGACGACTGTTGGTGGTTAATTAAGATCACTGGTATTGCAAAGTGCAAGGTCAGCAACTCTTTCTTCTCACTTCGATAAACTGACCACTTTGTTTGTCGAGCTTGGTAGTTTCCCGATTCCTTAGCTTCATCCTTCTCTGTGGCCCCGACTGTTCTTCTTGGGGGTTTTACTGAACAGTCCTTCAGGAAATGTCCTGGTTTCCCACAATACAAACAAAGCTGTTGTTGTCTTCTTTTGTCCCGCTCTTGTTTTGTTAATGGAGGCCGTATCCCTCCCTCCTATTTTCAGGTACACAGGTGTGTTTTCCCTTGGTCGAACATACACGGTCCGAGGGTCCGTCTTAGACCGGTCTGCCTTTCGGTCCTGCAACCGGTGGTCTAGCCGCACGACCAGATTTATGAATTCTGCACAGTCTCTGGGTGGATCAACCGCCTGGGCTAAGACGTCCTTTAATTCGCCTCGTAAGCCTCGGTGGAATACGGTGGTTCTTTTGTTTTCTGGCCACCTAGCTTCGGCAACCAGTCTGTTGAATGTAGCAATGTACGTGAACAAGTCCTGATTCCCCTGTCGGAGGGACAAGAGTTCATTGTCTACTGCTTGTTCCTGGGCATGGCGAGCAAAATGTTTTTCCATTTCTCTCTGGAACCCCCCAAAGTCATGTAATAGAGGATTGTCATGGGTTACCAATGGCACCGACCAATCTGCTGCACTACCACTCAGGTATGATAAGACAAAAGCTACCCGAGCTTGGTCGTTTGGAAATGCTCCAGGCCTACAAAGAAAATGAAGGCGGCACTGATTGATGAATGCCGCATACTTCCGTGGGTCGCCTGGTCGAACCTTTCTGGTGGTGCCAGGGGCACTGTTCCAGGTAACGTGATCTGTACCGGAGTGGGTGGTGTGGCGGGGTTTTGCATCGTTGGATTGCTTCCAGGTAGAGGCGTCTGTCCTGCCTGTGATTGCAAGTATTGCCTGCTAATCTCTTCAGTGCGTTCTTTGGTCACTATTAGGTCTCTCCTGAGGGCATTAGTCTATTGTCGGGCAGAATGAACCTCAGCACGAAGCTCTCCTAGTATTTGGGCCAATCAGTCCATTTCTGATGTCTCCATGGTGCCCAGGTGGATTTGTTATGGTAGGCTTTGTGTTCTGTTACGCTCACCTGGTATCCACAGGGACGGCACCCAGCTGGGTTACTCACTGGTATGCTTCTCAGCTTTGCCCTGATGTGGTCTGCGGGGAAGGTTGTGCCTGAAAATACAGGAGGACTGTGTTCAAGACTGACCGACTGGGGTAAGTATCCTCCCTCCACCCCTGTATGCTTTCAGTCCCTCTGGCGCCCTCTCCTCACCTTGTGGTAGAATTAGGTGTGCTCTCCTTCCTGCCTTCTTTGCAGGGGCGCGTTGTCTTTCATGGGCGAGTGCGGTCCAGTTACTTCACTGACGCCGACCCGTTTGATATTGTTCAGGTAGGTCTTATTGCTGTTCTTTAGTTTTGTTGCTATCCTGCATGCCTTTCTTTGTTTAAAATGTCTCTTTTTTCTCCCTTAGGTATACGGAGCTTCAGCGCGGCAAACTGGCTTGGTTGAGCCCCGCTGGTAAATGATGGCGCATTAAGAGCGCTATGTTGCAGTAAGTAAGCGCTATGCGCAGCGCTGCGAAGTCTTGCCTTTGCTAAGCTGTGTTTTCCTTTATTGTAGGTCGCGGTGTTCTTCAGCGCGAGTGGAATGTCCGGAGTGGTGCCAGCCGAGAGGCGACCAGCCAGGAAAGCCTTTTGAGCAGTTCATAATTAGTAAATGTCTCTACAGCTTTCTTTAATGTTGCCTCTATCTTCCTCTTTCAGGTCGTTCTGTCCGGGAGGCGTGCAGATTCGAGGGAGCTGTTCTCAGTAGCTGCAAGTGTTTAAAGATGTAGACTGCAGGTAAGATGCTGCTGCTAATGATGTTCCTTTTGTCTCCTTGCAGTTTCTGCTTCTCCGAGATTCGAGGGAATAGCTGGACACGGTGAGCGTCATGTTGCAAGCTGCAAAGTAACACGAAGCATGTTCTGCAGTCAGGGTGTGGTTTATATAGCCCAGGTAAAGTAGTATCAGTGAAAGTAGTTCCAGGCCTGCCACACCCAAAACACTAGACCGCATACCTTGGTTCTTAGTAACCAAGCTATGTGGATGCCTCCATGTTGGCTGACAATACAATATAGTTCCCAAGCACATTGTTGTTCATGGTGTATGAGCCTGGTGCCATAGGCGCCAGGATTGGCCCCATGAGGGCTTTTGAAGAGGATGCCAGGCTCTAAAGGCCCGAGTCCAGACTCCACCTGGCCAATGGGTTTGCCAGAGGGGGTTTTGGGCGAGGGCCGTGACAGAAGGATAAGAACGGAAGGGGAGTTGGAATCGAGTTTAGAGAGCAAGTCTTTATGGGTGTTCTGGAAACAACCAACAGATTCAGTGTGGTGGATAAGCTGGGAGATGGCCGGCTTCTCCAGGAATTTGCCCAGGAATGGGGTTTTGGAGCTAGGGTGGTAGTTAGCTGTACAGGAGGAGTCGGAAGAAGGCTTTTTTGAGGAGAGGGTGCACAAGGGAGTGCTTGAGGAGCTGCGGGAAGGAACCAGTGGCAAAGGAGTGATTGCAAAAATCAGCCAAGGCTGAAGCAGGGGAGGCAATGTTGTGCTTGATAGTTCTGGAGGAGCAAGGGGCACCTGTTGGAGGAGACTTTCATAAAGCAGACTTGTCTAGAGAACTCACCAGGTGATATGGGAGAGAAAGAGGAACGAAGGAGGGAAAGGGAGAGGGGGGCTAAGGGAAGCATGAGAGCAGGTGAGGGAGAATAGAGTGAGGACAGGATGTCCTGAGTTTTAGTAATGAAGTGAGAGGTCAGTGCATTGAAGAGGGCCAGGGAAGGCAGAGGAGAAATGGAGACTGTTGTAGGGTTTGCGAGTTCCTTGCAGAGTTTAAACAGTTCAGCCATGTTGTTAATGGCCCCAGAGATGTGGGCTTGGATATAGACCTTCTTACAGCAGAGGAATATTCTTTATTGCCTTTGGAGCAGGCAGCAGGTCAGTCTGTCAGAGGATGTGCTAGAAGCCTGCCACTTCTTCTCAGCATCTCTGCACTTGCGTTTCAGAGAGGCCAGGTCAGAGTCATACCAGGAGTTGCACTTGGAGGCAGGCTTCATGCTGATCCTCATGACAGGGACAAGGATGTCCAAAGTTTTGGAGATGGAGAGTTGAAGGTTAGTAAGGGCTGTGTTAGTGTGAGAGTTAGTGGCAGGAGTTGGATGGGGAATGAAGGTGGCGGCAAAAGCAGCAACTGACACTAGCTTCATTGGTCGATTGACCGAGACAGAGACTGGCAGTGTGTGCAGGGGCTTAGCTAGGGGGCCCAGGAGGTGAAGGTGGGAGGACAGGAGAGCATAATCACACCAGGAGACATGTATAGTGAGAGGGTTGGAGACAGGATGTCTGCTGAGATGAGAGCATCCAAGGTGTGTATGGCTAAGTGCGATGGACCAGAAGGAAGAATGGAGAGGGAAAGAGAGTCACAAGAGTCCCGATGCTGCATTAGGTGAGTCAAGGTGAATAATGTCGTGGGAGGATAGCTCCGTGGCAACATGCTCACCTTGGAAGCAAGACGACACACAGAAACACAGGTTCGATACCCGGGTCCGCGCTTAGAAACCTCTGGGTATTTATGCGCATTATAAATATGCAACTAAGACAAAAAAAACAACTACGCAACTAAAACAAACAATTCCTGTAACAGCGCCTCGATGGCCGCGGGCTGTGTGAGCACTTTAAACATGCAAATAAATAAATAAATAAATAAATAATGAAGTCTATGAGGAGGAGGAGCTTGGAGGTGGAAGCCAGTAGAGAAGAGGTGAGGTCAGACCATTCCGAGAAGAAGAGGGAGACCGGACCAGGGGGCCTGTAGGTGGTGGCAAGAGTCAGCGAGAGGATAGCAGAGACACCAAGCCTGTAGACGAGGCATTTGAAAGAGGGGTAAGACTGAGTTGGTATGATAGTAGCAGCGACCCATTCAGGGAAGATCAGGGCCACTCTGCCCCCGGACCGGTTAGGCCTGGGTCTAGAGAGGATCGTGTAGCCCTCAAAACTCATGACAAAGCTGGCCGTGAACCACGTCTTGGTGAAAGTGAGGACATCACAGTCAAGGTCTTCAAGGAGGTGCTGTCATGGCCACAGGCCCCAGAACACAAAAACCACACCATCAAGTGATGGAGGAAATGGGTCACTTGACTCACTTATGTCCCTTTGGGATCCATAAACACAGGGCCCTGGCTGGACTCAGTCCTGGTGCCTTTGGCGCCAGGCTAATATAGAGATGTGGGCAGGAACACTTTATTTCAGTGCAGGAGTGCTTTTACTTATTTCAGTGCAGGAGTGCTTTTATTTTACAAGAACTTTCCATGAGCTGAAAGCCTTTATTCCAGAGAACATCCTCATGTGCTGACTCATCGGGTGTGGCTCCCTAGGCCTGATCTTCATGTACTGACTCATCGGGTGTAGCAGGGTGTGGCAGACAGACTGAACCTGGTGGGTGTGGCTTCAGAAGCTCAGCTATATAAGCTGCTCCATCCTTAAGGCCGGTGCTTTGCATTACTGTGCACTCATGTGCAACGTGACGATCACCGCCGCTTGGACCAGTTTACTTACCTTTTAAACCAGGCGTTCTCCTGCATACTCACCTCCAGGAAACCAGTGCTTCATCATTTCATATGCAGACTCATCTCCTGACATCCAGTGATCTTGATCCCGATGCCGCAGAACCACACTCTGCATCCACGAACTCAGACCCTGTGAAGAAGGAAGAAGAAAAAAGACAAGGTTACAACATCCGTCCTAGGGCCACGCCGCATTTGAACCCCATGCGCCCCCTAGTTAACAATTAACCAGCTACTGTACCGCTGCAGCTTCGTTCCTCATTCCCTCCGGCTGCCACCTCGAGCTCCTCAGCTTCTGCCGGGCCGGCAACATCACCTGCAAGGGAAGAAAGCAAAAGAGCAAACATCAAAAGTGGAACGGACAGCAATACAAGACAACGAACTTTGCAATACAACAAAAACAGACGAGGAAAGACAAAGGCAAACAGGAACACTTACCTGAAGTATAGTGGCTTAGTCGCAGCAGGACTGGACTGTGTGCAAGGGATCAGTGAAGGAACTTGGTCTAGATCATACAAGCCCCTCTGCCAGAAGCAGCAGGACGGAGTGCTCGCCAAAACTAATCAACAGGTGAGCTTTCTAGGGACAGCGCATCCCACGGGTACTATGGTTTGGGAGAAGGGGTCTGGAAGGGGATCAGGCGCACAAGCTGGCATACTCACGCCCCCTATTCTCCACGCAGGAGCAGTCAAGAGCAGCATCACCTATTAGCACCAGTCACCACATAAGTGCAGAGGGTGAAGTCGGACCCGAGCAACCTCTCCCCCGGGAGGGCTGCAACCATGCCCCAACACCTCCACAGAGAACAGGTGAGCGTAACAGGTGGCAGATGTCAGAGGAGTGTTTAACGGCAGAGCGAGAGTTGAGGGTAGCTAAGTGGAACTAGTTGACACATTTGAAGGTCTTCCCAGGCAAAGTACAGGAATGTGGTACACCCATCGGTGGTGACAGAGGGGCCAGAGGGGTGGCAGAAGGAGCAGTGGCAGGAGAAAGGAGGAGGTTGATGAGAGGTAGAAGGCACCTATCAAGAAGGAGGCAGTTGGGCTGAGACCCCTGGACCGTGACAGTACCATTCAGGTAGACATTAATGATGGCCCTAGAGGATGGGAAGTATGCGTAGAGTACTTCCCAATGGATGCCACCATTAAGGGGTGAGGAAGATAAAGGGGAGAGCACTGAGACCATATGGGGAATTCAAAGGTCTGTAGAGGGAATGAAAAAGAGGATGGCAGTGACAGTCTGCCTGGAAGAAGCATTGACACAGGTGACAGCGATGGGCAGGCGTGGATTGGAGACCAGGAGATCCTTCTTGAACTTGTTCCTTCCAGAGAGATAGGATAGATGGTAGAGCAGCAGCTGGAGCAGACAGGGGAGATTTAAAGCACCATGGAGGGAGGGCGTGGAGAGAAGGAGAGGTGAGTGGGGAAAGAGCTAGAGAGGGAGAAACTGCAGTGCATGACGCCCAACTTCAACACAACAGCAATGTAACCAACTAGATTCCAGTGTCCAGGATAAAGGGTAAAGGACTAGGTTTCAACATACAGCAGAAAAAGCAAAAACACCCAGATTCGACAATCCTAGATAGAGGGAAAAAAGACTACATTTCAAACACAACCGCAAATTCAAAACACCCAGATTCAACGTTCTTAGATAGGGGGAAAAATGCTTCTTCTGCTTTTCTTTGTTGTAGTCCCTCTTCCTCATCACAGACCATCCTCCTCATCACAGTCTGACTTCCTCATTGGGGTCCTTGTAAAACAACTCACTCCCTCTTCTTCTTCCTCACCCCAGTCCCTATTCCTCATCTCAGCTCCTCTTCCTCTTCCTCATTGCAATCTCTATTCTTCTTCCTCCACAGTCCCTCTTCATCTTCCTCATCATAGACCGACTTGCTCTTCCTCATCTAAGTCCTTATTCTGCCCGTCCTTGTCACAGTCCCTCTACTTTATCACAGTGCCCCTTTCTCATCACAGAGCCTCCTCTGCTCATCCTTATTGTAGTCCCTTTTCCTTGCCACCAGCCATCTTCCTCATCACAGTCACTCTTCTTCATCACAGTCCATCTTGCTCATTGTGATCACTCTAAATTGCCCCAGTCCCTCTTCCTCTACAGAGCCTCAGTACCTCTTCCTCGTCTCAGCTCCTCTTGATCATTGCAGTGTCTCTTCTTCTCCCTCAAAGCAGTCCCTGTTTCTCATAGAAGTCCCTCTTCCTCAGTGCATTTCCTCTAAATCGCCCCAGTCCCTCTTCCTCATCTCAGCTCCTCTTCCTCTCCTTCATTGCAATCTCTCTACCTCATCGCAGTCCCATTTCCTCACCCCAGTCCCTCTTCCTCTACAAAGTCCCTCGTCCTCATCACATTTCCACTTCCTCTTCCTCCTCGCAGTCCCTCTTGTGCACTTAAACTTCATCAAAGGTTTGAAAACCCTTATCCAAGAAAGACTTTTTCAAGTCTAAGTGCCCTATTTTCCAGGAGGAAGAGGTAGAGGAGGAGGAGGACAATCCTCCATTTGGCCTTGAGTTTGGTACTCCAAAGGTAGCAGCAGAATTCATTTCTGAAGAGTCAAGGTTGCAGAACCTAGTGGACTCTTTGAAAGATGCCAGTGGTCTGGATACTTCGCCAGAAGTTGATTGAGTTTGCCACACTGGATTCAGTTGGACATGCTGATGCCTCATATAGATATGTTATGAGCAAGGTGACAAAGTATTTGTGCTGGGGTATGCCTGTCACAGAATATGAGAAGGATGATGTCACGGACATCCTAGATAAAGGTCCTCCAAAGGATCCTGGACCACCTTTCATACAGCTTTGAAAAACAGGATCTTAGAAAATTGGAAAAAGCCAGACACTACAACGGCAGTAAATAAGGATTTTACAAAAAAGTATAGGCCTTCGGCTATAGACCGAGGCGTTTTGTCTAGGCATCCCACTCTGGAAAGTCTGGTTGTTCAAGTATCCACACCTACCTCAAAGTTGGCTGCCTAACCGACAATCCCTCCAGCTATGAGCGACAAAATATTTGACACTGTAGCAAAAAGTGTGTTTTCGGCAGGTAGCATAGCTCTTAAAGCTGTTAATGCTATGTGTGACATGGCCAAGTATTCGTTTACTCTATGGGAGGTTATAGCAATGGTTGCAGAACACATTCCTGAGGGAGAAGAGAGGGAAGACCTCCTCAACATCTGCCAGGATGGCAAGGACGCAATGTGTCAGTTTCTGCAGTCTGGCCTATCTGGGCTCTTCTGATTGTGTTAGTCATGCTATGGCAGAGGCACTGTGACCAGGAGATTTGCGTGGCTGCGCTGGTCATGGTTTACCACAGATGTTCAGGTGAGGCTGCTGGATATGCCTTTTGATGGCTCAAGCTATTCGGCTCTAAGGCCGACGATAGCTTGGAAAAGCAACAGGCTTCCAAGGCAGCTGCTAAATCACTGTGAGCAGCGATTCGCCAACCACAACAAACCCATTCGGCATCTTAGAATTGGAGGGGTCGTTCCTTTCAATTCTATTCTTCAGTTGGAAGAACAAGGGGGCAGTTGTCCCAAAGAGGTCAGAGAAGGCTACCTCGTGGGTCATGGGAGCGTGGAGGTAAAGCTACCCACACAACCTCTGCCTTTTTGCCCTCCTCAGCAGCCACAACACCAAAACTGCTTTGAGGCCGTAGTCCACAGGACTGTGGTGGGGGGCAGACTAACACAGCATTTGGAGGAATTACAAAGCATTACTTCAGATGCTTGGGCAGTGCAAATAGTAGCCCATGGTTAGTGTCTCCCATTCTTAAAAAGGCCTCCGGATTGTCCAACAAGCAACCAATGCTTGTGGGAACCAGATCCGCTCCTCTTACAGGAGATTTACACCCTGAGAAAGGTGCAATAGGCATGGTACCTGTTGCAGAGAGGAAACAGGGATGGTACTCATCTTACTTTCTAATTCCAAAATAGGACGGAGGACTGCAACCCATCTTGGACCTGAGACACTTGAACAAGTTCCTCAGGAAGGACAAGTTCAAGATGGTAATTCTTTCGCAGATTCTTCAGGCCCTTCAGCTCCAGGACTGATGGTGTCACTCAATCTTCTGGATGCTTACTTCCATGTAACTGGGTGGCACATGGAAATACCTGAGGTTCGCCATTGGCAGTTCTCATGTTCTATTTCGAGTTCTACCATTCAGGCTCACATCAGCCCGAGGGTTTTCACCAAGATGATGGTGGTGGTGGCAGCAAATCTAAGGAGGGGAGGGATTCACATCTATGCCTTTCTGGACGATTGGCTAATCAAAGCTTGTTCTCTCGAACAGGTTCTGGGACATCTCAGCATCACCTGCCTCTCCCTCCACAGATTGGGCTTCTCCCTCAATTTCAAGAAGTCCCACATGACACCTTCTCAAGAGCTTCAATGTATCGGAGCAGGGGTCCTTGACTTTTCTTTGGGGAAAGCTTTGCCATCCGTAGTAAGGACTCAACATATTTTGCAGATGGTAAACAAGTTTCAGAATGCCCAACATCTTCCAGCCTTTAATTTTCTAAGGTTGCTCGGTCTCATGGCATCCTGCCTTTTCCTGGTGCCAGAGGCCCATTGGAGGATGAGATCCCTACAATGGCCCTCAGATCCCAGACCTTGCAAGATGACGTACCTTCTTCACCTCCCGCACGGGGTCACACAGGATCTCCTGTGGTGGACTTGCAAGGAGAATGTGTTGAAAGGGGAACCTTTCAGGCAACCATGGCAGGAGGTGGCATTAGTCACGGACTCTTCCCCCATGGGGTGGGGAGCTCACATGGACAATCTGACAATCTGACAATCAGAGTCCAAACTACATATAAACCTGTTGGCGCTGAGGGCAATCAGACTAGCGGTGATGGCTTTTCTGCCCTCTGTATGGGGGAAGAACATCCTGAAAATGATGGACAACACAGAGCCATGCATTACCTCAACAAGGGAGAAGGTGTAGGGTCACTACCACTGTGCAGGGAGGCAATGCAGCTCTGGCTTTGGGCACTGCAAGCAGTCTCTCTGTAGGCCGTTCACCTAGCCGGAGAAGAGAATAGGACGGTGGACGCTCTGAGTAGGCAGAGCATAGTCTCCCATGAGTAGGAGTTGGCCCAGGAAGTCCTTCGAGAGATCGTCGCCCTTTGGGGAACCCCTCAAGTGGATCTCTTCGCATCCAGTGTCAACTGGAAATGTGACCTCTTTTGCTCCAGGGAATTTCCTCATAGAGGAGCTCTGGGGGACACGTTCATAGTGGACTGGGAGTTTCCTCTTGTGTATGCGTTCCCACCAGTTCCCATCATCCCTCATGGCATCAGGAGGTTAAGGATGTTCAGGAAATGCATGATCCCAATTGCTCCTAACTGGGAGAGGAGAACATGAAACCCAGACTTTCTGGACATGTCCATCTGTCCTCCAATTCGTCTTCCCCAGAGAACGGACCTGCTCACTCAAGAAGGAGGTCGCCTCATCCACCTGAACCTTCACGCATTGTTTCTTAGAGGTTAACATACAGAGGTTGGGACCATGCGGAGGACGACATGGAGGTGTTGCTTTCGGACAGAAGGCCAGCAACTAAGGCTCTATACTGCTCTTGTTGGAACACATGTTGCAGCTAGTGTAGAGCTAAGAATATAGACCCTTTTACTTGTGACACACCATCAGTGGTATCTGTGTTGTTACATCAGGCCCATAAAGTGCTACAGGTTTCCACAGCGTTATCTGGTGGCGCTAACCTTTTTCAAGCCTTCACCTGAACAGGTTTCTTATTTTAAACTTCCCATTGTTATCTAGTTCCTGAAGGGACTGACAAACATCTTTTTGCTGGTTCCTTTTATAGTTCAGGTTTGGAAGCTTAATTTAGTGTTGAAATTGAAATAGTGTTGAAATTCTTAATGGGAGCTCTATTTGAGCCTCTTCATCCGTGTCAACTTAGGATGTTGACTGAAAACTGTCTTTCTGACAGCGATTACTTTGGCTCGCAGAGTGAGTGAACTTCAGGCTTTGGCTTATAAACCACTGTTTGCTACCTTTTATAAGAAGAAGGTTGTTTTGAGGGTTTGCCCTTCATTTCTGCCTAGGGTGGTGTCAGAGTTTCACCTGGCACAAACAAATGCCTTGCCCGCCCTTTATCCACCTCCTCATCCTTCCGAGGATGACGAAAGACTGCATTGCTTGGATCCAGCGAGAGCATTGAACTTTTACATTAGTAGGTTGGGACAGGCTGTTATCAAACAGACCTTATCTTGACAGATCATTTTATGTCTCACTGAATGCTACACTTTGGCTGGCAAGGGTGTCCCTGATGGTTTGAGGGCACATTCCACTGGAGAAGTGGCTACTTCTTCAGCTCTTCAAAGATAGGTGCCAGTTTAGGACATTTGCAGTGCTGCAATCTGGTCTTCGCTGCATGCCTTTACTAAGCATTACTACCTTGATTCTGTGTCGGGTCGGGGCCTAAATTTGGCCAAGCTGTTCTCCACAGCATAAATCAATAGTAAATTCTTTATTCCCACCTTCATCTACAAACTGCTAAAGTAGACTGTCAACGATGAGAAATGCATGGGAGGACACAATATATCAGAATAATAAATTACTTGCGCCTGATAATGTTCTTTCTGATGAATGTTCCTCCCAAGGATCCTCGTCGCCCTCCCAGCCTACCCCTCTGCTTTTGGGAAAAATTCCATTGTTTACATCTTTCTTTCAATGTTTGGGTTTCTTTGGCCTTCGGGACAACTGTGCATAAAGAGGGGAAAAGCATGAACTGAGACAACGGGCACGGTGCATGCTACTTGCCAGTGTCAATGTCACAGCCGAGAGCAGGATGGAAGCTGTAGAAGTGCAGTGAGTTGACGACACGTGGCGGCATCTGCTGTTGAAAAGTTTCCAAAGCTGCAAGGAGCATATCGGGTATAACAAAGATGAGGAATCCGTGGGAGGAACATCCGTCAGTAAGAACATTACCAGTAGTAGTAATTTGTTTCCCTCTTCGTCATCACAATCCCTGTTCCTTATGACAGTCCCCATTCCTTTTTCTCCGCACTGCACCCCTTCCTCTACTCATCACAGTCTCTCTTACTCTTCCTCATTACAGTCTCTCTTCCTTTTTCTCATCACAGTCCCTCTTCATTACCCCTGTCACTCTTCCTTATACCAATCCCTCTTTCCCCTCACAGTCCCCCTTCCTCTTCCTTGTCACTGTCCATCTTCCTCATCACAGTTCAGTTTCCTCTTTCTGGTCCCAGTTACACCTCCTCATCTCTCTCTTTCTTCCTTGTCAAAGTCCCTCTTCCTCATTGTAGTCCATCTTCCTTTTCCACATCCCAGTCACTCTTTCCCATCCCAGTCTATCTTCCTCATCACAGTTCCTTTTCCTCTTCCTTGTTTCAGTCCCTATTCCTCTCCTTTGTTTCAGATTCTATTCCTATTCCTATTGCTTGTTGCAGTTGATCTTCTTCATCCCAGTCCCTCTCATTCATCCCAGTCCCTCTTCCTCCACTATCCCTCTAACTAATAGTAGAACGGCTTCCTCTTCCTCACAGCAGTCGCTCTTGTGCACTTCCCTGTCCCAGTACCTCTACTTCATCAAAGTGACCCCTTCTTCTTCCTCGTCACAGTCCCCCTCCCTCTTACTCATGATAGAGCCTCATCTGCTCGTCCTTGTTGTAGTCCCTCTTCCTCATCACAGACCATCTTCCTCATCACAGTTCCTCTTCCTCATCACAGTCTCCCTCCCTCATTGTGGTCCTTCAAAATCACCCCAGTCCATCTTCCCCGTCCCATTCCCTCTTCCTCATCTCAGCCCCTCTTCCTCATTGCAATGCCTCTTCTTCATCCTTCTCACACAGTCTCTCTTCCTCTTCCTGGTCACAGTCCTACTTCCTCTTGCTCATTGCAGTCCCTCGTGTGCCCTTCCTTGTCGTGGTTTCAAACAAAACCTTACACAACAATACTACAAAAGCCATATAAATTCATAACAAATACACACTACAGCAATTATACATATAATATTAAAATTGACTTTAAATGGTGTCCATACATCTCAGTGTTGCTACAATTATCGCAATCTGTTCTGCCTTTAATATTTCAATCCGAAATTCATCCACAGACATAAATTTCTGACCCGCCGAAAAAATGATTAAAATATTTACATCTATTTTAAAAAGTGTTTGGACAATACAATAAAAGAGGTTTCAGTATCTCAATAGCATCAGATTGTCCACAAAGCCTAAAATCCTGACATTTCTGTTGATACCATTCCTGGCTCCCATCACTTCAGCCATCAGCAGGATATTCATAGGGAACCTTAAAAACTTGGTTCTTCATAGGGGACAAGGGAATGTTTTAATACATGGCTCCGGGAGAGCAACAGCCTTTAATAAAGAGGCTGTTGTTTTCTTGAATAGAGGATCATTCATATTACTTTCTCTTGCTCTATTCCAATCTAGTTCCCATAATTCCCTTTTAATCTTATGTGGGAATAAATCCACAGAATCCATCGATCTTGACAAATCACACAACAAAGAATTACACATCTGGATCCATTCCGATAAACATTTTGATGTATCACTCATCATCATGGTGTTAAGATCTTTGAATCGGGAGTTCTGAACAGGTAGCCTGATTTTTCGATAAAAGGAGAGGACTTTCCATTCAAACTGAGCCCTGATAGAAATGAGAACAAGCTCTTGTCAGATTATACCAGCTGGAATACACTTTGGTAATCCCAATGCACCTCTCCATATCAGGCCTTCCAGAACTTGCCAATTCAAATCTTCCCCAAAATAGAACGTATCTACATCAAAAAGTAGAGCTGGAATCATATTTGTTTTATAATAAGTGATCAGTGGAAGCAAGGAGAGCCTCCCACATTACAGTCACAGTCTAAGCCTCCTTAACTGGACACAAAAAGGACCAAACTTTTCTTTAGGCGCGCCATATGCGCACTTCGCCTTGCCAGTATAGACGGAGAGCCCAAGGTATGTATATTTATTCACTTTTTCAAAGGGGGTGTCCTTACATTTCCAAGAAAGGTCCTTTTGAGCTACAGATAATGATTTTGGTTTTCAGTGCATTTATTGGAAGATCATGTGCGACCATAAAATAATGAAGGGTAACAAGGGAGCGGTGCAAACCGATGGGAGTCTGATCGAAAATTACTAGATCATTTGCATAAACTAAATATTGCATACACAGAGGACCAAGCTTGATGGGGAGAGGCTACATCCTTACACATCCAGACAGCCAGATCAATGAGGTAGAGACTAAATAGAGCTGGGACCAGGACACAACCCTGGAAACCCATCCCCTAGCAGTAGGCACAGGATTAATCAAGTCCACCCTAAGATTCTGACTGACGCATCCTCATATTGACGTTTATATGGAGGGCAGTTATGATTTCCAATAGGCTTGAAGTTAATCCCCATCGGGTTAGTTTTGCCCACAGGGTCTCTCTATTCACTCTATCAAACGCGGATGTTAGGTCCTCAAAGGATAGATAGAGGTTTTTCCCATAAGATTTCATAGATTTAATTGCCATGTTCAACAGGAATCCATTAACTGCATGCTCAGACCACTTCTAAAGCCAGCCTGATTCAGGTCCAAATGCCCAGAAGCACTCGCCCACCCACTAAGAACCTCCAGGATGATAGCAGCAAAAATGTTGCTTCACACGTCCAGAAGAGCAATGGGACGATAATTAGATGGCAAGGATCTATCCCCTTTTTTGAAAATTGGTATAATTATAGCAGACCTCCATGACTGTGGAATCTTTTTAGAGGACAGAATGTCAACATCTTCTTGGCCATAAAGCAGGGTTTTCTTTCAGCACTAAATTAGTGAGCCTATCTGGGCCTGGAAGTATTTGAAGCAATTATGTTATGCTCAACATGAGCTTCAACAAATGTTAGTACCCAGGGATTATGATCCTTCAAAGTCTGAGGACCTGCTATGTCCTTTAACATGGCATATAGGTTAGATAAGTAAGTCACCCAAACCACTTCACTAATAGAATTTGTCTGCACATCCTCGTCATTACTGATCAGGGCCCAAAAAGATCTCCCATCGTGCTTACACAATATCCTGAGCATTTCAACTCCCTTATTATATTTATCTTCCTCATCACCGTCCATTTTCCTCGTCAATGTCCCTCTTACTCGCCAAAGTCCATCATCCTCTTCTTATCACAGTATGTTTTCCCACTTACAGTCCCTCTTCCTCATCACAGTTGCTTTTCCTCTTCCTCGTTCCAGTTCCTCTTCCTCATTGCAGTCTCTCGTCTTCATTTAAGCCGCTCTTCCTCATCCCACTCCCTCTTTCTCCTCACATTCCTTCCATGTTACAATCCCTCCTCATCTTCCTCTTCTTTGTCACAGGCACTCTACCTTATCGCTGTCCCCCTTCTTAGTCACACTGTCTCTTCATCTTCCTCATACTCATCAAAGTCCCTCTTCTGCATCGCACAATTACTTTTTTGTCATAGCCCCTGTTCCTGCATGCAGTCCTTCTTTATCATCACAGTCCATCTACCTCTTCCCCATCCCAGTCCTTCTTCCTAGTCACAGTCCCTCTTCCTCATCTAAGTCCTTCTTTCTTTTCCTCATGGCAGTCCTCTTTCCTTTATCTCCTCACTCCAACCCTTAATCTTCCTCATCACATCATCTCTTCTTTTTTCTCTGCACAGTCCATTTTCCTTACCCCAGTTCTTCTTCCTTATACCAATCTCTCATCCCCCTCACAGACACTCTTCCTCATCCTTGGCACTGTCCATCATCCTCATCACAGTTCAGTTTCCTCTTTCTGGTCCTTGTCAATGTCCCTTGTCCTCATTGCAGTCCATCTACCTTTTCCATGTCACAGCCATTCTTTCCCATCCAAGTCCATCTTCCTCATTACAGTCCCACTCCCTCATTACAGTCCTCTTTCCACATTGCCATCACAGTCTCTTCTTCATTCTTGTCACAGTCCCTCATCCTCATCCGAGTGCCACCCTTCCTTGTCATAGTCCCTCTTCCTCTTCCTGGTCTCAGCCCCTCTTCCTCTTCTTTCTCCCATCCATCTTCTTATTCCTTGATGCAGGCTATCTTCCTTCACTCTGCACATCTTCCCAATCCTAGTCAATCTTCCTCTTCTTCATCACAGTCCCTCTTCCTCTTTTTTCATACAGTCCCTCTTCCTTTTTCCAGTCTCTCTTCCTCATTGCAGTGCCTCTTCCTAGTCTCATTCCCTCTTCCTCATTTCATTCTCCCAGGTATTCTTCCTCATATCAGTCCCTCTTCCTCATCACAATCCCTTTTCCACTTCCTCTTCACAGTAACCATTCTACTTCCTCTTCCTTGTTGCAGTACCTCCTCCTCATCACAGTCCCCCTTTCTTTTTCCAGTTCAGTTTTCTTATTACAGCCCTTCTCCCCATTACAGTCCTCCTTCCACTTTGTCATCAAAGTCACTTGTCCTTGTTCTAGTCCCTCTCCCTCTTCCTCATCACAGTCCCTCTTCCTCTTCCCAGTAATTCTTCCTTGTCACAGTCGCCCTTTCATTGACATAGTCCCTCTACCTTTCTCATTATAGTCCCTCTTCCCTGACACAATCCCTTGTCCTCATCGTAGTGCTCCTTCCACCTTCCATTCCTTTTTTGCAATCCCTCTTTCTCATAAAAGTTCCCGTTCCTCACTGCAGTCTGCTTCCTTGTCTCAGTCGCTCTTCCTGACCACAATTCTTCATCATCACAGTCCGTCTTCCTTGTCGCAGACACCCTTCCTTGTCATAGTGCCTCTTCCTCTTCCTCATCTTAGCACTTCTTCCTCTTCTTCCTCCCATCCTTCATCTTCTACCTTGATGCAATCCATTTTCCTTCTCCCCGTGTCATGGTCATGAAGTCAGGGGCACAGGCATGAAGAGGTCGCATGCACAGGAGACCTGGGTGGACAATGTCCTGGCGTCTTTGGCGCCAGGCTCATGAACAAAAGTAAACAAGAACATCCATTCAACACCAAAAAGCTTTTATTATGGACATAGCACTTCAGATGCATTAACCTTGAACATTCCATCCATTAAGCAGAATGCATTCACCTTGAACATTCCATCCATTAAGCAGCCCCAAGTGTATTCTTGGGTGGATTGCCTTCGCACGTGCTCACTCTCTAGGAGGGTGTGGCTGGTAAGCCGGCCCTAATGGGCGGGCCCACGATCTCAGCTATATAAGCTGCCCCGATCCTCAAGACAGACGCTTTGTGTTATTCTGCACTTGCAAGCAGCGAAACACTCACGGTCACCTGTGGTTAGACTTACCTTTGAAGATCCTGCTTCCTGGACATCCTGCTTCCTGCCAGCATACTTACCAACTGGGGAAGCTGTTTTTACCTGTACATCTCTTCAGCGAACCAAGTATTAATATTTACACTTTCCGGAATGCCAAAATCTTCATCGTGGCACCACAGCACGACAAGCTCCATCGTCGACAGCAGCGCCTGCAAGGAAAAACAGAAGACAAGGTTAGACATCGAAAAAACAGTCAGTTTAAGGTTGCGCTTCGCCATACTTTGCGCTTTTCCTTAAACCATCACTTATGTGCTGTCGAACATTGCGGTAGCATCCATCTTCCATCCGGCCGCGTCTCACAGCTGCATTGAGGCCGCATTTCCATCTAAGGGAAGAAAACAGAATAGAGATATTATTGCGGGCATACATTGGAAGTAACATATAAACACATTAAACAGAACGAACAGCATCACAAGAGCTCAAGAAAGACTTACCAATCATAAGGAGAAGCATAGTCGCAGCTGGACTGGACTAATCCTTATCAGGGATCAGTGAAGGAATTAGATCCCATTTGACGCGCCACTGCCAGAGGTAGCAAGACAGAGAGCTTATCTTCCATAATTCACAGGAACAGTATCACCATGTACCACGGCTCACAGCTTTTCTACTGAGTGAGAGGCCTGAAGGGGGTGATTCAAGTTCAGGGAGGGCTGCAACCGTGCCCCAACGCCTCCACAGAGACCAGGTGAGCGTAACAGAACGCGAAGCCTCTAATACTCTCTGTCTGGGCGTTATGGAAACTTCAGAAACAGATCAGTTAGCCCTCTTACTAGGGGAATTACGGGCTGAAGTACATGCTTCAAGACAGGAAACCAATGCATTACGGAAGGATCTTATTGTAACTCGAGAAAGAACTGACAAATTGGCAAGACAAATGCTACAAGCACATGCAGGACAGTTTCCACTGCCTGGAGTGACCCATTCTTCTCATTCTTCCACACCACAACAAGCAACGCCGGTTCAGGCGGTTCTTCCAGGAGCAGTGCCTCTAGCCCCTCCCGAACGCTGCATCAGCGACCCAAACAAGTTCGCTGTATTTATGAACCAATGTCGCCTTCATTTCTTGTGTAGACCAGGAGCCTTTCCTAATGACCAAGCCAAACTGCCGTTTGTGCTCTCGTATTTAGGAGGTAGTGCAGCGGACTGGTCTATACCTTTGGTAAATCAAGATGACCCTTTACTCTGGAACTATGGGAATTTCCAATATGAGATGGAGAAATTGTTTGCCTGTCATACTCAAGGACAAGCTCTGGACAACGAGTTGTTGTCACTCAGACAAGGGAGTCAAGAGCTATTAACCTATATTGCAACCTTCAATCGTCTCATATCCCAGACCAACTGGCAGAAGAAAAGAGGACTACACTCTTTTACTGAGGGTTACGTGAAGAACTTAAGGATGTGTTGGCGCAAGAGGTGAATCCACCTGAGAGGTGTGCAGACTACATAGACCTGACGGTGCAACTCGATCATAGGCTGCAGAATCGGAAAATGGATCGAGCTAGATCAGAGGGACGGTCAGTTTATGTACGACCTCGTGAGAATCAGACTAAACCACATGAACAGTCTGAGCCAATACAAATTGGTGGATTAGGAAGTCCCCTTACCAAAGCAGACAGGGAAAAAAGAAGACAACAACAGCTTTGCTTATATTGTGGACAAGCAGGTCCCTTCCTCCGTGACTGCCCGGTAAAACCACCCAAGAAAACGGTTGGGGCAACAGACAAAACTGATGAAGAAGAAGAACAGAACTCGGGAAATGCCAATGGCCGGCAAGTGTAGGGGTCTGCTTGTCGAGCATGAAAAAGGAATCCGTACAGACCTCACATCTAGTCCTTCCAGTGCTTTTGCTGAATCACAAGCAACCATCAAAAATACATGCATTGGAGGCATATATTGATTGTGGAGCTGTGGGTAACTACATTGACCAAGATTTGGCTCTCCGAATAGGCCTTCCTCTCCGACAGAAGCAGAAATTGGAAAAAGTCACTGCTGTGGATGGTTCTCAGCTATTATCCTGCCCGGTGACACAATACACCGAGAAAGTCAAGCTTCTGTGTTAGGACGGGCATCAAGAGGACATTACTTTCGATCTTATCAGTGCTCCTCAGTTCCAGATGATATTGGGAATGCCTTGGCTGGAGACCCACAATCCTAGGATCAACTGGCGAAAACGAGTTCTGACATTTCCTCATGATTGTGCCGACACATGTTACAAAAAAGATGACACCAATCTGAAACCGAAGAAAGGAATCATGTTGGGCCTCATCAGCTCCTTACTGCTTGAATACCAAGATTACCAGGATGTCTTCAAAAAAGAGCAAGCTAACGTTCTGCCCCCGCACAGACCCTACGATTGTCAAATAGATCTTGTACCCAAAGCCCAGATCCCTTGCAGCCGAATTTACGCTCTGACAGAACAGAAAAATCAGCATCTTAGAACTTACCTGGATCAGTACCTGGTGAACGGTTTCATTCGCCCGTCCAAGTCACTTGCCTCCTCGCCCTTATTCTTTGTGCCTAAAAAGGAGGGGGACTTAAGAACTTGCATCGATTATAGAGCCATCGATCAGATCACAGTAAAAAATCGATACCCTTTACCACTTATACCAGAGCACCTGGACCAAGTGAAACATGCTCAAATCTACACAAAACTGGATTTAAGAGGAGCATACCATCTTGTAAGAGTAAAAGAGGGAGACGAGTGGAAAACAGCCTTCCGGATGAAGTACAGCCTCTTTGAATACCAGGGAATGCCCTGCGGGCTATACAATGCCCCTGCGGCATTCCAATTCTTTATGAATGATGTACTCCGTGAACTACTGGACGTTTGCGCTCTTGTTTACATTGATGAAATTCTTATCTACTCAAATGTCATGGAAGAACATGTAGGCCATGTCCGGGCAGTTTTAGAGAAGCTTCGACACCACCAATTGTATGCCAAGTTGGAAAAATGTTTTTTACATGTAACCGAGGTTGAGTTTCTCGGTTTCATGCTCACACCACAAGGCGTACATATGCATACACGAAAGGTGGATGCAATCCTCCAATGGCCCTCACCAACATCCACGAAAGGAGTACAAAGCGTGCTTGGATTCGCCAACTTTTACCGTCGGTTTATGCCTGGGTTTTCACAAATTGTACATCCAATTACCTCCTTGTTAAAGAAAAATCAAAAGTTCCATTGGTCGACAGAAGCTGAAGAAGCCTTCCAGAAGTTGAAACTAGTATTCACTACAGCACCAGTCCTTCGACACCCACGACCAGACCTACCTTACATAGTTGAGACAGATGCTTCAAAAATAGCCATGGGAGCAGAATTGTCACAAGACCATGAAACAGGACAACTACACCCGTCGCATTCTGGTTCCGCACATTTTCAGCCCCTGAGTTGAACTACGCAATCACAGATAAGGAATTACTGGTGATTAAAGCAGCATTCAAGGCCTGGAGACATTACCTTCTTGGGGCGAGACATACGGTCACTGTTGTCACGGACCACCGTAACTTGTAATACTTGAAAAGCACCAAAGCACAATCCTTGGGTCAACTTTGTTGGTCTCTCTTTTTCGTGGAATACAATGTTATTATCACTTATAGACCTGGAGTACGCAATGGGAAAGTAGACGCTCTATCACGCATGAGTGCAGAAAAAGAGGCTTTTACAGCATCCGACCCGGTGCCTTAAATCCTGAGGAAAGGATTCAAACCAGAATAGCTGCCACCACATGTGTGGATAACCAAAGAACCAGCTTGCAATCCCCTATGGATCAATCAACACAACAGGAATGGCTGTTAAAAGGTGACCAGTACACCATCAAAGACAATCTACCGTATTTCCAAGGACGATTATGTCCAAGACCAAGAACCTCAAAAGCAAATCATCACAAATTACCATGATTCATTAGTGGAAGGATACCCAGGAATAGCCAGAACTCAGGCTAGGGTAAAACAAAACTACTGGTGGCCAACCTGGCCGGAAGACATCGCCCAATTTATTGAAACCTGCGGTGTACAAAACAAGTCTCAGAAACAGAACCCTGCTGGCTTACTTCATCCCCTAACAGTACCGCCAGCACCTTGGCATACCCTGTCGATGGACTTCATCATGGATCTTCCACCCTGTAATAGATACAACACCATATTAGTCGTTGTGGATTTATTCTCCAAAAGGGCCCATTTCATCCCTCTGAAGGGACTCCCAACTGCGTCAACTCTCGCTTCTGTGTTCCTAGAGCAAAGTGTTCGATTGCATGGATTTCCATCAATATTAGTATCTGATCGCGGAATGCAATTTGTTTCTGCCTTTTGAAGAAGGTGTTGTACGATAGCCAAAATCGATCTCCGGTTGTCCACAAGCCATCACCCTCAAACTGATGGGCAAACTGAACAAACCAACCAAACTTTAGAGCAATATCACAGGTGTATGTTGCAACAGTCCGAGGATTCTTGGAAAAATATACTCTGGATATCTGAGTATGCATACAACAACTCAGTTCACACAAGCACAGGGCAAACTCCATTCTACACTGTGCACGGAAGACATCCGAGGACATCAGTATTTGATCCACCCGATACCCTGGAAATGCCAGCCATAAAAATCTTGCATAAAACCATCACTCAAGTATTTAAGGAGGCGACAGAGCATCTGACCAAGGCTAACGAAAGACAAAAAATGTTTGCTGATTGACATTGGAAGGAAGCTCCCGCCTACCAGATTGGAGAAAAGGTGTGGTTAGCATCCAAATATATTCCCCTGAAGGGGCCAAGAGCTTTCCGGCCAAGATACCTGGGCCCCTATACTATAAAGTCCATAACCAGTCCTGTCGCCATGAAATTGGAGTTACCATCTCATATGAAAATTCACCCCGTATTTCATGTCTCTCTCCTCAAACCAATGAAGTCCAATGCACAACTTAGTTCTCCGCCAGAGCCCGAAGTAATAGATGGAGAACCAGAATATGAAGTCAAATCCATCCTGGACTCCAAGGTGGTTCGATCAAAATTGTATTACCTAATTGACTGGAAAGGTTACGGACCTCAAGACCGAACTTGGGAACCCAGTGAACATGTCCATGACTTGCGGTTAATCAGACAGTTCCATTGCAATAATTTCACATAACCAGGACCAGGAGGAGAACCACCCTTGAGAGGGGCCTTGAGGGGGAGTGCTGTCATGGTCATGAAGTCAGGGGCACAGGCATGCAGGGTCGCAAGCACAGGAGACCTGGGTGGACACTGACCTGGCGCCTTTGGTGCCAGGCTCATGAACAAAAGTGAACAAGAACATCCATTTAACAGCAAAAAGCTTTTATTATGGACATAGCACTTCAGATGCATTAACCTTGTACATTCCATCCATTAAGCAGGATGCATTAACCTTCAACATTCCATCCATTAAGCAGCCCAAGTGTATTCTTGGGTGTGGCTGCTAATTGATTGCCTTTGTACGTTCTCACACTCTAGGAGTGGCAGGGTGTGGCTGGTAAACTTGCCCTAATGGGCGTGCCCACGATCTCAGCTATATAAGCTGCCCCGATCCTCAAGACAGACGCATCGCGTTATACTGCACTTTCAAGCAGCGTAACGCTCACCGTCGCCTGGGATCAGACTTACCTTTGAAGAGCCTGCTTCCTTGACATCCTGCTTCCTGCCAGTATACTTACCAACTGGGGGAAGCTGTTCTTACCTGTACATCTCTTCGCGAACCAAGTATTCATCTTTACACTTTCCGGAACACTGGAATCTTCATCTTGGCACCGCAGCACGACACGCTCCATCATCAACAGCAGCGCCTGCAAGGAAAAACAGAAGACAAGGTTAGACATCGAAAAAACAGTCAGTTCAAGGTTGCGCTTCGCCATACTTTGCGCTTTACCACATTGCGGTAGCATCCATCTTCCATCCGGCCGCGTCTCACAGCTGCACTGAGGCCGCATTTCCATCTAAGGGAAGAAAACAGAAGAGAGACATTATTGTGGGCATAAATAGGAGCAACATATAAAGACATTAAACAGAACGAACAGCATCACAAGAGCTCAAGAAAGACTTATCAATAATAAGGAGAATCATAGTTGCAGCTGGAATGGACTAATCCTTATCAGGGATCAGTGAAGGAACTAGATCCCATTCGACGCGCCCCTGCCAGAGGTAGCAGGACAGAGAGCTTATCTTCCATAATTCACAGGAGCAGTATCACCACGTACCACCGCTCACAGCTTTTCTACTGAGGGAGAGGCCTGAAGGGGGTGATTCAAGTTCAGGGAGGGCTGCAACTGTGCCCCAACGCCTCCGCAGAGACCTGGTGAGCATAACATCCCGTCATTCGCCCCAATCCCAGTCCATCTTCCTCTTCTTAATCACAGTCCCTCTTGCTCTTTCTTGGTACAGTCCCTGGTCCTTCTTCCAGGCCCTCTTTCTTGTCCCATTCTCTCTTTCTCATCTCATTCTCCACTACTCATCCCAGGCTTGCTTCCTTTTCCTCATCACAGTCCTTCTTCCTCATCTCAGTCTCTCTTCCTCGTCACAATCCTGCTTCCGCTTCCTCATCACAGTCCCTCTTCTACTTCCCCTTGTTGCAATCCCTTTTCCACAACACAGTCCCCCTTTCTCATTCCAGTCCAGCTTCCTTATCACAGTCCCTCTCTCTCACTACAGCTCTCCTTCCACTTTGTCATCACAGTCTCTCTTCCTCTTCCCAGTAACTCTTCCTTGTCACAGTCACCCTTCATTGACACAGTCTCTCTACCTCTTTCTCACCATAGTCCCTCTTCCTTGATACAATCCTTCCTCCTCAACCCAGTCTGCTTCCTTGTCTCAGTCCCCCTTCCTCATCACAACCCTTCATCGTCACAGTCCCTCTTCCTTGCCAAAGTTCCTCCTACTCTTCCTCATCAAGGTACATATTCCTCTTCCTCATCTCAGTCTCTCTTCCACATCACAATCTCTTGTCCACATCACAGTGCATCTTCCACTTTCCATTCCTAGTTGCAGTACCTCTTCCCGTCCCAGTCCCTCTTCCTTATACCAGTCCTTACTATGCTTCTTTTTTCACAATACAGTCCCTCTTTCTCTTCCTCATCAAAGTTCCTTACCTCATCACAGTATCTCTTCTTCACAGTCCCTCTTACACATCATAGTGCCTCTTCTTGTTCCTAATCACAGTTCTTTTCCTCATCACAGTCTTTCTCTCATTGTCACAGCCCCTCTTCCTCATCAAGTCCCCATTCCTCTTCCTGATCCCAGTCCTGTGTAAAGGGGCTATCCTCACCAAGTAATCCAGGAAGAACTTGGCATCTGCTAGGCTTTCTCGTTTCGTGCACTCAATCTGGTCTTGACAGGCCTGCATCGCCCGCCACCAGGAGAGCGGCAGGCAGCCCACAGTTTCACCCAGAGAACTGAAGATCTCTCTCTGTGGCCTCCAAAATATAAAGGGGCACTCCTCCCCCAGTAATCAAGGAAAATGTTCAAACATAATAAAAAATGAGTGCACACCAGTGCAAGAAAGAACACAGCTTTACTGATCCATCAGTTGGGAGAAAACACAAACAGACAGCTCCGTAGATTTGAACTGGACAAGCATTCCTTGACCCGCCCCTAGCAGAAGGTCAATTTTAAGTAGAGAAAACATTCATCTCAGTTCTTACATTTTGGGGCAGTTCTAACACAGTGATCGAGCACTCGTCAATCAGGCTCCTACAGAACCCTATACATTATCCACCGGGATTGGACACCCCATTTCTTAGAACACAAAGCATAACACCCATTCATGATGTCACAACGCTATACAACCCACCCCTCAATGACATCAAGATGTGCTGACTTTCAAAAACTCTACATTTTGATTGGCTGGCACCCTTCAATATGCAAGGGGATAACCAGCTTGATGCTGATTGGACATTCACATTGGAGACAGCACGAGCGAGAGCATCTCATCGCGCCCATCCAATAAGGTGCCGCACGGAGATCAGTGAGGTCAAGAACATTGCTGCACACCCAGTACTGTCCCTCTGATTGGGTCCTTTTGTCCCTCGCCCCCCCTTACCTCTCTGCCATGCTACCTCCCCAAATCCCTTCTCACGACACGTTGCCAACGTTGCTTGAAAAAACATCCAAGCCACTGTTGCTGGATTTAAATTTACTTTATTTAATTTATTTTTACCCTGGTAATCTTGCCTGGCCTTCACATTATCGGCTGAGAATGCTCCTGTTTGTAGAGCGCTTCTCTTCCCATGAGAAAGAACTCCCCTTGCAACAATCAATTAGATACTGTCTGCCATCTTCTGCCATCCTGACCTTCGCTACACTAGAATTCTGCTCACTGCAGAACGAAAACACAGCTGAAAATGAAGCATGAAGCCTTTAATATGGCTGACAAAAAAATGCATTTCTATCACATGCCTACAAAAATATGGCCGCCCTATTGTTCATATATTGCTCATAAAAACACTCACATCTCTATTTAACAACACCTAGGGCCTCATTATGAGTTTGCCAGTACACAGTAAAAGTGCCAGTAATAACGTTTACCAGCACTTTTACTTGACCTTCCAACTACAACTTTATTGCTAAGGATGGAGAATTTACCTCCAGCTAAGAGATGGAAGTAAATATGACCGCTACTGGCAAACTGGCAAAAATCCTCCAGTATTACCGGCACGGTAATGCCACTGCCAGTAATACCGGCAAAATCCCCCATGGAGTCCTAGTTGAGTACATGGAATGGGGATTTACCAGTGTTTCAGCCACTTGGAATCTGTCAGCAATTCCGACAGACCAAATGGCGGAAACAGTAATTCCGATTGGTGGTATCCTGCTGGTAATACTGGCGGGATACCACCAAACTTGGAATGAGAGCCAAATCTATATATTAAGTAAAACCCCATCTCTTTGCCCTTCTACCAACCTCTATTTAAGTGCTAAAACAACTACACTGTGAAAGGTTTCATTTTACACCTGTGTTTTTCTGTCCAGTGCCAGCCCCCTGATATGTGACACACTGTGTGTACCCTAAATGCACTGTGACATCACTGCTCCTGATGTCACTGACCATGTGACCATTATGTCACCATGTCACTCTCATAGTTTACACTTGTACCTCCCTTGTGAGTGTTGGAATTGCATGTTTACACTCCCTCCTTCGATCAATCTATTGATCAACACTTCCTTCTGCCTGTTGCAATATGTGTCTCTAGGTATCCAAATTCTTGATGTCCCACACATGCTACCCCCCATAGCTGCAATATTCTTTTGGGGTGCAATTCAAAAAGTTGCACCCCCCATCTCTGTAGCAATCAACCCAGTGTGCGGTATAATTTTCCAAATCAGGAGGTCATGGATAATGTTCCTGGACAGCCAGTAGAATCTAATTCCATGTTGTAGTGAAAGGGGAAACAGCACCCCCCTGGGGCCTGCCCTTAGTGCAATATAACTCCTAATCGCCTTCTGTCACAAGTAAGAAACTATGCGAGACACAATGAACTCAGTCTGGAAGAAAGCCACTCACTCAGAAGATTTTAGATTTCATGCTTGCATTTATTTACTACGTAAACTAATCAGAATCAGGTAGCAGTTTTCAATAGTATGGGAATTAAAGTGCAAGCAGAGTAATACAAATTATCAGTCACAGATGAATATACAATTATTCTTATGCTCCTAGGAATTGTTGATTCCGATATGATAGAATCACACTCAGGACCCACGCCACTCTGTGCCCGGCACTGCTCTGGGACTGGCCTAACCCCCGAAAGCCTGCACATGAGCGGGAATGTGACAGCAGGAGCCTCTGCCCTCTAGTGCTGGCTGGTTGTCCAGGCGCTGTTTTCTATGTGCACGTTTCTCTCAAATAGCCCAGGAAGAGTCCCCGCCTAACTTGCTCACATAAAGATCTCTTATTAGGGACTGCATGTCAATCACTATGACGTGCCAGCTCTTCAAGAATCTTCTAGGCCAATCCTTCCATGCAGCAAAACATGTTTTCGCCTGGAAAGTTCCAACTAGAAACTGCCAGTCTTGGCTCCCAGGCTCCGTTTACGTTGTTTTGGGAAGCGCCTTCTACATTCCTGTATTATCAGTGCACCTGACGTGCAGAGCGTGGTGGAGGAAGGCTGTGTCTGGCTCCTAAAGGCTGTGCAGGGCTTCTTGCAAAACTAGATGTTTATGTCTCAAAAGAGCCTTCGCAGTTAACCCCTCGCAAGAATGCTGGCTCACTCAGATTGAGAGGCCTGGCTGGTCAGCATTTACCTCCACGCTTCGAATAAACTCTAGATACACGCAAGATAGCTCAGTAGGTTAACGCAAGTGCCTAGATGCTTTTTCACTACACATGTGCTCTTCTGGTATCGTTTGTATGTGTATGTTTCTGCTAAGAGTTGCAGCATTTTTTGGCCAATTTAACAGCCAGTGACCTCATATATTTCCCCTTGTTCCCACCCCCTTTGCAACATCTTAACCCTAGTTGACAGGTGCACAGAGTGATCAGAGCCACCATGAGAATCGGGACAGTTAATTTAACGATGTTAGACAGCCATGTGGGCACTCAAGAAAACAGATGATGAAACCAGTCCTCAGAAACCACTTTGCTAGTCTCTTGTGTCATTGTCTCGTGGGGTGTGTGAAGTGCATTGATGGTGTCTGATAAAGTGCTGTTATTTGTGTCATTTGTGGGCACGTATGTGCAGCAACTGTTGCCAAGTTTAGCACAGACGCCACCTTCCATTGCAATTATTGAATCCAGGATGCAGCGATTATTTACAGTTATTAACTAAAGTGTCCTTAACGCCTGCCTTATGGCATTCAGCCCCTTCTCAGTCCCATTCGTCAGCTGCAGTAACTCATAACAGGTGATCTGCAGTTGGCATTAGCTGCAGTGTGGACACCTGGTGCAAGGAGTGACGTAAAAAGTATGTCCAGCCTACTGAAAAGCCTGAACTGCAGTGGAATTGCTGCAAGTCTATCGGCAGATTGCTGCAGCCACTAATTGTTTTCTCAGCAGCTACGTTGCTAGGTCAGGGATCTCGTGGGGCATGTGTGGACGATCACCAGGGCAGGGGAATGCAATGTGATGAAGGATCACTGTCCGCCCTAGTTCGGTGGGAGTTGGACAAAAGCTTAGGCTTCATAGGCCCACCAAAAATCCATGATGGCTGCAGTCCCTACAGGTTTAGGAACTGGACCACTCTCGCATATGCTCTGTTGCTACCCAGGTTGATTGGCCTGTCTGATCTGAAACATAAAGAATATTGTCTGAGTGCCTATATGTGCAAAGGTTTTCTTTTATCATCAATCAATGTTCACGCCCTGACATTATCATTCCAAATCATATGACAAGTTTCATTCATGAGTGCTGCTACTTCTTAGGCAAGCCCTACCAATCCTTCTGCCAGGCACACTGTAGCCCCTTCCACCCATTTGTTATTATGAAACACTGAACCTTCAATACATAACTGTGGTCTCATCCTGCACCACGGTAAGGTGGGACCTGTGGCATTCAAACACAACGACGTGTATTGCATGGTAAATAATTGTTCCCCCTTCTTGCTCGCTCTGTAATATATTTTAATACTGTATCTTTTGTTTCTTCCTGTGCCATCTTCTTTATTTTTATTTAATTATGCACGTGAACACCCCCCCTCCTCCCAATAAACGTTGACCATGTGCCCCTGGAACAGACCTCTAGTCTTGCAAAATACCAGATGTATCAAACAGTGATCCATCTGTACTGGCTCTTCCTGAGAAATAGACAGTTTTGGAGTCCATGTGACATGTGCGATGAGAGAGCACACACAACATGTGTCATTTGCCCTCTCCCGGCCCAATGCCTTCATATGGTTGTACCATACTTTATCATAGTCAGTGCTGTGCTGTCCTCGAATGTTGTCTTCAAACAGGTGTGAGTTTAATACCTCCCTTTTGTTTCTCACCACTGACATAGTATTGCTATCTGCTACGTTTAAATCATGCTTATTGAGATGAAGTGTTCTCTTTCTAATTAAAATAAAAGGAAAGGAAGAGAAAAGAACAATAAACCGTAAAATATATACATTCTTCTTCTTATGAAACCCTCTTTCTTGTGGTAATGCTGAGAGATTGGGTCTCCTGTACAAGCGAATCGAGAACGAAAACGTTACATTGCTGGTTGAAGCGAGGCGTGTTACACAACACAAACAAAGCAAGAGGCAGACAGTGGAGCCAGCTCTTGTGAAATGTGTCAGTCAACTTCACAAGCCTCACCTTAAGCAAGCTATTCTAGTGCTCCAAATTCCACTGGCCTGATGATGATATGCAGAGAGCAACGTGGGCTGGATGCCCAATAAGGACCCTATCGCCTTGAAAAGATAATTTGTGAAGTGTTGTCCATTGTTGGTTCTTAACACCTTGCATACTCCCCACTTTGGAAGCACTTCCCTTACTAAATAAATATTTGGCAGCCAATTTGGCATAATTATGGACAAATGGACCTGCCTCTAGCCAACATGAAAATGGACACACTACCACAATCAAAAAGCCATATGAACTACTTCTAGTAGACGATATGCAAATGTCAAAACAGCCATGATGTGCATGGTAATGTCGCCTTCACTGTTTTTTGTGTGTGACCACCAGTGTACAGCTGACACATCACACAGTTATATACAAATTCAGTCACATGCTCCTGCAAGGTTGTCACAAACCATTGTTCCTCTAGTTCAGAAGTGACATGTTCCTTTGACTTATGCGCTGGGTAATACAACTGGTCCAGGGCTGTTTTAAGCAGGTCCAGGGGCATTACTGCTCTTCCTGTGCTGTTTTGTGTCCATATTATGTCTGTGGGTGACAAAGAACACTGTCTCTTAACCCATAAGTCCTGCTCCTGCTGTGGTACCCCACCCTGTAGTTCTATTATGTGAACCAGAGTACTGCATTATAGCCCTGAGTGAGGGCTGTTTGCTGTCGTGCACTGTCAGCAATCACAGGTGTCTCTTCTTCCCTGTAGGGTATATTCTGGGTTGTTCCTAGCAGCATATATGCTGCTTCTTTGGCTGCTGTGTCAGCTCTGTCATTGCCCTGGGAAATTAAATCGGTACCATTGGTATGGGCTGCACTCTTAACCATTACCAGTTCTGTGGCGAGGGTCAGTACTTTTATCAATCTGGACAATAATACCACATGTTGTACTGAGGTGCCATCACTTTTGCTGAACCCCCTCCTTTCCCATCTGGATATTCCAGTGTGCAACGTGGAGGTGACAAATGCAGAGTCAACGAATTTGGTAAAACTGTGCCATTCAGGCATTTATATTGCTGTTATTAATGCTATAAGATCCGCTGCCTGTGCAGAATGGTGCATGGGTAATCTCATTCAGGCCCAAACCAGGAACTCCCCCTCACGGTTACATACTGATGCACCCGTGTGTGAACATCCTGAATTTGTATTAATCGTTGATGACCCTGTCCATTGAGGAGGAGATATCATGCACATAATCCCCACCTCCATTGGATAGTATCACCTCATACCCATTAAGTGATTCACAGCGGATTTGCATTTTGGATTTTCCAAAATGGCAAAAGTGCAATCGAAGTGTGGACAATGGAAAAATGTGATCTTTTATTTGGGTACCCATCCTAACAGTACCTGTACTCTGTAGAGGAACAGTTCTGAGTTCAGTGGTGCCCCTTGCAGTGAACTGTGTGCAGAGAATGATTGTATGAGTGCAGAAACCCGTCTGTTAAATATGCACGATGCCCTTCTCTGAAAATGAAATGGTCATGTTCAATTTGCTCATAATATCTCTGCCCAATATGTTTATCGGTGTATCCCTTGATTACAGCAGGGGTGCTACAACCTGTTCTGTGCCTATGGTGAGAGGCAAATCTTTAGTGATAGGAACTGTTACCACAGCCCCAGAAAATCCCTGTGTGTCCATTACTTTGTTTGGCAGGGGAAATGGGCCTTCTCTAATACAGGATTAAGTTGCTCCTGTGTCGACCATGAAAAACCTGTGTGTCCTATCTTCACTGCCACCTCGGGTTCCTCTTCAGAGTCTGCAGTTACCGAAAGGATTGGGCACCTCAGAGTAATCTGTGGGCTGGCCTATTGTGTATTCATGTTCAACCCTGCAAATGTGACAGGGTTACCTCCAAGCACTGTCACTCCCGTAAAGTGTGGCACTGTGTTCTGTGGTACCAACGTGCTGTCCCATTGTGTCTGTAAGTGTGCTTGTGTCTGCAGGGCATTCAGTTGCGGGTAGGCCAGCACCAGCTGCTTCTGCCCACTGGTCTGCAGTGCTTGGGCAACTGGGAGTACTTCTTATTGAACATTTTGGGGGACCGGCACCTGTGTCTGTTGGGGTGACATTTGGGCTGTGTGGGATGCATCTGGGTCTGCAGCACTTGGGTTTCTTGCTGTGGGTGATATGTGGCAGTCTGTTATACTGGGGCCCCACCCTGGTCGTGCTGATTCTAGACTCTCGAGCAAAGTGACCTACCTGGCCAAAAAGAAAGCAAGGCCCTCCCTCGAACCTGGGTCTCGCCCTCTGTATCTGTATCCCCTTGTACTATGAGGGTATCTGCTTCCTTGTTGATAGTACCCCATCTTCAGGAAATATCCGATCTGTGGACTGAAACCCCCTTGCTGCTAATATCCATGTGGATAATACCACCCTTGTGGCAGGATTCCTCCTTGATGTTGATACTTTCCCCCTTGCTGTGGGAACCCTCCTTGCTGGACGAACCCCGGGGTGCCCCTCCATGCAATGGGATAAGCTTGGGTTGTCCTGGTGCGATGTTTGTAAGTACTGCTCCTTCCATAGTAAGTTTGTCAAATTTCTTCTGTATCAACTTCGCTTCAGGTTTGGTTGCACTATCTACAGTCTGTTTGTCCTTCTCTTGTCATGTCCTGCAGAAGTGAACTATATGTGCTTGTATTTTTTGCCACCTCTACATCTCTATTCCTACCACCTTCCCCAATGCTTTGTGCACATCTGCGTGGAGACCCCTGGATGATATGTGGTAAAAGACAGGTATATTCATGTCCGATGACTGTCATGTCTCTAACGTCTACATCTCCTGTATGTGCTGAATGTACTGGGCAGGGTCTTCATCTTCTTTCATAATGCGTGCGAAAATATCCTGCATGTCAGATGTGTCTGGGAACAAGGATGTGCCTTAATACCTTCCATACATGTGCGCTGCAATTATTGAATTATTGGATGGCATCCCGTCATGGGCATTGCTACTCACTTTCACTCGCTCATGTCCTGCGTGTTCCCATATTTCATCCGCTTGCTCGTCCTTCATGTCACCTATTTCCAGGGTTGTCCCTGCTGTCTCTTTTTCGAGAAGAAGATAAATGAATTTGCCTGCCCCTGCTGTGAGGGATGGTAAGCTGTACATTAAGGTTGCCTTATCCATGTTGGGCCAGGGCACATACTGAGGTCCCTCTCGACCCTTCTCTAGTAAAGGGAACTGCATCTGTAGCTGTAATATGTTCTTGCCCTCTCTGCTGCTTGCTACTGCTATTCTTCCTATCCTGTTCCTGAGAGTATGTAACCAATCTCTACCACTCTCCCTTACACTCTCCTTCCCTCTTTCTTTTTCTTTTTGTCTTCGTGTCTCCTTATCTCTCTCCTGCCCTTTACTTGTGTGCTTTTCCCAAAATATCAGGTCTCCTTCTCCCTCCTCCTCCCCTTCGTCCTTTTCTACCAGACAGTCATCATCTGATTACTCACTGTCTGCTGAGGAGAAGCCTGCATCTAAGCAAGGTGTTTTATCTATTTTGAACATAATTGTCCCTGACTTCCATGTCTCTAGGGTTACTGATGTGTGCCGCCCTCCTCCTTCTCCTGCGCAGCCCTTTCGAGCTCCCCTTCTGCTTCCTTCACCACATCCTCTATCTGCCTGTGTTCCTCTCTATCTCCGCTAGTCGTTTCTTGTTAATCATGTTTGCTGGGGTGTGGGCTCCTTTTCTATCTTTTGTGGTACTTGCTATGGGAGTGGAGCCAGCTTCCTTTAATTTTTGCATTCACCCCTTTTTTGTCCTCCGTTGCAGGTATGTGATGGAGGTTGGCATATCCCGCCGCTGGTTGTAATGTAGGATGAAACCCATGCAAGGTTGGTGCATATGGACAGATGCTCATGTCTGTATTGTTTACTATTTCTTTAGGGGACTTTTCTGTGTGCTCATCGAACATTTTCCAGAGCTCTAAAATGCTCTGCCTGCTCTTCAGCTGCTTCCCTTTGTGTTTAGCTAAGAGATATGCATACATGTTTTTCCACAATTCAATTTCACTTTCAAAAGTCCCTTCTCTGGGCCATTATTTAAAACATTGCCCTGCTGTGTCTATCTCCCATTCAGAGTGATACTTAATTATTGTATCTCCATATTGTGACAATTTGCTAAATGGATACTCTAGGGGAGTCTCCATAATACGGATTAATCCCATCCCTCCCACTGTGTGTACACCAACACATTTCTAACAGGGTTTAGTTATTCCCTTTCGTCAATTTCAACCCTTCTGTTTTGAAAAACACCATTTGTAATTAATTCACATGTACAAGCCTCAGATATTTATTAAGACAAAATAAACATTACAGGTCAACCAGTGTTTTACTTTTATCATGCTACACCACACTCCTCACACACCACTCCACACCCCTCACTTCACTCACTCACTTCACTGTACCTCAATCTATCCTTAGTCCCAATCAAAACTATCTACAAACCGTACCCCACTTCACTCTCCAACACAACAAACTACCACATTAAAACCAACAACAACAATTACTACCCTTACTAACATCATTAATCTTGGGCCCTCAGGAACAAGATTAATCTCTACACCTACCTCTACACCGCGCTGCCTTTCCTGTCACAAAGAAATCTCAATTCATATACTTATATACACAGTGCTAACCTCATAACCTCATAAACATTGAATCAATCACAATAACCCTCAACAATATCATTACATGATTACACAGCTCTGCCTTTCCTCCTAGTGGAGAAGGTCCCTTCAATATTTCACTATCTCGCATGCAATACTACACGGTCCCGTCTTTCTCCAACGTGGGAGAGATCCCCTCAATGTCACCTATACACTATAAAAACCCAATGGATGTGCAACACAGCACTTTCGTGCACTGGCACACCCACATGTTCTAGGATATTTGAGTCCTCTTGATGCTGAGTCTCCCTCCTCAACTGCTTGCACCTCCCCTGGGCACGGGCGGTGAGCGGGAACAGGCAGATTTTTGAGAACTTGGTATCTGCTAGGCCTTCTCGTTTCATGCACTTGATTTGGTCTCGACAGGCCTGCACTGCACCCCTCATCCCCAGGAGTGCAGCAGGAAGCCCACAGCTTCACCCGAAGAACTGAATATCTCTATGGGGCCTCCAAAGTGTAAAGGGGCTCTCCTATCCCAGCAATGAAGGAAAATGTCCAAAAGTAATCAGAGAGGAGTGCACACCAGTGCAAGAGCGAAGACAGCTTTATCGATAAATCAGCTGGGAGAAAAAACAGACAGTTCTGTAGAACTGAACTTGACAAGCATTTCTCGACCCACCCCTAGCAGACTGTACATTTTAAGGAGAGAGAGCACACATTTGCATAAATCACATTTGTTACATTTTGGGTCAGTTCTAACATGGTGATTGGGCACTTGTCATCAGGCCCCTTAAGAACCCTATACATTATCCACTGGGAATGGACGCCACATTTCTTGGAACACAGAGCATAACACCCCTTTATGACATATATCATGCCACTAATCAACCCACACCTCATTGACATCAACAAGTCCTGATCGACAAAAACTCTACCTTCTCATTGGCTAGCACCCTTCAATATGTGAGGGGATAACCAGCTTGATGCTAATTGGACCTTCATGCTGGAGACAGCGTGAACGAGAGCATCCCATCGAGCCCGACCAATAAGAATTTGCATGGATATCAGCGAGGTCAAGAACATTGTTGCGCACCCAGTCCTGCCCCTCTCATTGGGTCCTTCCGTCCCTCACCCTCCTTGTCCCTCTGCACCTTCACGGCCACAATACCTCCACAACTTCCTTCTCACGATATGTTGCCAACTTTGCTTGAAAAAACTTACAAGGCACTGATGCTGGATTTTAATTGACTATATTTAATTCATGTGTACCCTAGTATTCTTGCCTGGGATTCTATGTGCATGGCACTGTGACCTTCACATTATCAGCTGTGAACGCTGCTGATTGGAGTGTGCATATCTTCCCATGAGATAGAACTCCCCTCGCAACAATCAATTAGATACTGTCTGGCATCCTCTGGCATCCTGACCTTTGCTACTCTAAAATTCCACTCACTGCAGAATGAAAGCACAGCTAAAAAAGAAGTTTGCAGCCTTTAATATGGCCGACTGAAAAATCTATTTCTACCATAGACCTACAAAAACATGGCCACCCTATTGTTCACATATTGCTCATAGAAACAGTCACACCTCTACCTAACAACAATACATCTATATACTAAGCAAAACCCAATCTCTTTGCCCTTCTACCTACCCCTATTTAAGTACTAAAACAACTACCCTGTCAAAGGTATTGTTTTGCGCATGTGCTTTTATGTGCAGCGCCAGCTCCATGAATTGTGACACACTGTTTGTATCCTAAATTTGCTGTGACGTTACTGCTCCCGTCACCGACCATGTGGCCCTTACGTCACCATGTAACTCTCGTAGTTGGTACATGCGCCCCCCTTGTGGACATTGGATTTGCATGTTTACACCTGCTTCCTCATACCAGTCCCTCATTCTCCTACTCATCACAGTACACATTCTTCTTCCTCAGCTCAGTCCCTCATCCTCATCACAATTGTTCATCCTCATCACAGCACACCTTCCACTTTCCATTTCTTGTTGCAGTCTCTCTTCCCTGTCCCAGTCCCTCTTCCTTATCCCAGTCCCTACCATGCTTGCTCTTCCACAATAGTCCCTTTTCCTCTTCCGCATCAGAGTCCCTTTTCCTCATCGCAGTACCACTTCTTCACAGTGCCTCTTCCACATCATAGTTCCTCTTCTTCTTCCTAATAACAGTCCTTTTTCCTCTTCATCATCGTAGGGACCCTTTCTCATTCCCATCCCTCTTGCTCTTTACTATCACAGTCCCTCTTCCCCTCTTCCTCTTCATCGTCACATTTCCTCTTCTTCTTCCTCAGTGCAGTCCCTCCTCCTCTTCACTGTCAGAGCCCCTCTTCCTTGTCCCAACCCCTCTTCTTCATACCAGTCCTTCTTCCACTCCTTTGTCAGAGCCTCACTTTCTGTTTATCACCCCAGTCTCTCTTCATTATCCCAGTCACTCCTCTTCTTCATTGCAATCAGTCCTTCTCTTTCTCATCACAGTCCATCTTCCTCCGTCCTAGTCCCTCTTCGTTCTCCTAGTTCTTCCTCCTCATCACAGTCCCTCTTCCCCTTTCTTTCTACAGTCCATCTTCCTCATCACAGTGCTTCCTCCTCATCACAATCCCTTTTCTTCTTTCTTGTCACAGTCCTTCTTCCTTTGGCCAGTCCCTCTTCCTTAATACAGACCCATTTCCTAATTGCAGTCTCACTTTCGCATCACAGTACATTTCACTCTTCCTTGACCCAATCCATCTTCCTCAACCATTCCTTCATCTCCTTCATCATCGCAGACCCTCTTCTTCTTCCTTATCACAGACTCTCTTCCTCTTCCTTAGCCCAGTCCCCTTTCCTCAGCCCGAGAAACACTTCCCTGTCGCAATCCCTCTTCTTCTTCCTTGTCACAGTCCTTCTTCCACATCTCAGTCCCTCTTCCTCATCACAATCCCCCTTTACCGTCTCGTGGCATTCCCTCATCCTTGGCTCAGTCCCTTTTCTCCTCCTCTTCATTGCAGTCCTTTTTCCTTATCACAGTCCCTCTTCCTCATCACAGTCTCCCTTGGATGGTGGGGGGTGGGGGTGGTGGGAGACATGGTTGGGGGCCTGGTGGAGGGTGCCCCTGGATGGTGGGGGGTGGGGGTGGTGGGAGACATGGTTGGGGGCCTGGTGGAGGGTGCCCCTGGTGACTGGGGGGGGTGGGGGTGGTGGGAGACATGAGTGGGGGTCTGGTGGAGGGTACCCCTGGTGACTGGGGGGGTGGGGGTGGTGGGAGACATGAGCAGGTGTGCAGGGTAGTCCCCTGTTTTGTGGGCTGCCTGCAGGGGCCGTCGAGGGTGACAGGACCCACCCAGCCTAATCGCGTGTGTAACTTCGCACGCACCCCTGTAATACACGTACCAAGCCAAATCGCGTGTGGAAATTCCCGCGCACCCCTGAAATACACGTACCCTGCTGTAATCGCGTGTGGGACTTCCCGCGCACCCCTGTAATACACGCGCCCAGCCTATTTGCGTGTGGAAATTCCCGCGCACCCCTGAAATACACGCGCCCAGGCTATTCGCGTGTGGAACTTCCCGCGCACCCCTGAAATACACGCGGCCAGGCTATTCGCGTGTGGAACTTCCCGCGCACCCCTGAAATACACGTACCCTGCTGTAATCGCGTGTGGGACTTCCCGCACACCCCTGAAATACACGCGGCCAGGCTATTCGCGTGTGGAACTTCCCGCGCACCCCCGAACCCTTACTAAATAAATATTTGGCAGCCAATTTGGCATAATTATGGACAAATGGACCTGCCTCTAGCCAACATGAAAATGGACACACTACCACAATCAAAAAGCCATATGAACTACATCTAGTAGACGATATGCAAATGTCAAAACAGCCATGATGTGCATGGTAATGTCGCCTTCACTGTTTTTTGTGTGTGACCACCAGTGTACAGCTGACACATCACACAGTTATATACAAATTCAGTCACATGCTCCTGCAAGGTTGTCACAAACCATTGTTCCTCTAGTTCAGAAGTGACATGTTCCTTTGACTTATGCGCTGGGTAATACAACTGGTCCAGGGCTGTTTTAAGCAGGTCCAGGGGCATTACTGCTCTTCCTGTGCTGTTTTGTGTCCATATTATGTCTGTGGGTGACAAAGAACACTGTCTCTTAACCCATAAGTCCTGCTCCTGCTGTCGTACCCCACCCTGTAGTTCTATTATGTGAACCAGAGTACTGCATTATAGCCCTGAGTGAGGGCTGTTTGCTGTCGTGCACTGTCAGCAATCACAGGTGTCTCTTCTTCCCTGTAGGGTATATTCTGGGTTGTTCCTAGCAGCATATATGCTGCTTCTTTGGCTGCTGTGTCAGCTCTGTCATTGCCCTGGGAAATTAAATCGGTACCATTGGTATGGGCTGCACTCTTAACCATTACCAGTTCTGTGGCGAGGGTCAGTACTTTTATCAATCTGGACAATAATACCACATGTTGTACTGAGGTGCCATCACTTTTGCTGAACCCCCTCCTTTCCCATCTGGATATTCCAGTGTGCAACGTGGAGGTGACAAATGCAGAGTCAACGAATTTGGTAAAACTGTGCCATTCAGGCATTTATATTGCTGTTATTAATGCTATAAGATCCGCTGCCTGTGCAGAATGGTGCATGGGTAATCTCATTCAGGCCCAAACCAAGAACTCCCCCTCACGGTTACATACTGATGCACCCGTGTGTGAACATCCTGAATTTGTATCAATCGTTGATGACCCTGTCCATTGAGGAGGAGATATCATGCACATAATCCCCACCTCCATTGGATAGTATCACCTCATACCCATTAAGTGATTCACAGCGGATTTGCATTTTGGATTTTCCAAAATGGCAAAAGTGCAATCGAAGTGTGGACAATGGAAAAATGTGATCTTTTATTTGGGTACCCATCCTAACAGTACCTGTACTCTGTAGAGGAACAGTTCTGAGTTCAGTGGTGCCCCTTGCAGTGAACTGTGTGCAGAGAATGATTGTATGAGTGCAGAAACCCGTCTGTTAAATATGCACGATGCCCTTCTCTGAAAATGAAATGGTCATGTTCAATTTGCTCATAATATCTCTGCCCAATATGTTTATCGGTGTATCCCTTGATTACAGCAGGGGTGCTACAACCTGTTCTGTGCCTATGGTGAGAGGCAAATCTTTAGTGATAGGAACTGTTACCACAGCCCCAGAAAATCCCTGTGTGTCCATTACTTTGTTTGGCAGGGGAAATGGGCCTTCTCTAATACAGGATTAAGTTGCTCCTGTGTCGACCATGAAAAACCTGTGTGTCCTATCTTCACTGCCACCTCGGGTTCCTCTTCAGAGTCTGCAGTTACCGAAAGGATTGGGCACCTCAGAGTAATCTGTGGGCTGGCCTATTGTGTATTCATGTTCAACCCTGCAAATGTGACAGGGTTACCTCCAAGCACTGTCACTCCCGTAAAGTGTGGCACTGTGTTCTGTGGTACCAACGTGCTGTCCCATTGTGTCTGTAAGTGTGCTTGTGTCTGCAGGGCATTCAGTTGCGGGTAGGCCAGCACCAGCTGCTTCTGCCCACTGGTCTGCAGTGCTTGGGCAACTGGGAGTACTTCTTATTGAACATTTTGGGGGACCGGCACCTGTGTCTGTTGGGGTGACATTTGGGCTGTGTGGGATGCATCTGGGTCTGCAGCACTTGGGTTTCTTGCTGTGGGTGATATGTGGCAGTCTGTTATACTGGGGCCCCACCCTGGTCGTGCTGATTCTAGACTCTCGAGCAAAGTGACCTACCTGGCCAAAAAGAAAGCAAGGCCCTCCCTCGAACCTGGGTCTCGCCCTCTGTATCTGTATCCCCTTGTACTATGAGGGTATCTGCTTCCTTGTTGATAGTACCCCATCTTCAGGAAATATCCGATCTGTGGACTGAAACCCCCTTGCTGCTAATATCCATGTGGATAATACCACCCTTGTGGCAGGATTCCTCCTTGATGTTGATACTTTCCCCCTTGCTGTGGGAACCCTCCTTGCTGGACGAACCCCGGGGTGCCCCTCCATGCAATGGGATAAGCTTGGGTTGTCCTGGTGCGATGTTTGTAAGTACTGCTCCTTCCATAGTAAGTTTGTCAAATTTCTTCTGTATCAACTTCGCTTCAGGTTTGGTTGCACTATCTACAGTCTGTTTGTCCTTCTCTTGTCATGTCCTGCAGAAGTGAACTATATGTGCTTGTATTTTTTGCCACCTCTACATCTCTATTCCTACCACCTTCCCCAATGCTTTGTGCACATCTGCGTGGAGACCCCTGGATGATATGTGGTAAAAGACAGGTATATTCATGTCCGATGACTGTCATGTCTCTAACGTCTACATCTCCTGTATGTGCTGAATGTACTGGGCAGGGTCTTCATCTTCTTTCATAATGCGTGCGAAAATATCCTGCATGTCAGATGTGTCTGGGAACAAGGATGTGCCTTAATACCTTCCATACATGTGCGCTGCAATTATTGAATTATTGGATGGCATCCCGTCATGGGCATTGCTACTCACTTTCACTCGCTCATGTCCTGCGTGTTCCCATATTTCATCCGCTTGCTCGTCCTTCATGTCACCTATTTCCAGGGTTGTCCTTGCTGTCTCTTTTTCGAGAAGAAGATAAATGAATTTGCCTGCCCCTGCTGTGAGGGATGGTAAGCTGTACATTAAGGTTGCCTTATCCATGTTGGGCCAGGGCACATACTGAGGTCCCTCTCGACCCTTCTCTAGTAAAGGGAACTGCATCTGTAGCTGTAATATGTTCTTGCCCTCTCTGCTGCTTGCTACTGCTATTCTTCCTATCCTGTTCCTGAGAGTATGTAACCAATCTCTACCACTCTCCCTTACACTCTCCTTCCCTCTTTCTTTTTCTTTTTGTCTTCGTGTCTCCTTATCTCTCTCCTGCCCTTTACTTGTGTGCTTTTCCCAAAATATCAGGTCTCCTTCTCCCTCCTCCTCCCCTTCGTCCTTTTCTACCAGACAGTCATCATCTGATTACTCACTGTCTGCTGAGGAGAAGCCTGCATCTAAGCAAGGTGTTTTATCTATTTTGAACATAATTGTCCCTGACTTCCATGTCTCTAGGGTTACTGATGTGTGCCGCCCTCCTCCTTCTCCTGCGCAGCCCTTTCGAGCTCCCCTTCTGCTTCCTTCACCACATCCTCTATCTGCCTGTGTTCCTCTCTATCTCCGCTAGTCGTTTCTTGTTAATCATGTTTGCTGGGGTGTGGGCTCCTTTTCTATCTTTTGTGGTACTTGCTATGGGAGTGGAGCCAGCTTCCTTTAATTTTTGCATTCACCCCTTTTTTGTCCTCCGTTGCAGGTATGTGATGGAGGTTGGCATATCCCGCCGCTGGTTGTAATGTAGGATGAAACCCATGCAAGGTTGGTGCATATGGACAGATGCTCATGTCTGTATTGTTTACTATTTCTTTAGGGGACTTTTCTGTGTGCTCATCGAACATTTTCCAGAGCTCTAAAATGCTCTGCCTGCTCTTCAGCTGCTTCCCTTTGTGTTTAGCTAAGAGATATGCATACATGTTTTTCCACAATTCAATTTCACTTTCAAAAGTCCCTTCTCTGGGCCATTATTTAAAACATTGCCCTGCTGTGTCTATCTCCCCTTCAGAGTGATACTTAATTATTGTATCTCCATATTGTGACAATTTGCTAAATGGATACTCTAGGGGAGTCTCCATAATACGGATTAATCCCATCCCTCCCACTGTGTGTACACCAACACATTTCTAACAGGGTTTAGTTATTCCCTTTCGTCAATTTCAACCCTTCTGTTTTGAAAAACACCATTTGTAATTAATTCACATGTACAAGCCTCAGATATTTATTAAGACAAAATAAACATTACAGGTCAACCAGTGTTTTACTTTTATCATGCTACACCACACTCCTCACACACCACTCCACACCCCTCACTTCACTCACTCACTTCACTGTACCTCAATCTATCCTTATTCCCAATCAAAACTATCTACAAACCGTACCCCACTTCACTCTCCAACACAACAAACTACCACATTAAAACCAACAACAACAATTACTACCCTTACTAACATCATTAATCTTGGGCCCTCAGGAACAAGATTAATCTCTACACCTACCTCTACACCGCGCTGCCTTTCCTGTCACAAAGAAATCTCAATTCATATACTTATATACACAGTGCTAACCTCATAACCTCATAAACATTGAATCAATCACAATAACCCTCAACAATATCATTACATGATTACACAGCTCTGCCTTTCCTCCTAGTGGAGAAGGTCCCTTCAATATTTCACTATCTCGCATGCAATACTACACGGTCCCGTCTTTCTCCAACGTGGGAGAGATCCCCTCAATGTCACCTATACACTATAAAAACCCAATGGATGTGCAACACAGCACTTTCGTGCACTGGCACACCCACATGTTCTAGGATATTTGAGTCCTCTTGATGCTGAGTCTCCCTCCTCAACTGCTTGCACCTCCCCTGGGCACGGGCGGTGAGCGGGAACAGGCAGATTTTTGAGAACTTGGTATCTGCTAGGCCTTCTCGTTTCATGCACTTGATTTGGTCTCGACAGGCCTGCACTGCACCCCTCATCCCCAGGAGTGCAGCAGGAAGCCCACAGCTTCACCCGAAGAACTGAATATCTCTATGGGGCCTCCAAAGTGTAAAGGGGCTCTCCTATCCCAGCAATGAAGGAAAATGTCCAAAAGTAATCAGAGAGGAGTGCACACCAGTGCAAGAGCGAAGACAGCTTTATCGATAAATCAGCTGGGAGAAAAAACAGACAGTTCTGTAGAACTGAACTTGACAAGCATTTCTCGACCCACCCCTAGCAGACTGTACATTTTAAGGAGAGAGAGCACACATTTGCATAAATCACATTTGTTACATTTTGGGTCAGTTCTAACATGGTGATTGGGCACTTGTCATCAGGCCCCTTAAGAACCCTATACATTATCCACTGGGAATGGACGCCACATTTCTTGGAACACAGAGCATAACACCCCTTTATGACATATATCATGCCACTAATCAACCCACACCTCATTGACATCAACAAGTCCTGATCGACAAAAACTCTACCTTCTCATTGGCTAGCACCCTTCAATATGTGAGGGGATAACCAGCTTGATGCTAATTGGACCTTCATGCTGGAGACAGCGTGAACGAGAGCATCCCATCGAGCCCGACCAATAAGAATTTGCATGGATATCAGCGAGGTCAAGAACATTGTTGCGCACCCAGTCCTGCCCCTCTCATTGGGTCCTTCCGTCCCTCACCCTCCTTGTCCCTCTGCACCTTCACGGCCACAATACCTCCACAACTTCCTTCTCACGATATGTTGCCAACTTTGCTTGAAAAAACTTACAAGGCACTGATGCTGGATTTTAATTGACTATATTTAATTCATGTTTACCCTAGTATTCTTGCCTGGGATTCTATGTGCATGGCACTGTGACCTTCACATTATCAGCTGTGAACGCTGCTGATTGGAGTGTGCATATCTTCCCATGAGATAGAACTCCCCTCGCAACAATCAATTAGATACTGTCTGGCATCCTCTGGCATCCTGACCTTTGCTACTCTAAAATTCCACTCACTGCAGAATGAAAGCACAGCTAAAAAAGAAGTTTGCAGCCTTTAATATGGCCGACTGAAAAATCTATTTCTACCATAGACCTACAAAAACATGGCCACCCTATTGTTCACATATTGCTCATAGAAACAGTCACACCTCTACCTAACAACAATACATCTATATACTAAGCAAAACCCAATCTCTTTGCCCTTCTACCTACCCCTATTTAAGTACTAAAACAACTACCCTGTCAAAGGTATTGTTTTGCGCATGTGCTTTTATGTGCAGCGCCAGCTCCATGAATTGTGACACACTGTTTGTATCCTAAATTTGCTGTGACGTTACTGCTCCCGTCACCGACCATGTGGCCCTTACGTCACCATGTAACTCTCGTAGTTGGTACATGCGCCCCCCTTGTGGACATTGGATTTGCATGTTTACACCTGCTTCCTCATACCAGTCCCTCATTCTCCTACTCATCACAGTACACATTCTTCTTCCTCAGCTCAGTCCCTCATCCTCATCACAATTGTTCATCCTCATCACAGCACACCTTCCACTTTCCATTTCTTGTTGCAGTCTCTCTTCCCTGTCCCAGTCCCTCTTCCTTATCCCAGTCCCTACCATGCTTGCTCTTCCACAATAGTCCCTTTTCCTCTTCCGCATCAGAGTCCCTTTTCCTCATCGCAGTACCACTTCTTCACAGTGCCTCTTCCACATCATAGTTCCTCTTCTTCTTCCTAATAACAGTCCTTTTTCCTCTTCATCATCGTAGGGACCCTTTCTCATTCCCATCCCTCTTGCTCTTTACTATCACAGTCCCTCTTCCCCTCTTCCTCTTCATCGTCACATTTCCTCTTCTTCTTCCTCAGTGCAGTCCCTCCTCCTCTTCACTGTCAGAGCCCCTCTTCCTTGTCCCAACCCCTCTTCTTCATAACAGTCCTTCTTCCACTCCTTTGTCAGAGCCTCACTTTCTGTTTATCACCCCAGTCTCTCTTCATTATCCCAGTCACTCCTCTTCTTCATTGCAATCAGTCCTTCTCTTTCTCATCACAGTCCATCTTCCTCCGTCCTAGTCCCTCTTCGTTCTCCTAGTTCTTCCTCCTCATCACAGTCCCTCTTCCCCTTTCTTTCTACAGTCCATCTTCCTCATCACAGTGCTTCCTCCTCATCACAATCCCTTTTCTTCTTTCTTGTCACAGTCCTTCTTCCTTTGGCCAGTCCCTCTTCCTTAATACAGACCCATTTCCTAATTGCAGTCTCACTTTCGCATCACAGTACATTTCACTCTTCCTTGACCCAATCCATCTTCCTCAACCATTCCTTCATCTCCTTCATCATCGCAGACCCTCTTCTTCTTCCTTATCACAGACTCTCTTCCTCTTCCTTAGCCCAGTCCCCTTTCCTCAGCCCGAGAAACACTTCCCTGTTGCAATCCCTCTTCTTCTTCCTTGTCACAGTCCTTCTTCCACATCTCAGTCCCTCTTCCTCATCACAATCCCCCTTTACCGTCTCGTGGCATTCCCTCATCCTTGGCTCAGTCCCTTTTCTCCTCCTCTTCATTGCAGTCCTTTTTCCTTATCACAGTCCCTCTTCCTCATCACAGTCTCCCTTGCTAATCATTGTTACAGTCTCTCTTCCTCAATGCAGTACCTCTTCCTCATCTTAGTCACTCTACCTCCTCCCTCTATGGCTTCCTCATCACAGTCCTTCTTCCTCGACACAGTGCCTCCTCCTTGTCGTAGTCCCTCTTCCTCTTCCTTGTTTCAGCCCATCTTCCTCATTGCAGTCCCCCTTCCTCATCACAGTTCCAATTCCTATTCACAGTGTCCTCTCATCTTCCTCATCAGAGTCCCTCTTCGTCTGCATCATCACAATCCCCCTTCCACTTCTACACAATTTCTTGTCCTCTTCTTGGTCCCAGTCCCTCTTCCTCACCACAATCTCTCTTTTCCTTCACCATAATAAGCCATCTTCCTCATCACAGTCTCTCTTTCTTGGGAAACGATTATGTCAGGTTGCCCCCAATAATTAAATGTTTCGAGGACACAGGGTTATCAGTTCAATATATATATATATATATATATATATATATATATATATATATATATATATATATATAATATATATATATATAATATACTGTGCTGCCCAAAGTTGTAAATCGGATGCATATGAAATGGTAAATTCTAGGAGCATGAACTATTTTAAAAAGTTATTCTAGCATTATTTTCAATGCTGGGAAATAATTTTATGACATTCAAGTAACTATGCATGAAAAAAATGAAATGGTATGTTACATAAGTAATGTCAAAAGTGATGACACGCGTGATTTCAATTGTGATGTCATCTCTGTGTCTGTGGGCTGTGCAGTGGGAGGCTCATAGTTGAGGTGGTTGAGGTGGTTCAGCTTCCAACACCTGATAAATGTTAGGGGTTTGTTGTCTTAAAATGGCATCTTAACATCACTTTAACCAACGTTATTTCACATTAGGAAAGCAAAATGTATATGTAACTATCCTGAGCTTAGTTTGAGTGGGATTCATAAACTGTCATAGTATAAGGTGGTAGAATGGTAACTATATGTGTTGGCACATAGAAGCCTATGTTGAAGAACAGGGTTTCACTCTCTGAAAAGTCGAGAGACCCCTAAGGCATTGCAGCAAGAAAGCCTCAGAACCCATAAAGTCTGCGGGGACAGAGACTAGAAGAATATAGCATGTGCCTAGACAGAAGCAGGGAATGGTAAATGTCAGTAAGAGGCTCGGATACAAATGAGAGACGCAGAAGATGGTTCAGAATTGTTATATTTAAAAAATCATGAAAATCACTATTTTATGGAGGATGTTAACTGAATGGAAACACAATAAAAGGAGTCAGTTTGATTCGTTCAGGGCTTCACGCATTCCAGATGGAGATACTCCATTGGTAGACTTCTCTGCATTGCAATGTAAATAAACAGACTCTGTTACCTATGGCGACCTGAAAATGCAGAGTGGAGTTGTTCTTCAACACTATCCAGCACAAACAAAAGGTGGATAACACGTTGAGACAGGGGATCATTTCACATTAATGCTTCTTACCTGATTAGATACAGCTTGAATCCACATCCAGCAAATGCTTTCATTTTCTGATCAGCTGAGGCAATCTGAGGCAGTTGATCTACATGCAGTAGCTTCCACCAAAACAAACATACAAGCCTCTTCCTCCTCATGTAAAGACCACTCTCATACAACCCCACCTTTTCAGAAATTCTCTCAGCTACAGTAGCAAGTCTTGTGGTGAAACACCAGCACATTATCATTCTAGGGGATTTCAATATCTGATGGGAGGTAGGACTACATTCCCTGCGATACCCGATTTGTGGAGCGATCACCACATGCTCATGGTACACTTTGTCATCAACACTCCAACTCGCAGGCTCCCAGCTCACAACAGCAAACAGCAAACTAGAATAGCATTTGAGAAAAGATGCCTGCCAGCAAGACAAGGCAGCATATCAGAGATAGACTGGACACTACAGAGCAGCAATATTAAAGGCCAAAACTATGCTACATAGAAAACATTCAGCAAGGCATGGATGCAGCACCGAATTATGGAAATGATCAAATCCACCACAACGACCACCCAATCACAACCCCATCACTCAAGCACTTCAAGCCAATTATGGTAGTGGACTTAATAAAACTGGTGAAAGGAAGTAACAAAGCAGCCTCTCCAGCAGGCCCCTACTCCCAAAACATCTACAAAAAGACCATTGCCAAAGAAACCTCAGCACAATACTTTCAAAAACAGATGAACTCTTCACCAGAAACAGGAACATTACTGACATCCTCTGAGACAGCCTACGTAAAACCACTTCCCAAAATTGTACATAAGACCGGGACAACCCCATTTACCAGTGACCAAGCTAAAATGTAGAATACCCACATACAAGCCTAGACAGTCATGTATACAAGCAAATCCTGAAACAAAGGGTACTACAACATTCAAAATCAAACACATATAAGAGTCAGAGCAATGATGGAAATGTATTCAACATGTGCATCCGTTTGGGGCAACCTTAAAATCTTTGCAGATGCTAACATCAAATTGGCCCCACATACTCTCAGTGGCTTTTGTTTGACACACCCAACAACGGGGTATTATCCAGTAGACTGGAAGAAAGTGACTACAAAACACAATGCAACAGTGGAATAGTTCCTTTTTCGTGAATAGAACAGAAACCACCTTGGTTCCTCCTTTCATTTCCAACTCAAACAAAATTGCCTGTGGAGTCCCACAAGGATCGAGTCTATCACCACTTCTATTCAACATTTACATTGCCACACTTTTGAGGCTCATGAAAAAACATGGACTTATCTGCTACAGCAATGCAGATGAAACACAAAATGACCAGCAATGATGTGTCTCGTACAAGGGAGCACCTGGATGACGACTAACAATGTACAACTCAACCCGGACCTAACATGATCTGTTCACTCAATGCTACACCCGAAGTATTACTACCTGCAGCCTCCTTTAACAGGCACCTGCCAAAAAGCTTTAAAAGTGATCAGGAATCTCAGAATCCTCAAGCACAACAAACTTACCCATTAACCACAAATCAGAAAGGTAATGCTTCTACCATCTTTACTCAGTCGTCAGACATATTATGTAATTCCTCATCTTCCCTCATAGGACTCTTGCCATTATATGACTGATCTTATCAAAAATCGACTGTGCCAACAGCATAACCCCCTTCTTGCCAGATGACATCACAAAGAAACTCCATAATGTCCAGAACACAGCAGCAAGACTACTACTCAAACACAGCATCAGGGGGGCAGAACACCAGCCCTAATAAATCTCAACTGGCTATCAGTGACAAATTAAATCTACTTCAAAGCAATCTGCATCACCTGCAAAGAACTCCATTGCTGTGAAGCAGAATTCATCCCAAAAAAAGATCATCCAATAAGAACCACGAAGGGCACTAAGATCCGGCAACAATATACTACTAGAGACAACAATGCATTACCAGAAAGGGAGACATGGGGCCAGTCTTCTCCACCATGGTGGCAAAACTCCTCCAAAAGAAATCTGCGCCATAAAGGACTGTCTTACATTCAGGAAAAAGCAAAAGAACTGGCTTTTCAATGCTTGATCGACTATGACACCACCCAGCAATCGGAAGCACCCCAGCATTTTTCATCAACCAAGACTCTAATCCATGGAGACTGCAGCTAAGCACCATTTAAGCTGCGACCAAACCTTAAGTGAACACCATGCTGGCCTGACCTCTGCTACAGCCTAAGCACTATGATACCACCCCCCCTAACTGTCCCTCATATCCCACAGTGCACCAATTTGCACCACAATGGGTGACGACCTATTTCTGGCCTAGTTCACAAGAAAACCTCTTCCAAGTGAAACCCCATCAACTACACCAAGCCCTATGAAATATAGAGACTGTATCCACGTTCTAATGTCTCATTGCATCCTTTGATAACCTTACGCACTAGCTCCTCAAGTTCCAAGCCACTCACACCCGGCTTCAACGTGCCCCCACCAGACAGCAAACAATAGAACACTACACCTTTACAACCACCCTATCTACCACTGCCCCGGCTAAAGCCTCATTCCACCATAGGCACATGAGGCCTTCTTCCTGGACACACACGCCTTTATGTTCTTGACACGTAACACCTAGAACACCTAGAAGCATACCGGTATATGCAACCATTAATACAAGAGCAAATCCATCTTGCATTTTACCTCCCGCCACACTAACCATGCCCACCCAGTCTTCCAGAGTCACCAGAGTGCCTGGACACCATGCAAATAGCAGCAGTGCCTGAAAGAAATTCTACCCACAATAACATAACATGCATAGGCCTCTTTTTAGTGGCCATGCGTGCTTAGAACACTGTTAAGAAGATGCCATTTCTGCCATTATGTGTCCTGCCACCACTAGCAGGCTGAAGGAATAAGCACAGTGGACGCAGCAGCATATGCCTCTTGAACGTTCACACACCACAAATGAAGCGACCACGTGCTCCTCGCTTCTTAGGCCTTCATTTGATGATGCACTTGCCTCATGAAATTTGAAAAGAAAGCATTTTGCAAACGTCAATTGCACTCTGGCAGCTACACAAAGCACAATGTACCACTTGTCGCCAAACAAAAGAAACGAACAGAGTCTTATGTATGGCTAACATCAAAATATTAAGTTGTAGTGCGGTTCTAGACAAAACAACACTTGTTGCCTCTCTGAGAAGGATGGAAATGAATTCCCACGGACGAAGCTGTGCACACACTGGTCAGTTTGTCCTCTGACTTCCAGCATGACGATGAGAGGACCCAGCATAGAAAAGCACTTTGAAGAATGGGCTGCCCACAGAAGGATTGTTTCTGCACGCTAACTGTAGCTAACTGTAGCGAGTGCAGCTCGGGCTCCCAGTCCTCAGGGAGACTGGTTGACGCCATGCCACGGTGCTCCCACCCGCATGATGCTGTTCTGCTTTCCTTGACAGGTTGTTTTGGCCTTTCTTTGTTGCTGCGACAAAAGTAATGGGGCATAAGGTGTTTTTACAGCTAGTATAATGCAGTCAATTCAAGAGAGAAAGTCCAAGTGTAAGGGGCTCTACCACCCACGCGTTGTGCTGCCCCTTCTGGGCCCCTTTTACCCATATGAATGAGTCGAGCGTGCCTGATGGCTCTCTTTTAGTTTCCACAGTTCTAATGAGGCTCCTCAAACAGGGAAGGCAGGTCCACCTTGAAGGCTCTATTGAAACGCATAGGCTGGGGGAGGGGAGGATTTTGAACGGTCATTCATGTCTAACAACAACAACAGGTGTGTTGGGGGGCTGCCTCCGATCTCCGGGGCAGCCCTCTGATGCCGTCGGGATCACCCGAGGGCAGGGTACACGTCGGCAGCCAGCCGGCGTGTCTCGTGCAGGGAAGCACCCTGCAGCGCCCGGTGTCACCGGGCGCAGGATCCAACGTGTGGGGGTGTCACCCCCTGATTCCAGCGGTCGCGGCTCCAAGGGCACTCGGGCCGCGCCGCACACGCAAGGCCACGACCACGTGGCAGGCCCACCCCGCACAGTAAACACAGACACGAGTTGCCACTTCCTGGGGCTCTGCTGCTCTGCCCTCGCAGAGCCAGCAGAGCCCCTTTTATTAAAGGAGCACGTGAGCGTCATGACACAGTCACGGCGCTCACGTTGCCCAAACAACTAGACCCCCACACAACATCCCTTCTTTATTATAAACAAACAAAATTAAACAAAAACCCACCACAAACGTTTGGTGCATTCCAGTCCGCGCACCACCTAACCGCTACTCCAACCCAAACATTTTTCTCTTTTGACACCGCAAAACAAAACAGGTGTGCTCCAGTCCCCACACCATGGGGCCCTATGAGGGGGTCCTCCCACTCAGAAAATTCCGGGATCAAACTGGCCCTCGGCGCCGCTGCCGGACAAGAAGAATACATTCTCTTCGTACTCCTCCCCCACATCATATGGTGCTTCTCGGGGACTCTCCGCCACCTGGACCGCCGCCACTTTGGGGGTCCTTCTCCCCTTCACCTCACTCCCCCCTGATGCCTCTATCATGCCGGCTGGGGCTGGAGCGAGACACACTCGTGCGAAATGGTCTCCTTTCCCGCACCTTCCACAGATTTGTCCCATCGCCAGGCAGTCCTGCGGGTGGGGCAGATCCCACCCACACTGTTGACATATTGTGGCGTTGGGGTCTCTCTTCGGCCAGTCTCCCCTCCTCATCACTCTTCCTCCTGGCCACCTGCTGACAGCCGCCACCTCCTCAAACTTCACTCGCTGCGTGGGGACCTCCATCTTTAGGTGGTGTCTAGAGGAGTCCATGACCGAGGCCCGCGCCTCCGCCAGTTCCTGGGCCCGGCCAAGCTCCAGTATTCGATCGAGGGTCAGCGCTGGGTCCTTCAGAACCTGCTTGCGCAGTTTGGTGGAGCTGCAGCCATAGATGATTTGCGCCCGGATCTCGTCCTCCTCGAAGTTCCCCAGGTCACAGGCCAGTGCAATGCCGCGCAGCTTCCCATGGAATGCATCAAGGCTTTCCCCTTCCTCCTGCTTCGCACACCTCATCCTGAACCTCTCATAGTCCCTGTTGACCATGGGTCTGAAGTATTCGTTCAGGGCTGCGACGGCTGCACCGTACGATTGATCTCGGGGCTTTAGTGTCTTGAACAGTCTCTGGACGGCCAACCCGGCAGAGTATAGGAGTGTCGGGCATTTGGCTGCGTCTTTGATCTCCATTGCCTCGAAGTACAACTCCAGGTTCTCCACCCCGGCCACCCACCGGGCCCCCAGGCTTGCCGGCGCACCGAGGACATCAAAATGGGGTATTGGTGCCAGCTGACCCCTACATACCCCTTCATCGTCCGACATGCTGTTGGCAGGTGAGGACGTCATCTGCCACTCACTAGTCTTGATGTGCGCTTGCTGTTGCCGGGCTCAAGTAGCTGTCGATGGGTGCCTGGCGTTCTCCCTGCCCAGGGGCGCACGAGCACTCCAGGAGGAGCCGCAAGCCCAGGGTTTAGCACATGTGTGACTTGTGGAGTTGCACTGCCCTTTTCCCCGGGCCCTTCCAAAGTCTCTCCCTCCCTGGTTAGTTTCACCGGGGCCACTTGGTCTCTCCTGCCCAGGGCGCACGAGCACTCCAGGTCGGAGTCGCTACCCTCAGGCTCAGTGTAAATATGACCTGCAGGAGGGGTCGGCGGTTTGTATCTTCGCCCCTCCTCTGTGTTGCCTGGCCAGATTCCGGGTCCACACGTGACAGAAGTACAGAAGGATTACCTTCTTCCACTGACCCTGGTATTTGTGGCACCTCCTTCCCAGCGGCCTCTGGCCTGCTCAGGCTGATCACTGTATGTGACTGGGGAAGGCAGCCGTGGGCCACTGGAAACTGTGCCTCCTTCTTTGACTTTGGGCCCGGACACGGATAGGCCTCCCTTTCCTTTCCTCTCGTGCGGGAGGGCTGGAGTGTTGGCCTCACCTCTCCTCCTTTGTTCGGGCCACACCGTGATGAGGCCCCGCCCCTTTCCCGCACCGCGAGGAAAAAGGAAACCTCTGCTTTTTTTTTGCTTTTTTTTTTTGCAAAATGCAAATGTTTTCACCCGTGGCAGCCTGGGTGCTCAGCGGGTGATCTCCCCGCACTGATGTCCCGCGGCGCCGCAGGCCAGAGCTCCAGGCCCCGCCCCCTTCCTTTGTTCTTGAGGGCCACGGATAGGCCTCCCTTTCCTTTCCTCTCGTGCGGGAGGGCTGGAGTGTTGGCCTCACCTCTCCTCCTTTGTTCGGGCCACACCGTGATGAGGCCCCGCCCCTTTCCCGCACCGCGAGGAAAAAGGAAACCTCTGCTTTTTTTTTTTTTTTTTTTTTTTTTTTGCAAAATGCAAATGTTTTCACCCGTGGCAGCCCGGGTGCTCAGCAGGTGATCTCCCCGCACTGATGTCCTGTGGCGCCGAAGGCCGGAGCTCCAGGCCCCGCCCCCTTCCTTTGTTCTTGAGGGCCGCTCCGTATACGGCCGCCGACTGCGGCCGTGTGCACGGATCCTTTACTCCGCCAGCCGCCGCGAACACCAGCCAGCGGGCGCGACTTCCTCGTCGCCAGTGTTGGGGGGCTGCCTCCGATCTCCGGGACAGCCCTCTGATGCTGTCGGGATCACCCGAGGGCAGGGTACACGTCGGCGGCCAGCCGGCGTGTCTCGTGCAGGGAAGCACCCTGCGGCGCCCGGTGTCACCGGGCGCAGGATCCAACGTGCGGGGGTGTCACCCCCTGATTCCAGCGGTCGCGGCTCCGAGGGCACTCGGGCCGTGCCGCACACGCAAGGCCACGACCACGTGGCAGGCCCACCCCGCACAGTAAACACAGACACGAGTTGCCACTTCCTGGGGCCCTGCTGCTCTGCCCTCGCAGAGCCAGCAGAGCCCCTTTTATTAAAGGATCACGTGAGCGTCATGACACAGTCACGGCGCTCACGTTGCCCAAACAACTAGACCCCCACACAACAAGGTGTAAACTCAACTGCCCCTCAGTCAAAGTCGAAGAAACGCGGGAGCTGCAGCAAAGACATACAGGAGCTAATTCCGGAGGTGACATATATTTGTACTTTTTTATTTGCACTGTAAAGTGCAAAAGGGGGATATAAAATGTCGGCTAAACCACCCTTGTGCCTCCCTTTTACACTATGCAAATTGAATAACTGCTGCCTACCATGGCAGGCAGTGTTTACAATGGATTCCTAGGGAAAGGGCCTGCTTTTTGCTAGTGTAAAAAGGAGGCAGATTCGTAACACAGCATCTATACTATCCGTTAAATGCTGACGCATTTCTATGTTGGAGAGGATGGGGGTGGCGGAACCAGATATTCTGTTCTATACTTTCTCCGCCACACACATGAAGGAAAATGTGGAGTAAAGTCAAATTCATGCCTTCGGTGTTTATGCATTTATTTTACGTATGAATGTTAATTTACTCCACAATAAAAAGTGAGTTTGGCACTGATTTGGCTTTGAGTCAGAGCAGCAGCGACGCAAGAAGGATGTCATAGATAATGGACAGGCTTTTAGGCACATTTGCGTAATGTGGTTTTGTTAAATGTTAAAGGTATTTATATCGTGCACCGTCACCAAACGGAGTTGGTCCCCAGGCACTCTGGCGGATGTGTAAACAGAATGTGGGTGGGGCTGGGTTAGTCGGGAGAAGAAGGAGTAGGAGAGTGAGAGAGGTGGTATGCTGTTGGCGGCTTCAGTTCCGTATACGCCGTGCGCTGAGCTTTGGTGTAAGTATTGGACCAGGGTAAGACCTTGTGTGCTGTTGGTGCTGTTTATGTGTTGTTGGTACGTTGATGATGCAGTGTGGTAAAGTGCATGTGGTTTGCTGGGTGAGAGTTGGTTGGGTGAATTTTCGTGTGAGTTAGGTATGCAGAGATATGAGGTAGGGTTAGTGGGTGAGAGTCCTGGTTGTGTCACGTCTTGTTTGATTTAATTTGTATTACTATGGGTGGGATTAGTAGCTACTGACATTTCTTGACCGTCTGACTGTTGTGGATGTTGGCGCAGCGCATGGTTTTATCTCAGAGTATTGATTTATGCCTAAACCTCAAAGAATTGGCAATGAGGATGGCGAGTGATGATGACACACAAGCATCCTCATGATAATCCATCTGCTCTATTCCCCAAATGGGACTGCTGGAAAGAAACACTTCCAGGACGATGACCGGGTAAAGAGGCTAGTAAACGTGTTCTAAACAGGTAGGGGCGCCATACAGGGTTCAATACTTTGGATGTCTCTGATCGGAGTTACAGCATGGTGGTTACGGCCTGAAAAGAATAGACAGTTAGAATGCTTGATGTGAGAAATTTAATGCCAGACAAGCTTAAGAAAGCTCATTGAGGTGCCAGAAACATTAGCGGATAGGTAAAAAGACCGGCGGTAGAGAAGAATGGGGTGAGGGAGGCGAAGTGAAAAGGTATGTAGATGCAGAAATTGAAGACATTAGGACAACACAGGGGTGGACTGGCCTATAGGGAACTCTGGAGATTTCCCGGTGGGCCTCTGCCCCCTGAGCCTCTTTTGTGTGGCATTTCCAAATGTTCTCATAAGAATAGCATTGGGCTTGCTGAAAATGTGTCATATGGGGCCACTTTGAACATTATTTCCAGGGCCTCTTTTAGTTCCCAGTCCACCCCTGGGAAAACATTTACAGCAACATACACATTGCATTCCAGCTACCGAGGTAACATTGTTTCCTAGTCCATTTTAAATCACTGCCATAAATAGGAGCATGGTTACTTACTTCCTGAATTTCTGGTGATCAATCACAAGCTTCAATGATAGAGTGAAGTTATTCTAAAGTTATGGCCCCTTGTTGGCAAACCGTTTGGCCCCAATTATCGTCTTATGGTGGCTTGGATAGAGGAAGCAGTAAACTAGTGATCAAGGGTTTCCTGCCCACGGTGTAATGCACAAGTCTGTTTGAGGTATATTTGGGTGAAACACTCCAATAGGTTCTGCGAACAATGCAGATCATTTTGAAAAGCACCCAGATGCACTACGTGGGAGGGAAATCTACAGTAATGGAGAATGTGTTTGGCATTAATACATGGGCGTCACAATGGTGTTTCAGGAAGGGATGGCCTAGAATGAGAATATTTTAGAAGTGGCTTGAGCCAATAGGCGGCATCAAGGCACCAGCTATCCAGATTGTTGTGAATAGGTGCCAGTCAAGAACCAGGTGTCAACTTATCCTCTCTGGTTTATGTGGCAGTTCAGGCAACCTTAGTTAATTTGGTAGGCACAGGAAGGCAATCAGGGAGAGGGAGGCCTCTTCCAACCCCACGGATACTCGCACATACCTCCCACTATCCTGAATCTCTGCTCAGCACATACACTAGAATGCAGCTATCCCCCACGATCAATTTGGTCTAGCTGCACACATCATAATATACCACCTTGCACACCACAACAACCTTTAAAATGCAGCTATTCCCGACAATAAATTCAGCCTAGCTGCACACATAATCTTACATACTAGCACCACCTCCCCTACAATGCAGCTACCCCCTCGACATTTCCACCTAGCTGCACACATACTACTTGCCTCACATACCATGCACACTACTTCCAACATTAGAATGCAGCCATCCACCACGAAAACTGTGGTCTAGCTGCACACATACAGATTGCACAGATGCACTGTTTATTGCTCCATCTCCACTGACCTGGATACCGGTCCCAAGGGCATTCAACTTACAGCGCATTGAGACCATACCAATGGTGAATGGTGCTATACAAACGCCTATTAACATAACATAACGTAAACCCATGCCTCCCACCCTAGCAGGCTCGTCGTGAAAGCTCCCAGCACTGATCGAAAAGTGGATGCTCGACCTCCAAGAATATAATGTGGAACTGTTCTACCGCACGGTGAGTGATAACGCAGCAGACTACCTTTCCAGACATCCTACTCCCAACAATGCAGACATGGGCATGGTAGAATGTGAGACCGAAGAATTCATTCAAATGCTTGTGGATGCAACAATTCCTAACTTGATGTTGCTGGATGACATGAAAGCTGCTTTGGGAGAAGAGGAATGTTTCCAAATAATGAAGGAAGCAGTCACAAGAGAGGAGTGGCAAGGTGTGCTTGCAAAACTGGACAAGCACACTTGTGAGGCACGTCTGGCGCTAGAGCAGCTATGGCGAATAAGGACCGAACTAACGTTCATCAACTATGGCTTAGTGTTGGGAGGGTCCAAGATGGTAGTCCCCACCAAGCTTATACCTAGAGTGATAGAGCTGGCAAACCATGGAAAACAAGCAATAGCGAACACAAAGGCTTGTCTCGGACTCAATGTGTGGTTCCCTGGTCTAGAGATCAAGGTAGATAAGTTCATCAAGGCGTGTGTCTGGTGTCAGACGGCAGACCCCATACAAAAATAACCGCCAGTTGAATCCATGAATAGAAGCTGCCAGCTCTGGGAAATTGTGCTTTTGGACTTTGGGTCCACAAGCTGAGAAACCCATTTTCTTGTGATGGTGGGCCAATGTTCTCGATATCCCGAAGTAAATTTTGTAACATCCACATCCTTCTCAGAAGTCATCCCGGTAATGGAGTACATTTTTGCGTCTCATGGCTTGCCTGCAGATGTGCATTGCTTAATTTGTGGGGGTGTTTGCCAGGGCTCAGCCCCGGCACTTATTTCTGCACCCCAGCACTTATTGTCATAGACTCAGTTGGATTATGGTGTATTTTTTGGCAACTTTATTTGACCTGTCAGTCATTCGTAGTCACACAACAAGCAACAACAGGGTGCACTCTCCATGGTCCCTGCATCCTGGGCTGATTCATTGTTATTTATGAACCTGATGACCCATGTGGGCAGGGCAGTGCTAATTGTCCATTTTCATGAATAACAATGAGCTGCAAGGTGACAATGCTGGGTGCTCGTGCTGACCATTCCCACACACTGCTCCAATCAGCCTGCGTGACATTGGTGCAGCTACGCTACTGCAACAACCAGCAGTACTATCACAGCAGTGTGGGTTGACAACATGCCAGTCACCATCCAGCAACACCAGCACAGAGGCAAGGTCAAGGACAAGCTTAAGGTCATTTCCAAAGATAAGCGCAACTCATGAGTCAGTGCCAACATATAAAAGAAGATCGTGCTGCAGTGTTTCACAGTCAAGTTCATCACTTCATCAGTTTACCATAGAAGTAAAACATGGTTGCTCTTCACTATGTGAATAGATGGTCAACATATTCCACTTGCCAACTATGGTATTAGAAAAAAATATTAATGTTGATGTGGGGTTAAAAGAAGCACCTAAACTTGTATCTTATTTCAAGACTCAACTAGTATGTTATGTTAATTGCTACCTATAAATTGCACATCTGCCAAGGGTAGTGCGACCCTCTACCCCAATGAGCTGCTGGAAGTTGCAGTTTTAAGTTCAAATATGCTGACACTGTGGGGAGCAGCTGTGGATGGTGGCAACAGTGTGCGGGAGCTGCCTGCCACGATCTGTCCAATGTGTACTAGAACATATTTGGGCCCTGGCACTTCTTTTTTTTTACAAATTAGGCACTGCAGAAGTGTGCTCTGACAACAGTCCCCCGTTTCAGAGTGAATCGTTTTCAGAGTTCCTGCAGACACGTGGGATTCATCACTGGAAAATCCCTCCTGCCTGGCCGCGGGCCAATCGGGAAGCTGAAAGGCTCATGCAGACCCTGAACAAAGTCTTTAGAATTTCTCATGGGCAAGGCACATGCAAGAGAAGGGCTTTATACCAATTCCTGCTGGAATATGGCACCACTCTGCATTGCTCCATGGGGAGGCATTATTTTGGAGATGCCCACAAGGACTCCTCCTGGATCCTCTGCCCCGCAGCCCCGGTGTGATCAATAATCAAGTAGTCCTTGAGCAGCGGAGGCTTGCAAATGAAGTGGAGAGTAGCAGAAGGGGGCTCTGTGACTTCCCGTAAGCAATGGGGGATGAAGCACTTAAGGCACCAAGAGAGAAACAGACTCTCCCACATGAGCCTCGCCTATTTCAAGATGTGAAAGAGTCCATGATAACTGAGTCAGATGGGCTCGACATTATCTCAAGAAATTCCAGTTTCTTCAGAAAGCTGCCGAGATCGCCAGAGGAGAGTGGAAAGAAACGTGTGCGGCAAGTGCAGTGTTCTGTTCCAAGGATAGAGGAGTTGGATGAGGACATAGACAATGCAATTCCTCAAGCTGACAATGATGAGGATGGTCCAGTTGACCAAGTTGGAGGTGAAGGCCAGAGATAAGGTGTCCAGGAGCCAGGAGATATCCCTTGAGTTAATCTGGTTGCTGTACAAACCTACCTACAGGACTGTGAGGTTGATGTGTGAGAACTGTGGCAGAAAAGTTGTTTTGACAGTTGTTCCAAGAAAAAAATTATATTGTTGTTGATACTTGTTTTGTTTGAAACAGTTATGAAAAAGGAAGAGTGTGGTGTGGTCACTTTAAGGAAGCAGCGACGGGGTATGTCACTGTGTTCCTGGAATAAAAGGGTGTCACGCCATACCTGCCGAAAATCTGGGTTTAGCCCAGAGACTCAGGGTTTTTATGCTCTTCTCTGGGTCTCTGGACAAGAGCATGGAGTCTATGGGGTTCTGGCCATTCTGGTCACCACTTTACAAATGAGCCGTAAATGAGCCATAAACATTCCTCCTGCATTAGACATATTGCTGCCTGAGCGTGAACACCAAGCAAAAATGCACGTTTCTGCAATCTGGCTCATGGCGCTGAACGTCACACGACTGTCCCTGAAAATCCAGTGGTCTCGTTGTCAATTTATATAAATACGGCAAAGAGTGGAAATTGTGTATAAAGTTACATTCCCTTTTTAAAGAGAAAGCAAGGCATTGTGAAGTCTGGCGAGGAAGAAAACAAAAGTTGACTCAGTTACCAGCTTTTGCTGTTTCTATTGCAATTGTTAGTGTTGGCTTAGGTATACCAGAGGGACTAGGGTTCACACTAGGAGCTCACCGCTCATTCTCCCAGGGCCCAACAAACCCTCCCACAGTACACATATGGAGGACTCAGACAACGGCAGGTTAGAACTGTTGTTCATTACAGAAACAGACAGGGATCATACAGTACATTGAGAATCTCCCGAAATCACAGCTCCTTGTGCCAGGCGATTTTGTTCAGTTACTGCGTCACAACATGGGGCTCTTCCCCAAAAACCTACGAGGGTACAGGATTGGGTAGTTGGGGTGTTAGTGCCTATACACAGCACCTATAGAGATTATTCTATTGGCACTCACATGTCAGGTGGCTTGCCTGACCCTTCCCAAAAAAACTATCTATTACATTGTTGCAGGGTCGCAGGATTACCATTGGCCCTTGTCCTCTGCTATCCACCCCAGGATTTGTGTTCCGTGATTGGCTGGAGCTGATCTCCCCAGGCCTGGACCGAGCTCTGTTCTCAGAGCTCAGTGCACCTTCTCAAGGTGATGAGAAAGAGTATGTGTTCCGAGAGTAGCTGTTAGTATTACCACTTTGCCTTCTTTGTGCATCCATGAAGAACTGCCAGCCTCTTGGGAAAGGTACCCGAAGAGCACATGAAGACGGATGAAAGAAGAGACTGGTGATGTCACCAGAGGCAAAGTGACACACCTAAAGAGAGATGATACAACAAAAATGAATAAACCAAATAGAACCTGATGACGAAACAAGAGTTAAGTGGCCCTTTACGTGCAGAGTTAAGATCGCACACATGAAGAGCACAGAAGAAAATTTAAACCACTATATAATTGTACAGATGCAGTAACGCAAGTAGATGAAGTATTCATGAAGGCTGGCTATACGTAGTGAATAGGTGCAGGCGTGCTTTTGCAAATTTGGTGAAAACCCGTCCAGTAGTTTTTTTTAAAATGACCAAAAAGTAGGTAAAAAAAATTAGTGATATCTGTGTTCGGTCCGCGGACACACTTCCCTGTTCACTCCGCGGACAGTGTCCTGATTGGCCAATCGGCTTGCGTGATGTTCGCGGACATGCAACGTGTTCGCTGATTGGACGGCATGGAGCGTGAAGCGCGTCAGATTTTTGGTAGCACCCGCCATCTTGGATTTGCGGTCGTCCGCGGACAGCACAGTGAAACTTTGTTCAAAATTTGTATTTAGTAGAGTGTGTTGGTGTGTAGGAGTGTTTGGGGAGGGTGGGAGTGTATGAGATAGGATAAAAGTTGTGTTTTTTTTATGTGTTAGACATTCTTTTTGTGTTCGATTTGTCTGCGGACATCACGGGTGTTCTGAAATGTTCTAAATAAACTGAATGGGGGTGTTCTGAGGACTCAATATGTGTCTGTTTTGTTCGCAAGCAAACTGAAACTGTTCTAAGAACACTCGCAGTGTCCTGAAATGTTCGGAAATAAACAAAATGGGGGTGTCCTGAGGACGCTGTCCGTATTGTTCGTTGTCAAGTTGAATATGCTCTAAGAACACTCGCGGTGTCCTGAAATGTTCGCAAATACACAAAATGGGGGTGTTCTGAAGACGTTGTCGAACACTCGCTGTGTCCTGAAATGTTCACAAATGTGAATGGGGGGTTGTGGCTGGCAAGTTGAATGTGTTCTAAGAACACTTGCAGTGTCCTGAAATGTTCTCAAATAAACAAAATGGGGGTGTCCTGAGGACACTGTCCGTATTGTTCTCTGTCAAGTTGAATGTGTTCTAAGAACACTTGCGGTGTCCTGAAATGTTCACAAATAAACAAGATAGTGGTGTTCTGAAGACGCTTCTAAGAACACTCACGGTGTCTGGGGAATGTTCGTAGGGGGTGTCCTGAGGACGCTGTCTGTATTGTTCTCTGTCAAGTTGAATGTGTTCTAAGAACACTCGCGGTGTCCTGAAATGTTCGCAAATAAACAAAATGGGGGTGTTCTGAAGACGTTTCTAAGAACACTCGCGGTGTCCTGGAATGTTCGTAGGGGGTGTCCTGAAGGCGTAGTACGTATTGTTCTCTGTCAAGTTGAATGTGTTCTTAGAACACTCATGGTTTCCTGAAATGTTCGCAAATAAACGAAATGGGGGTGTTCTGAGGACACTGTCCGTATTGTTCGTTGTCACGCTGAAAATGTTCTAAGAACTATCGCGTTATTCTGAAATGTTCGTAGGGGGTGTCCTGAAAACGCTGTCCGTATTGTTCGCTACAAGTTGAAAGTGTTCTAAGAACACTCATAATGTCCGCGGACATTAAAGGTTTCCATAGACCATAGTTGAAATGTTTGACCCTATGGATGTGATATGCTGCGGTGGTTGTTGCCAGGGCATAGAGTCTTGGGTGCATGGCCATTTGGCCATGCACCCAAGACTCTATGCCCTGGCAACAACCACCGCAGCATATCACATTCATATTTGCTTATAACTTTGGGTGAAAAACAAATGTATAAGGAACAAAGGTATTCGATACTATGGATGTGATATGCTGCTATGGCTCTCCTTATTATTGTAAACTTACTGTTTGGTCTAGTAACCGGAGTACATGTATTTCTTGTTAATTTCTGTGATAAAAGAAAATAGCATGTTAGTATTAGTATTTTGTAATGACTTATTACATTGTACAATCAATATACTTTTTTTTTGGACCCTCAAATTTAGTAGATTACAAATCAGAGTACTGTGCAATTTGCTCAGTTTCTGTATTTGTTGCTAAAATCATTGGGTCTGTGGGAGAAAAAAAAATCCATGTTGGATTAAAAAAAACCTTTTTCTGTTATGCTACAGTTTATTTGTTTGTTTGTTTTCAGTGTTCACTTGTTGTTTCTGGCTAATGCTTTATACTTTGGCTTGTTGCATTTTTTTGGAGCAGTAACATATTATTTATTTGTTTTGATATTATAAAATTTTGGAGCAGTTAGATACCAATTGGCGTATTCTAACTGTCTATTTTTTTTATATATTTTAGTGGTATTGATTTATCTATTTGGATATTGTTAAATTTTGGGACAGTTAGATACCAATTGGTGTATTCTAACTGTGTATTTTTTGGTCTAATTTAGTGGTATTCATTTATCTGATTAGCTGTTGTAGAATCTTTGAGCAGTTAGATAGCTTTTGGAGTATTCTAACAGTTTATATTTTTTTAACACAAGTTTACTTAGGGTTTAAATACAGTTTAGTTATCAAATTTTGGTTTTAAGAACATCAAATAAGCGTTTGTAAGATTTCCTGGTAATCTCTGCTTTAGAGTAATGGTACTATCATTACATTCAAACCATCCACATTTCATTTTTATATATGAAGTGTAGTGCCCTGAATTGGTTGTGGCTCCTGCGTGGTAGATTATACCTATTGTTGTGAAGGTTTTCTTAACAAGTGATATTTGACCATGTGTGAATCCAGTCAGCTTGCAGTTGTTTTTGGTACCATCTGCATTGTAACGTAGAAGCATTAGTATTATGTATTTACAATGTGTTTGTATTACTAACGTGGAGCGATTATCTGAATTGCAGGTAGAGCATAATCTACCATGGTTTGCATTTTGTACAAGTCGCTGAAATGGAATGGATTCACAATTTGGTATTCATATATATATGAAGCGTTCATTGGGGATTTCTTATTGTGTCACATTGTTGCAAAGAGTGCATGTATGTTTTCCACATGTATGAAATCTGAAAGATTTCATTTATAGGTATGTTTTTGTTTTCCAGTACTTGTAGTAAGTACATTAGAAATTCTTGTGGATCTTCCTGTGAGTTTATAGTGAATTTCACCATTCCAGCACGGTAGTCCAATTGTTGTCTTATTCCATAAACACTATACGTGTTGTCAGGATTGTTTGCTGCATTTCTGTGAAGTACTAACATTTGCAAACACAATGGGTCTGTACTGTGTAAGTTAATGTTGTCAACAATTGGTGGTAATTGAAATAGAATATTCATTGCTACATTTGCGTAGCAACTTACACCAACTATATTTGAGAATTTAAATGTTCCAGGTAGTTCTGTATCTAACTGCTTTTTTTGGAGTTTGTCTTCCTTCTTTAAAGAAGTACCTGGTTTACTTTCCCTAATTGATTCTTTTTTGCTTGTGGTACTTGATGAAGTATTAGTTTCCTTTACTCTCTTTGGAGGATTTGCAGTGACATCCTGTTGCATTTCTGTTTGATTTATTTTTCTTTTATAACGTTTTACTTTTTGTGGAACAGAATATGTGTTTAGGTGGGGGGTGTATAGTGAGCGAAGTCTATTGTATTCTAAAATGCAAGGAATATCAGCGTTTATTTTACTTGCATCAAAGTTGATTAGAAATAGACCGTCAAGTGTACATAAGCGTGATAGTGCTACATAGCTCATGCCTTCTTTAAAGACTGTGTTACCAATATCTATCATTGCTTTGTCTAGGGTAAGACCTTGTGATTTATGAATCGTGACTGCGTATGCAAGAGTTAGAGAAAATTGTTCTCTGCGTACATACATATCTTTGAAGAGAAGGAATCTACCTGTTGAGCGTCCTATCCTTTTTACTTCTGAAAGTTTGTCAAAGAGTATATTGCCAAACTGAATTTTGTTGTCGCGTGGGTATGTTTGAAAGCCAACAACTGTACCCAGTGCTCCATTAACTAGTCCTTGGTCCACGTCAAGGCTACGTTTAAGCATTACTCTGTAATTTAAGGATAATTTTAATATCTTTTCTAAGCCTGCTGTGTTTGAGATTGATTTTTCTAAACTATTTAGTCTTGTTGTGGCTTGGTCACACATGGGTAGTGTCATACCATGTACATCTAGTTTGTCTGTGGCGCTAATTTCCATGATTGGTTGCATTTCTTTAATTAGCATGATTTCATTGAATTTGAAACAGCTTGCAAGAGTTGGCATTAAGGCCATACAATTGACATTTTTGTGGGCTAATTGTTCCATAACATCTGTAGCACATGCATTATCGCCATAAAGTGCATTAATGTGCCGGGTTTTCAATATTGCTTCTGCTTCTTTAGAAAGTATTCCAACTCCGATACTTTTTAAAATGTTGGCATAAGTGAGATCTGCAGATTGTCGCATGTTTTCTGTTAATTATCTGTATTGGAAATGTTGCCAAAGGTTGACATTTCCAATGCTGCCAACAGTTTTACGGCAGAGTTTGTGTCCTAATGTTTTAAAAATAGGCTCACCTTTTACTGGTGTTAATTGAAGCAGATCTCCAAAAACAATAATGTGTTTTCCTGCAAAGAGCTCTTCATAGTCTGTTTTTAGTACTTCTTGTAATCTGAGGTGAATCAAAGCTAACATCAGGTTGGAGACCATGCTCACTTCATCTATTAGTAGCATTTTCATTTGTTTCAATACTCTGCGTAATTCCATTGCAGCTTCTGCAGAAAGTTTGTAATAGTCTAATTTGTTCTGGTGTTCTACTGGTAATAGTAGTAATCGGTGTAATGTAACACCACCTATGTTGTAGGCAGATAAACCTGTGGGGGCAGTGACAACAGCTGACAGTTTGTTGTTTGTCAATTGTTGAAGGAACTTAATAATGATTTTGATTAGGAATGTTTTGCCAGAACCAGCTTCACCACTGACGTACAGTAGTATAGGTTTATAATTATGGCAGGAACATTCTTTATTTTCATGTTTTACACCATGTGCAATTTGTTTTGTTACTTCTTGAAAAATGCTACTTTGCTCATTGTTTAGTTTTGATTGTAGTATAGTTAAGTCTTCTTTATCTTCATACTGACACATGGTGTTTTCTACTTCTATCATAGCTAATTCTGCCTCATTTATTATTAGTGGTTCTCCCAGTGGTTCTTGGCTTCCTGTTACAGAAGGTTGACTACTGTCAGGAGTGTCCTTATCTAGTTGGGCTTGGAGTTCTTCTTCGTGTTGCTGTTCATTGTGCAACATTGTTTTGTACTGTGTAAAGTTTACATCAGCTATAGTGCTTTCATTTGCTTTGAAAGCATCCTCATATGTGTCATAGTTATCTAGTAATTGTTCTTCTTTTCTCCATGGTTTAAAGAGTTGTAGCAGGGACATGTAATATACTTCTTTATGTTGAGGAGTCTTTAATGACAATTTGATATGATTAAATAAATTTGGTTTAGTGAGTTTAACTAAGCTGCCTTCACAGTTTGTCACCCTATATTTACCTTTTTTTCATCAGGTTTCATATTATTTTTGTATGTGTAGTTTTGGGCTATGTGGTATAGACACATGTTTTCCAAAGTATTACTTCTGTTTGGGTAGTATGTGTCCAATAAATTGTTTTTTAAAATGTCTTGGCTGTTGGGATCATGTTTGGCTATTGTTTCTATATCTTCATATGATTTTAGAACTCTTTTTCTAGATTTAGCTGGACCAAGACTTAGCCATACTATATTTTCAGATTTACCATACAATGCAGTACCAGTTAAACGATCAGCTGCTTCATATGATCCACATTCTCTATGGGTGAGCATTTTTATGCCCAAGCTGTATAATTTCTGAGACACTGTTTTATCTGATGACAGGTCATTCCAGAGGTCTTGGAGCTGTGTCTTTTCTGCTTCAGTTAAGTATGCTGTGACATATCGTGCAACTGCAGTAGAATTGTCTGCAATGTACTGCACATCTATGTTTGCATTCCATAAGTGGGCAATGATTGCATTATAATCATTGATATATTTTTCTTCTTCTTTTCTTTTTATGTAATATGTATTTTTAGGTGACTTACCTTTAACACTATGGGCCTCATTACGACCCTGGCGGTAAGGGGTTTACGCCAGCGTTAGCTGCGCCGACCCCTTACCGCCAATTACGAGGTCCCTTAGCGCCATGGAGCTTTTAACACCCGCTTTTAGCGGGTGTTAAAATCCATGGCGCTAAGGGACCATGGAGTTAATTACGCCACCGTAATTTACGGTGGCGTAATTAACGCCTTCCCCACTCCCATTATGCCCTATGGGGCAAAAATGGGAATGGGGAAGGGTAAATGGGGATTGGGGACTTACCGCCCCGCCAAGGTCGGAATGGGGCGGTAAGTCCGCCAACCACCATGGCGTAAACATAGTTTACGCCATGGTGGTAAAGTGACGGCCCAGGCGGTAACTTACCGCCTGGGTCGTAATGAGGCCCTATGTCTAACTGAAGACATGAGGTTGTTCACTTGACCTGTATTTGTAACTGGTCTAGGAAAACCAAATCGGCATTTGGTGTAGTATTTCCCTTTGTTTTGTATTTGCGACGACAATATTTTCCACATTTGAGTCTTTGAAATTGTAAAATATGTGCATGAAGATCACTATTTGTGGCTTCTGATGGAATTTCACAAGTGACATATTTCTCAATAAACTGTAAAACAGTGGCATCACTGTCTTGACCAAATTTAGGAGCATCTTTAATCCATAAAAGCATGTGGATATGTGGTGCTCCTCTGGCTTGGTATTCTTTTCTCAAAAAGAAGTGTTGCACTTCTCCAAGGGGAAGAACAGTTTTATTACAAATAAAATGTAGCATTGCAATGAAGCGATGGTGAAAATATCTTGAAACATTAACAGGACCCAAAGAACAAAGTTCTCCAGGTGTTAGTATATCTATGTTTGTTTTGTTTTTATTTGATATGCGTAGGAAATCATGTAAATCTTCCCATGCATATTCTGCACAACTTAATGTAACAAACCAAGTGGGTGGGCCAAGGTTTCTGATCATACAACGTACATCTCCATGACGTCGAAACCAGTACTCTTTAGTACCACGCATATTTGCTAATAGATTTGTAATATTTGATTGTAAAACCTCATCCTTTTGTTGCACTTTTTCTAATAATTGTGTAGCTGTCATATTTTGAAAGTGTGATCCTGATTTTAATATGTGTGCAACTCAGTAACATAAAGTTGCTAGTTCACTTTCAAAGAGTAGGTGGAATATGTATTCGACATTTTGTCTAAATCTGGGATCTTCATAATACATCCATAATGAGTGGTATTCTAAAGCTGATATTTGAATAGGTCTATCATCATACCTTCCTCCTTTGCCAGCAGGAAAGAGTAGAGGAAAAGCACGTGGTTTTATACTTTTTTCCCATATGCTGATTGGCGATCCTTTTGTTTGATGCATTTGGTAAGTTTCCAGTACATCTTCTACGGTGTCATTACAGTGCAAAGGATGAATTGTATAATGGTCTAAAGTATTTGATATTGTAGCAGGATCTAGTAGCTCAAATCGACCAGCTTCTTGTGTTTCTTGAATTATTTCAGTTGTATCTTTCAAGTTTTCTTCAATATTAATTTTTTTGTAATATTCATTATTCTCTTTAAGATATTGGAAGGCTTGTCTAACTTTATATAAATCTACTAGCTGTTGCCATATTTTTTTGTCTTTTGTAGGTACTCCATTTACTGAGATAATTAAAGATTGCTGCATTGGACGTTGCACTCCTAGAGTATGCACATTTTCTTTTAGATCTAATGGTAAATAAACTACTTTTCCACAAATGCCTTTTACCAATTCAGAGGGAGGTAATTTTGCTATTTTTGGTTGAAGGCGTATTATTGCTTGAAATGGGTGTACTGTTTGAATTATGATGCTCTCATATAAATTAAGTTGTTGTAGGGGTTTTGGTACTGGGTATAATTCCAAATTATTTGTGATAGCACGTGAAGGAGTTTGGTTGTTGTCAAGTTCTGTAGGGCAGTAACTGCAAAGTATTAAGGGCTCAGTTATTTCGTATTTGTTTTCTGCTACAAGGTAGAGAGCTAATTCAAACCATTTAGAATCTTCATTGTCTTCTGTTTTGTATGATAGGTCTACAGTTTTTGTGTTACTTTTATAAAACGTTCTACGGCAACATACACATACATGGTTTGGTACTTCAGCTGATGTACTTTTAAATGTTAGTATTTCTTTTTTGTATGTGTTTAGCAAAAGGTTGCCATGTGTAGAATTGTTGCTTAATTGGTTTAAAGCTATTTCATTCTGTAAATGGCTTTCATTTCCAAAATATTTTTTCTGTATATAGTGAATTTCTTCAAGTAGGTCTTTTGCTTTACCATGTAGAAGGATGTTATTTAACTTTGCTAGTGCTAAAGCAGGACTTTTAGCATAGTACAGTTTATAGACTAGATTTCTTATAGTTGAATGATGTGTTGATATCCTTTTGATATCATGGAAAGTGGTTTTACAAGTAGGTCCTGTAATGCAGGCCAATGAATGTCCTTGTAGTCCTGTGTACTTGCGCACTGGACAGGTATCCATATTTTGCAGTAATTTAATTTTGATTTTGTCTTTGCTTTTTACATATTTATTGAGGAATTGGCGTAAAGATTTAAAACATTGTTTGGGAATGTTACACATTGACGTGCATGGCCATTTGTACACTAGACGTTCTGATTCAGTTGAATGGAGGGGTAATTCTAAGTTTTCAGGGCATATTTTTGTAAGGAGTACTTCTTGTTCCATTATGGTATTATTCACTTTTTCATAACCTCGACCACTGCTATGTATGGCAATTGTATTTGTTTGCTTTTGTTTGTACGCTTCTTCATTAAAATATGGTTCTTTGCTCGTAGGGTGATTCCATTCACCTCCGCAGATACTTAAGAAGTTCTTTCTGTTGACATTTCGCTTATTGAGAAGTCTTTTTTGTAATTTAGTTATTAGTTTTGTTAGTGGTTTCATTTTGTTTAACAGTAAAATAAATAACTTTGTTTTGAAAAGAATTGCACTGTCCATCAACGCTTCTAAGATTAATTTCCTATGATAGGTTTTAAGCATTGAACCTGATTTCTTTCCTGTTTTTATAAGATTTTGAAGGACTTTGTGACGGTACATTTTGGCTAAAATACTTTTCTTGGTATGCTTACTTTGCACTATATTAAAATTTGAAGAAGTAGTTTTATCTGTAGTGATAGCTGATTTTCTGTTAATTGTTTTTTGGTTTGTTTTACATTTTGATAGAGGATGCAAAGTTTTTGTACTTGAAACTTCTTGTGTTTCACTAAATGACTGTATAAGCTGTTTTGTTTCAACTTTTTTTACAAATTCTGCTAGAGATGGATGCTTATGTTGGACACTTTTATTTTCATTTGCTCTACTTTTGCGTTGCTTTCTACGGACTTGACATTTGGTAGGCATTCTTTAGGGTCTGTTGAAAAAAATAAAGAAGATATGGGTTGGGGTGTTCTGGAATGTATGTGTGCTGTGTGCATGAGTGTTTGAGTAAGATGATAAAGATGTATGTAATGGTGTGTGATTGTGGAACTACAACTAGTAGGGATAGTATTCTTGAATTTATGTGTTACTAAACTGGGGTTCAGATGACAAAACAAAAGTAAGCTAGTGGTGTGGAAAAGTACAAATAGTAAATCTAATGTATACAATTAAAACAGTTGTTTGTTCTATAATATGAAAATTGTAGCTGTTCAGTTGGGTAATTTGTGTGTCCAAAAATAGGAATTCGTGGGCCATTCTGGCTGTAAATCGCTGTTTAAAACATGGAGAGTTTTGGACAAAATGGTACACAATCTCTATTTTTAGGCACAGAAATAGCTTGTATTAACGTTATAGTATGTTTGAGTAATAATACAAATATTATGGTGATATTCTACTTACTTTTTTTCTTAAATTAACAGGTAACTTCTTAGTTCTTCTTTGTTCTTCGAATTCGGCTGCTTCTTTTCGGGAGACTGGTCTTCACTGCAATTGTAAAAGCTTCATATTAGTAACTTTGTTTGTATATAGCGGTGTTTTTAATTTAGATATTGATTTTTTTAATTGAAATCCTCAGTGCCTTCTTTGAAACCATTAAACTAATTTATTAACATAAGATACATTGAATCAGTTCAGTACATATGATATGTTCTTAATGAACAAATTGTATTGAATGACTAACTGTAGCAAAAAAAATATCTTTACTATGCCTTGTGAAATTTATAATATACCAGTGAATACCACTATTTCTGCACCTAAGCTGTTCTAGGTAATAGCGCCTCAATGTCATGTCTAAATTAAAGTAATTAAGTAAATAAATAAATAAAAACAAAAAAATATGAAATCGTATAAGTATTTTTTTTAAAGATTTAAACATAGATTGTGCTTGCATGCAATTTTGTTTGAATATATGTAGTCTATATATTTCATTTAAAAAATGTTAGTTTAACATGATTTGAGTGTGTGTGTATAAAGAAAGTAAATAGTATAAAGGTTTATAAGTGATAGTTGATTTTAGGAAATTGAAAAAAATACAGTAAATTAATTTTACAGATTACACAAGCTAAACGTCTGTTTGAAAATGTGTTCATCTACTGTACAGAAAATATGCATACCTGAAGTTTGTGTTCATGCATATGGATATGCATGGAGCTGCAAGTAGAAATCTTGGAGACTTGCACAGTATTTCTGGTAGATGGTGCTTGCCAATGATATGACACTTGTACTCAGAGAGATTCACAGTACATTTGCAGTGCTGATCTATGATGATGCAGTTAGATGTAGAGGTCTTGAATGTGATTGGTGCATGGTCATGTGATTTTTTAGCTACATCCAATGAGGGAATGGCAGAGAGAGTGAAGTGGAAATGGTAGAAGGGCTGTTCATGTCACGATATGTCCGCGGACATGGCGGTAGTTCGCGGACATCAGGAGTTACATCCGGGGATTTTTGGGTTCAGAAGTCATGCAAATGAGAATGAGCACTAAAAGGGATTGGTCAGGAAAGTTTAGTGGGTGTGTTGTGCCAGAAAAGAGTTTCTCATATACTGTTTTTGCTGAGAGAACAACAGATAGCTATTACTGTATTTTAGGAAAAATATTGTATGGATTTTGGGAGATTCATGGATATATTGGTTGAAGGTGCATGCAGAAAGCTGTGGAGTAGCTGTAGATCTTGGATTCCCACATGTGGAAGTACACTGGCATGGAGTACGTGGAATGAAGTGGTTGGACTTGCTACCTCTCTGTGCTACTTTGGAGACAGAGCAACATCCAGACATAATTGTAATTCATTGTGGAGGGAACAGTTTAGGACATGTGACTGATTTTTTTTTGCAATTTGCTATGAAAGAAGGACTTGGGAAGGTTATGGACATGTTTCCTAATTCTCAAGTGATATTTTCACGGATTGCGCAGAGACAAATGTGGCTTTGTTCTTCTTCATTTGGTCCACAAATGGAAAAAGCAAGGCGCAATGTTAATAAAGCTGTTTGTGCCTTTCTAAAAGATTTTGGCATGTCTTCTTTTCACAATGAAAATATTCTGTTTCGTAGTACAAACATTTTTCGCAAAGATGGAGTCCATCTTACTTATGGTGGCAATCAGATTTTTCTGTGAAACGTACAAAATGCATTGCCACCTTTTTTGGAATTACAACATCCATTTTGAAGTAGGTGTTAAGCATTTATAATTTTTGACTTACAAACACCTCCCAAAGGCTCTTTTCAGAGCCACCACTTCCTCCCAGAGAAAATTGCAATGTTTGTGATAGGGTAGAAACCCAATTTTTTAAATGTTCACGAACTGTCCGCGGACTTCTAAAAAATACAAAGGGCCCTGCTTCATTTATTTTCACTTCTATTTTTTAACTGTGGAAGGCGGCTCTGAAAAGAGCCTTATTTTTGATTTTTTGTATTTTTTTTGGTTTTTTATACACGACACACTAGGAGAGGAGGGGAAAGGAAGGTAAAGGGTGGACACCAACCACAGGGAAAAGAAAGGGCGAGCTGAGAGAGGAAGATGTAGAGTGGGTTTTATTTGGGTAGTGAGCAGATCTTCTCGTGCTCTGAGACGATAGTCTCAAAAGCACTACGAAGTCGCTCCCCCTGCAGAGTACTGTGTCACAGTACATACATACAACTGTGACCCTCGAAAGGTAAGGGTCATCAGCATTCTGTATGGCCTTTGAGGCAGCTTGAGGAAGACGCTGTCCCACAGAGGTGGTCCTTGTGGTGACAGGATCAGAAACAGAGGATGAAGTGGAGAAAATCAACCTGCTACGTTCTTCACAAGGTACAACCCTGCGAATAGCCCCAGAGTGAAATGACCTCAGGTGTCGCTTCATAGTAGTGGTCCCAAAGCTGTACTTACCGTGCTTCCCGCAACTGAGTATCATTTTGCACTCATTGCAGGTAACACGGTTCGCACAAGCCTTAGGAACATTCCCATGAATGGTAAATAACCGCCACACCCAAGACTCACGCCTAGTACGGGTTGTAGGGTTTTCCTCTACCTCATTCTCATCATCCTCTTCTTCCTCCTCTGCATCCTCACTCCTGTTCCCCTCTTCAGGCCCTTGGGGAGGTGGTGGTGGTGGAGGGGGTGGGGGTGGTGCTGAAGCAGGTGCAGCACCAGGTGGCAGTTCAGCAGCCAGGGATGCCATCTTGATGATGGTGTAATCTGCAGGTGGCAGCAAAAATCGCGGTGTTTTGAAGAATAGCCAGAAACACAATGAGAATAAGCTCTACGGCGTGGTCTTTTATAGGGGTGCTTGTGCGCGGTCCGCGGACATGTGCGTTGTCCGCGGACAGATGAAACACAAAAAAAAGTTTTAAAAGTTTCAAAAGGTATGTAGAAACTCAGGATTACTATGTGGGACTTGTGCCATGGTGAGATTTTATTGAAATATATTATGGATTAATTGAAAATGTACTTTTAATTTGTTCGGGTGCCCGAACAGTGTCCGCATTCAGAACACGCGATCAGCGTAGGCGCGGTCATATGGTCCATTCGCGAACAAGTCCACAAAGGAAGCGCATGTCCGCAGGACACCAAATGCACAGAGATTGGCTAGCGCATGCGCGTTGATGTTCTACGGACACTGTTCGAGTCCTGAACTAATTAAAATTGCGTCACACGTGAAACGAACATTTCAGGACACTGCGTGTGTTCTTAGAACAGTTTAAACTTGCTAGCGAACAGTAAGGACAGATATAGTGTTCTTCAGGACACGTTCAATTTCGTTTATGTACAAACATTTCAGGACACCAATTGTGTTCTTAGAACATTTTCAACTTGCTAGCGAACAGTACGGATGTCATGATCTCTGCTTCCAAAAGGTCATGGTTTTCCCAACTCCCTTGGAAGCAGATCCATAACCCAGGTTCCGAGTGCCAACCAGTCCCAATTGGGACCTTTTGGACCCAGTCCTGGCGCCAGTGGCACCAGGCTCATAAATATGCCCAGTCCCAGCGCTGGAAGCGCCGGGCTCATAATGCTTGGGTGGACTTACCTTCAGCAGACCATGCTGCTTACTTGCCTGCCAGTTGAGCCTCTGATCCTCTTCTGTTTGGAACTACTTTTCCTGTTGGGTGGGGCTGGAGCCACTCCCTAGATTCAGAACACTGGAACTCTTCTGGAAGGCAGGAACTCTTTTCTTACCAGGAACTCTTTTCTTACTTAGGCGTGGCTGTGGAAGGAGACACCTAAGCACTACAGGAGGCTATTTAAACCACACCCGGTGGATGAATCTTGCTTTGCGTTATTCTGCAACCTCTGCAGCAGAACGCTCATCGTGTCTTCTGCATCCGGTCCTGGGCCTAAGGAAAAAGGCTTACCATCCTGAATCCAGTCTTCAGCAACACCTATAAAGACAAGAAAGAACAGGTTAGCATTCCGGCATCTGAAAGGCAAAGGCTTACCATCCCGAATCCAGTCTTCAGCAACACCTATAAAGACAAGAAAGAACAGGTTAGCATTCCGGCATCTGAAAGGCAAGTTTACCAACTCTTCGCACGCTCCGGAGGCCTTCGGCGCTGCATCCCGCATCTGAAAGACAAAACAAGGTGCGTTTAAAGACATTGGGGAACTTTAATACTCACGTGCCATTACTCCTTTCCACATCTAATCCAGTGGGTATTCCGGCACCCTGCAGCCGCTCCGAACTCGTACCTGCAAAATAAAAAGACAGTTAGAGCGCATAGTGAAGCAGGCAACAAGCGCTTACTTACGTGCTTCCAGGCGCTTCTATTCATCACACGGGCTCCATCTTCAACTCACTTCAGCCCGTCATCCGCCATCGCCGGAACCCTGCAAAACAAGAGACATCATTACTAAAGACTTTAAAGACATTTGAATGACTCGAAACTTACCATTCGTGCAGTAAACGACGGACAGCAGTCCTCTGAAGTCAAGAGGCCTGCGCTACCTATCCAGTGAAGAAACTGGTTACAGCACCCTGCCCCGAGGCAGATGGAGAGCTCGGCATTCACTTACCTAAGACATCTTACTCTACACGTCAGGCATACAGTGCACAGAGGTCCAGCCCAAAGAGCCAACCGGGTGCTACACATCACCTTTGAAGATACGGTAGTCGCCCAGTCAAGACCGGCGCCTCTGCGAGAATCAGGTGAGCGTTACAGAACGCAAAGCCTACCGCAAAACTCTCGCCCAGGCGCTATGGAATCCTCGGATACTGACCCCCTAGCCCGGTTACTTGGGGAACTAAGGGCAGAAGTGCATGCAGCTCGTCAGGAAACGAATGCTCTAAGAAGGGAACTAATTATTTCCAAGGAGAGAACAGACAATCTTGCTAGACAAGTGCTACAGTCACAAGCCGGACAGACCCCGTTACCCGCATCAGGGGCAAATCTTCCTTCAACATCCTCTATGAATCCAGTGCAGATCAACCTACCTGGGAATGTACCTCTGGCTCCGCCCGAATGATTTTCTGGTGACCCAAAGAGGTTTGCAGTATTTATCAATCAGTGCCGGTTGCACTTCTTATGCCGGCCAGCAGCCTTTCCAACTGATCAAGCAAAAGTAGCTTTTGTACTTTCGTACCTTAGTGGCAATGCGGCAGACTGGTCGATCCCTCTAGTTAATCAAGATGATCCGGTTCTCCATGATTTTCAAGCCTTTCAGCTTAGTATGGAAAAACTGTTCGCAAGACATTCACAGGGGCAGGCCTTGGACAATGAGCTTCTTTCGTTGCAACAGGGTAATCAAGACCTTTTGGCTTATATTGCATCTTTCAATAGACTAATAGTGGAAACTCAATGGCCTGAGGACAAAAGGATTACGCTGTTTTATAGAGGTCTACGTGGAGAGCTCAAAGACGTTTTAGCCCAAGTAGTGAATCCCCCACAAGACTGTTCGGATTATATAGACTTGGTCGTTCAAATAGATCACAGGCTGCAGAACAGGAAGGCCGATCGTTCCAAGTTTGATGCTCGAGTATTTTCCAAACCGCCAACTCCTTCCAAAGGAGTAGACTCCGGGGAACCCATGCAAATAGGGGGTCTGAAAGGTCCTCTAACACAAAGGGAGCGGGAAAGGAGGAAACAGTTGCAATTATGCCTATATTGCGGAAACTCAGGGCACTTTCTTCGAGACTGTCAGGTGAAACCTGCCAAGAAGGCAGTAGGAGCTGCAGTTACCAAAGTTACAAACTCTGAGCAGGGAAACGACCTCGCTCGACAAGAATAGAGGTCCTCTTGCCGAGCGTGAAAACCAGTTCCGTGACCTCGCATTTCGTGATACCTATGGTCCTCATTAGCCCTGATAATCCGGATCGATTACATGCAATTGAAGCTTACGTCGACAGCGGTGCCATCGGCAATTATGTGGATCATGAAATGGTTTTGAGGATGAATCTAACTCTTTGTCCCAAGGCTGTAAAGGACGTCATTACTACGGTGGATGGTACGGAGATAGCCTCCGGGCCAGTAACGCATACCACTCAAGAGGTGACGCTAGTAAGTCAAGATGGACACCATGAGAAGATCGTGTTCGATGTGATCAAGGCCCCTCAGTTTCAGATTATTCTAGGAATACCTTGGTTAGAGAAACACAATCCTCTGATCGATTGGCGAGCAAGAACGGTCCAGTTTCCAGAATGTGTCTCTACTTGTCACCCTCCACCTGGTGTTGCACTGGCCGCAATTTCTTCAGAGACTCCCCAGTTACCTCCCGAATACCTAGAATACCAAGATGTTTTCCGGAAGGATCAGGCTAACTCTCTACCTCCTCATAGGTCTTATGACTGCCAGATAGACCTGATACCTGGATCTACTCCTCCTTGTAGTAGAATTTATGCCCTCACCGAGCCTGAGAACCTTCACCTTCGACAATACCTGGATCAATACCTGGCAAATGGGTTTATTCGTCCTTCCAAGTCCCCTGCTTCTTCAGCTTTGTTCTTCGTTCCAAAAAAGGAAGGAGACCTTAGAACTTGTATCGATTATCGCTCCCTGAACCAGATCACCGTTAAGAATAGATATCCGTTACCTTTGATCCCTGAACTCCTGGACCAAGTCAGAAAAGCATGCATATATACAAAGCTGGATCTTAGAGGAGCTTACCACTTGGTACGAGTAAAAGAGGGCGATGAATGGAAGACGGCCTTCCGCACCAAGTATGGGCTATTTGAATATCAGGTCATGCCCTTCGGACTTTGCAATGCCCCGGCCGCCTTTCAATATTTTATGAACGATGTCCTCAGAGAGCTCATAGATGTATGTGTTGTTGTTTACATTGACGACATCCTCGTTTATTCTTCATCGGAATCTGAACATCGGAAACACGTGAAAATGGTCCTCGAAAGATTGCGTCAACACAAACTTTTCGCTAAGTTGGAAAAATGTGTTTTCAACGTGACTGAAGTTGAATTCTTGGGATTCATATTATCACCTGGCGGAGTGCGTATGGATTCAAAGAAGGTCGATGCAGTTCTCAAATGGCCATCACCATCCTCCGTAAAAGGTGTGCAAAGCATGTTAGGCTTCGCTAACTTTTGCCGCAGGTTTATCCCTGAATTCTCTCGAATAGTCCAGCCCATCACTGCCTTGTTAAAGAAAAACAAACGTTTTGAATGGTCTACCGAGGCGGAACAAGCTTTCCAGGATTTGAAGACTAAATTTATCTCTGCACCAATCTTAAAACACCCTCGCCCCGAACTCCCCTACATCGTGGAAACTGATGCTTCAAGCCTTGCCATGGGGGCAGTTCTATCACAAAAGGACCCGGTAACCAATCAGTTGCATCCCGTGGCATTTTGGTCCCGCAAATTCTCGCCTCCTGAAATCAATTACACGATTACTGACAAGGAACTTCTGGCTATCAAGTCTGCCTTTAAGGCTTGGCGGCATTATCTGCTGGGGGCCCGACACACCGTTACTGTGATTACGGATCACCGAAACCTGCAATATTTGAAGACCGCAAAAGCCCAATCCTCTAGACAACTCCGTTGGGCATTATTCTTTGCCGAGTTTGACTTCATAATTACCTATCGACCTGGTACAAAGAACGGTAAAGCCAATGCCCTTTCTCGGATGGGAGTGGAAGAACACTTGGTCAACCCTAAACCTGTACCAATCATTCCCGAACAAAGAATTCTGGGTGTAATCGCCACAGAATCCATAGAGGAAGTTAAGGATAAAGCCAGGCAACTTGTAACTCCAGCAGACATACAGAATTGGCATCTGCAGGGAAAGGACTTTGCAGTAAAGGACAACTTATTGTATTTCCAAGAACGATTATACCTACCCAGCACAGATTTACAGAAAAAAGTAATCTCTTGTTATCACGACTCTTTAATGGAAGGTCATCCCGGTATAGCCAAGACCTCAGAAAAGATCAAGCGCTACTTCTGGTGGCCGTCTTGGAAAAAAGATATCAGAGACTTTATAATGTCCTGTGGAGTATGCGCCCAAAACAAGAGTCAAAAGGAAAGACCAGCAGGCCTCTTATGCCCTATTGACATCCCACCTCGCCCTTGGCATACGCTTTCTATGGACTTCATCACCGATCTACCTCCATGCTCCGGATACAATACGATTCTAGTAATCGTGGACTTATTCTCCAAGATGGCGCATTTCATTCCGCTCAAAGGCTTGCCAACAGCAGCAACTCTGGCCCGAGAATTTCTCGAAAACATCGTCCGACTGCACGGTTTTCCTTCGGTTCTAATTTCGGATCGAGGTAGTCAATTTATTTCTCATTTTTGGCGAAGTTGCTGTCGGTCGGCTCAAATTGATGTGAGACTATCGACCAGTCGCCACCCTCAGACCGACGGACAAACCGAGAGGACCAATCAAACTCTGGAACAGTATTTACGCTGCATGCTGCAACAAACTGAAAAAACTTGGAAAGATATCCTTTGGATAGCCGAGTATGCCTACAATAACTCTGTCCATTCGGGAACTGGGAAAACCCCGTTTTTTCTTTTGTACGGCAGTCACCCTCGAACCTCGGAGTTGGATCCCCTCCAAGATCTTGAAACACCAGCAGTAGACTACCTGCATTCTACAATCACCCAAGCCTTTAAGGAAGCCGTTTCTCACCTTCAAAGGGCTAAAGAACAATACAAGAAAGGAGCAGATCAACATCGGAAGGAAGCCCCTCACTATCAAGTAGGGGATCAAGTCTGGTTATCCACCAAATATCTATCTCTAAAAGGGCCACGCACATTCAACCCAAGATACCTTGGTCCCTATTCCATCACTACCATAGTAAACCCAGTAGCGGTCAAGTTGGACTTGCCCCCGCACATGAAGATACATCCGGTCTTCCATGTCTCTCTATTAAAACCCGTGCAACCTCAAACCCGACTAACCAAATCTCCAAAACCTATCCTAGTGGATGGAGAACTCGAGTTTGAAGTCAAAAGCATTCTGGACTCCAAGATCTCCAAATCTAAACTATTCTACCTAATTGACTGGAAAGGCTACGGCCCCCAAGAGAGATCCTGGGAACCTGCTGAATATGTCCACGCTCCTCGCCTAATCAAAAGATTTCACCGAACATTTCCTGACAAGCCAAAACCCCCGGAGAAGCCCGGTTTGGGAGGGGCCTTGAGGGGGGGTACTGTCATGATCTCTGCTTCCAAAAGGTCATGGTTTTCCCAACTCCCTTGGAAGCAGATCCATAACCCAGGTTCCGAGTGCCAACCAGTCCCAATTGGGACCTTTTGGACCCAGTCCTGGCGCCAGTGGCACCAGGCTCATAAATATGCCCAGTCCCAGCGCTGGAAGCGCCGGGCTCATAATGCTTGGGTGGACTTACCTTCAGCAGACCATGCTGCTTACTTGCCTGCCAGTTGAGCCTCTGATCCTCTTCTGTTTGGAACTACTTTTCCTGTTGGGTGGGGCTGGAGCCACTCCCTAGATTCAGAACACTGGAACTCTTCTGGAAGGCAGGAACTCTTTTCTTACCAGGAACTCTTTTCTTACTTAGGCGTGGCTGTGGAAGGAGACACCTAAGCACTACAGGAGGCTATTTAAACCACACCCGGTGGATGAATCTTGCTTTGCGTTATTCTGCAACCTCTGCAGCAGAACGCTCATCGTGTCTTCTGCATCCGGTCCTGGGCCTAAGGAAAAAGGCTTACCATCCTGAATCCAGTCTTCAGCAACACCTATAAAGACAAGAAAGAACAGGTTAGCATTCCGGCATCTGAAAGGCAAAGGCTTACCATCCTGAATCCAGTCTTCAGCAACACCTATAAAGACAAGAAAGAACAGGTTAGCATTCCGGCATCTGAAAGGCAAGTTTACCAACTCTTCGCACGCTCCGGAGGCCTTCGGCGCTGCATCCCGCATCTGAAAGACAAAACAAGGTGCGTTTAAAGACATTGGGGAACTTTAATACTCACGTGCCATTACTCCTTTCCACATCTAATCCAGTGGGTATTCCGGCACCCTGCAGCCGCTCCGAACTCGTACCTGCAAAATAAAAAGACAGTTAGAGCGCATAGTGAAGCAGGCAACAAGCGCTTACTTACGTGCTTCCAGGCGCTTCTATTCATCACACGGGCTCCATCTTCAACTCACTTCAGCCCGTCATCCGCCATCGCCGGAACCCTGCAAAACAAGAGACATCATTACTAAAGACTTTAAAGACATTTGAATGACTCGAAACTTACCATTCGTGCAGTAAACGACGGACAGCAGTCCTCTGAAGTCAAGAGGCCTGCGCTACCTATCCAGTGAAGAAACTGGTTACAGCACCCTGTCCCGAGGCAGATGGAGAGCTCGGCATTCACTTACCTAAGACATCTTACTCTACACGTCAGGCATACAGTGCACAGAGGTCCAGCCCAAAGAGCCAACCGGGTGCTACACATCACCTTTGAAGATACGGTAGTCGCCCAGTCAAGACCGGCGCCTCTGCGAGAATCAGGTGAGCGTTACAACGGACAGGTATAGTGTTCTTTAAGACACCTCTATTTTCATTTAATTACGAACAATTCAGGACACCGCGTGTGTTCTTAGAACAGTTTGAACTTGCTAGCGAACACTACGAACAGGTATAGTGTTGTTCAGGACACCTCCATTTTCGTTTACGTATGAACATTTCAGGACACCAATTGTGTTCTTAGAAGAGTTTAAATTTGATAGCGAACACTACAGACAGATATAGTGTTCTTTTATGAACATTTCAGGACACCACGTGTGTTCTTAGAATAGTTTCATCTTGCTAGCGAACAGTACGAACAGGTATAGTGTTCTTCAGGACACCTCCATTTTCGTTTTTTTACGAACATTTCAGAACACCTGCACTGTCCGCGGACACCTACATTGTTTTTAAAAAAAAAAAAAACTATATACAACACAATATAAAAATTAAACTTTATTTAACATATATTAATGATTTATGACAGAGAAGGTGAGGCAGAAACAGAAACAAAAACAGGAGAATTAGGGGTTTCAACATGATTGTTATTAGGTGAAGAAGGGATGGAAGTCTCATCAAAACATTTTGGGTTAAGGAGAGGGTTTGGGGATAATTGACTGGGATATGGTGAGGAGGGACAAGTACATGTGGGGCAATGGTACGAGGTTTTTGGTTTAAAATGATCTTCCACAAAAGTTTTCAAATTATTAAAATTAGTCAACAATAAATCCATTTTTTCTTCTATACTGTGAAAAGTGTTATCCATAACAGGTTTTTCTGAAGTATTTTCTATTTTGGTATGCTCTGTACAAAAAAATATATATATATGTTAAATGTATACAAAATAATAATAATTAAATGGTTTATATTATAAAGCGTTTACCATTAGTTTCACTATCGTGTGACATTTCTTCATGTGGGAAATGCTCCTCTAGCCATTCCAGAGTACTAGACATTTCTGTGAGAGAAAGAAAAAAAGATAATATATTTTTTTATCTAATACAGAAAGTTTATAAATATATGAATAAAATTAAGTACACTTACTATTTCAGGTAAGATATGTCCTATGTACTCAGTGGGTCTGCTCTTGTTCTCAGTTCTGTCGTGTTTGTGAGGTAATTATTTTGGAAGCCAATTTATTTTCTTGTGGTACATTCCATTTTAGAACATAGTGCATTTAAATGAATGGTTAGTGTTTTGTATATATGGGTTACATTTCTTATGTATTAGTACATATAATGTGTTTGTGTGCTTCTTTTTGAATTTGTTAAATGTTCCTATGTTATGATATAACAATCAAACATACCCCCCCAGAGTTTTTAGGTAGTGGTACTGTTCTTCGAACATGTCCGCGAACATTAAATGAGTTTGCGGACATCAAGTACAGTAGAAGAGATTCAGTCAGTTCCATATGATATGTATATAAAGTCAAAGTCATTATTGTTAAGTTGCACTACTAAAAACCTATGAAATACAGTGAAAAAACTTTGTTAAATGGATGTTATGGTTAAGTTGCACTACTAAAAACCTAAGAAATTCAGTGAAAAAACTTTGTTAAAGGGACGTTATGGTTAAGTTGCGCTGTTACAAACCTATGAAATTCAGTGAAAAAACGTCATTAAAGGGACATTATGGTTAAGTTGCGCTGCTAAAAACCAATGAAATTCAGTGAAAAAACTTTGTTAAAGGGACGTTATGGTTAAGTTGCGCTACTAAAAACCTATGAAATTCAGTGAAAAAACTTTGTTAAAGGGACGTTATGGTTAAGTTGCGTTAATAAAAACCTATGAAATTCAGTGAAAAAACTTTGTCAAAGGGACGTTATGGTTCCAAGTAAAACCGAAAAACCCTTGAAATTCGCCAGTTATGGTAAACTAAGCAACCATAACTCGCGCCACCACCGTGCACTGCTAAGACTAACACCCAGGACATCAAAGATGACATCACAAATGTCATTGATGACATCACTGATGACATCACATGTCTGGCTCACTCTTTTTTCTTTTGCTGACATATCTAGGCCACATGGTTTTCTTCAGTAACAGTCAGAAACTAAAAATGTTATTTTATTTGTTGATGTATCCTTCAAGTAGGTTCTTACAGTAATTCCCTTAGAGTCCAGTCACATCATATGAAACGTATACATACGGGAAGACACAAGGTTGAAAGACAGCAATCCTTTTTGTGCATAAAGATAATCAATAGACTTATGAGCACTTTCTGATAGTTCTGTTTTTTTTTTATGGCTGTACTTTCCCTGTATATGGTCATATTTGTATACATTATACTCACACTACTTTCCTTAGGGTCCAATCACATCAAGTGATACATATACCTAGGGTAAATAGCAGCTTTGAAACAGAGCAATCATTTGTTTGCATGAAAATAATCAGTTAAATTATGAATTGTTCCTGCTACTACTTGTGCTTTTTTGCTAACTTCACTTTCCCTGTATATACCCATATTGGTATGTGTTCTTGTGTCTTTGTGTTTTGTCTATAGTAATGCAATTATGTAATACATGTGTTTTATTAGCTACTTATTACATATTTCACAGTACACAAAAATCTATTAAGAAAACAATTATCATTTCATTATTCAACATATTAACATTACGAATATTATACCTTCATCTTGTACACTGCACACAATGTTATGTTTCTGTATGAGTAGCTTAGTATACTAGATAGAACCCCATAATAGAATGCTATTTATATCAATGCATCGTTCAATGCACTAATTAGGGTATGATATTTATTGCAATGATCCTTGACACTTGTTTCGCAACATTACAATAAGAATTCCTTGTACACATATTTCATAAAAAGTACATACACATGTGATGTCATCAGTGATGTCATCAATGACATTTGTGATGTCATCTTTGATGTCCTGGGTGTTAGTCTTAGCAGTGCACGGTGGTGGCGCGAGTTATGGTTGCTTAGCTTACCATAACTAACGAATTTCAAGTGTTTTTCGGTTTTACTTGGAACCATAACGTCCCTTTGACAACGTTTTTTCACTGAATTTCATAGGTTTTTAGTAGCGCAACTTAACCGTAACGTCCCTTTAACAAAGTTTTTTCACTGAATTTCATAGGTTTTTAGTAGCGCAACTTAACCATAACGTCCCTTTAACAAAGTTTTTTCACTGAATTTATATATATATATATATATATATATATATATATATATATATATATATATATATATATGCATAGGAATGTGGAAGTTCTACATCATATTTTAGCAATCTGAAAATCCTGTGAATGGAAGGACTGACAGTGTGGCCCTGCAGAGTAAACCTGGCTGGAGATGGAAGGGGAATCGAGAAGGCCTGCCTGGCCCAGTGTCAAGGATTAGGGCAGCCAAAGCTAGTTATCTATCATGGAAAGATGCAATGAACGAGAGACGAGAGCTGAGCTCCTGTTAAGGTGTGGCAGAAGGACAATTATTGGCAAGTTGTATTCATTTAATACCAGTAAAAACAACAAAGGAGCTCGCAACGTGGTCTCCAGTCACATGGTCAGATGAAAATAGACTTTAGGCGGGCTACGGCGAGACCAGAAGATAAAAACATGTTCATGCTCCCTTTTATTCTCAGGCATGAAAATCTGAAGCAAGGCCGAGTTCAAATGCCTAATTGAAGTGCAGACAGTAAGGGGGGTGGATGATGGGATAACTGGGTGGGGAGGCATGGTCAAGTCCGACCCACCAGTAACTGGGGTACCAGCTTGCATGCTGCTAACAAGTGGGATATTCCAGAAGGGTACGAGCGTGCCAACCAATTATAAGGGGCAACATACCAAAGAGCCTTATAGTTTAGAGACCCAATGAGACTTCTGTATTTGATGACGCTCACAGTGACTTGCACTAGGGGTGGGCAGAGTTGTCAACCTGACAGTAGAGACCCAATCACAAACACCAACCCCATAGAAAGTATACTTAGATGTTTTTCTGTCAACCAACCACAACCCTACATAGGTTTCTTAGTTTGCCGCGTAGAATGACATCAGAGATAACGAGTTTTTAGTATAAAAGGTTGTTTTTTATGAAATGCGACGAGATGTCATTGCTAGACATCAGATGATGTCTGTTGAACTCTCTGTTTTAGATAATTGTTTTTAAAACAGACAAACCTTTTGCCAACTTCCTGAGTCAATTTTTAATTGATGTTTGAGTAATTTCTCCATCCCCATCCACCCTGTAGAGTGTTACCTCATCTTAAAGGACCCATACAGGTTCGCTTGGTAGCAGAATGGGATGGTTAAAAAACCCATTGAGTAGTAGGTCTTTGGAGTAGTCGGGAAATCGGACATCCTCTGCCATCCGGCCAGAGGGACGCAAAGTTTCCTGTGGAGAATGGCCGATATAGACAACTTGCAAGTAAAAAAGATATAGGTGGGACGGGTCCTGCTTTGACAAAATCTCTCCTGGTTTCCACTGGCGCTGAGCGAACTGAAGGTGACGGTGGCCAATTTGTGGAGGGGATGATCCAGAGAGTCCGGAGACGAAAGACGAATGGTGAGTAGATTGAGGGGAATGGCAAACCGAGGGAACAGGATTGTGGTACCATGTAAAGAAGTAACAGAGGGTTGGTTGACATAAGACGAAAAGCGTCAAAGAAGTGTTTGGATGAGGAGCATTCCATAAGACGCCGAGAGTCCTAAGTTCAAGGAATTTTTAGAAGGAGTTGTCTCAAAACCTAAGGGGTAAAAATTAGGCTGCTGTCATGATCCCAGCACAGAAATACAGATCCCATTCAGAAATACTTGAGAGGCAGGGAGCTTCATTTCTATTAGTTGATCAAAAGTGGCTTCAAGCTTGGCACAAGAGGCATTTGCCTCTCTCTTAGCATTGTACCCATAGGCTCATTACACTTACATTATCTTTCCTATCCTCAACATGGCCGCCGCTAATCCCATAAGGTAACTCACAGTGCATTCTACACCTGTAGAAGAGGGAGCTACTTAAGCCCTGCCTCGGCCGAAGCTCTTCCTTCGCGTATTCTCCGCTGACAGCTAGTAACGCTTCCAGCGATCTCCTGACAGAACATGTCAACAGAAGAAAAACAAGTCAAAGATATTAGTTCCATAGCAAAATCAAAAGAATAGAAGAAAAACTGTTAAGACTTACTGAACCAAAGTTTTCCAAGAATTTCCCTCAGTCCGCAGTAATATTCGAACTCTCCACATCGCCTGTCAGAAGCTCTGTCGCAGCCGCAGCATTTCTTCTTTCAGGAGCCTTCGTCCGCGGTCACAGCGTATTCTTCCTAAAGTTGTCGACAGCAGTCCCGCATCGCCCGAAGGTATTTTCTTCCACAGTGTCTCCGAAGACCTGCAAAACAAAGGTATTTAATGAATGAATGAACTTGTTAAAAGAAAAGAAAGAAGATGTTTCATATGTGCTTACCTGAAGTCTCACCAAAGCTTTCTTCGCTCATTTTTACCGCGCTTGTTTCTGAAGGCAGCTATTACTCTGTTTTTTCGATGAACTGACGTAAATGAATGTTTCCATAAAAACGAGTATAGCTGCAGCCTTACCACAGCCTCAGCCCTTGTTAGGGAATCATGAACCTGCAAAGGATAAAAGGAAATTCTAGCAAGAGAGATCTCTCCAACGCAGGGACCATTTCTAATTTGATGAACTATAAACAATTGTCATTTTTACCAAGAGACTTGCCCTTGATACCTTAAAAGAGGTTTTGGACGCTATTCAGATAAAAAAGCTTGCGACACCATTGCCCCTTCAGAATAACTCACCTACCCAACGCACCCCTGTAGAATACAAGATGGATAGCTCCACAAAACTAAAGCACAGGTGAGAAGGGAGGGTTATTTTCAAGGGACACTGAATCACAGTTATTAGTTTGTGAATGGGGATTATAATAGTGGTTTTGTTATAATTGTTGTTTCCACAGAACTAGTGCCCAGACCACAGGTCCTTAGCTGAAAAGGCAGTACGCTCCCACAGAGACTTAAGGTAAGCGTTACAGCTGTGCACAGATGGATCTGTGAGAGGAGACAATTCAAACTCCTATCAGAGTATTTTAGGGGCTAAGAGAAGAAGAGTATATACCATGGTGTGCATGTAAAGAGTCGACAAGTTAGTTTGTTTTTCTTTATATGATTTGCATTTAAAAAGTGTCGAAGAGCGACAAAGATAGTCTGTGTTAAGTAGAAACAAAAGGTCATTATCTCTCCTGGGTCATTGTCAGCGCCGACCGTAGGGTAGATTCAGATAATTGAAAACTACAGGTTTTGAGAAGTGAGTGTTCGTGCGCGCTCATATTTATTATTTTTCTGAAACATATTTTTGTGTAAATCACTGGTAAGTATAGACAGTCAATTGCAACTTGTCAAAATGGGAGGAGTTACACCACTGATGCCAATTTGCAAAACATTGCCAAAACATATACCCAAGATCAAACAGTACAGTGCAGAATGGGTAAAAGGCACAGCAGATAAGATGTTCATGGCGTAGCCACAAGGGGGATCATTAGCAAAAGCAGTATTACAACATATGACCACATACTTGCACGCAGCGTACACAGGAAAGAAATTGGAGAAAAGGTTAGCTATTTTAGAGCTTTGGAAGATGTACCAGGTGGAAACGGAAGACCCGCCTCCTGAGGAATGGATGCTTAACCAGAGCAGGTAGGAAGGTATTGAGCCTTCTGATCCCCCTACTCATCCAGAAGTAAATGGCGACAGTACGGAAGATGCAGGACTGTATACATTAAAGGAACTGAAAGCGGGACAGGGTATAGTAACCCGATATATGAACCCCCCGCTTATAGTAGTGACGATAGTAAGAAGAGACTAGAAGAAAGAAAGAGATATTTAAGGTCTTGCAGGGCAAGAAAGAGAAAAGTGAACGACCAAACATATCTTTAGATATAGAACAGGGGATTAAACGATGGAAAGCAGAAAAGCACAATGCTGACAAGATCATGCTCATACAGAACGAATGGATGGGTGGACAGTGGACAGATATTGCTTAAATTTGATGCGAAAAGTCTTGAGGAAGTTAGACAAAGGAAAGATCAAGACGAACAAGATAAAAAGGAGAGAGAACGAGAAAGGAGACTAAAGGAAGATGAAAACATGAGAAAGAATAGATTAAGACGAGAACAAATGTATCAGGAGGAACAACAAAGAAAGGAAGATAGGGCAGAAGAGCAAAGAAAGTATGACAACAAGCAGAGAGCAATCGAAAAACAAGACAGGCTAGAAAAGAAGCGAGAAGAGGAAGAGGCTCAAAGATTATGGGAAAAAAGAATGCAAAGACGAAAAGAAGAGGGAGTGCGTAGAGCAAATGAATGAAGGGAAGACAAAAGACAAGAAGAGGAAAGGGTTAGATGGAAAATGGAGAAACAAAGGGAATTAGATGACAGAATTGAGAGAATAAGGAGACAGAGGGCACGCAATATTGATAACAGTCAAAAAGGGGTGATGGAACCGAGTCCAGTAATATCATGGAGTCATATAGAGAAGTTCCTCCCGTCACAGGGAGCAATGGCAGAACCACTTGGAATAAACCTAGAGGAGTTTCATCCTGCCACAAGGGGCAATGCCAGGACCATCTAGGGTAAACCTAGATGAGAATTTCGAGATAGGAAGCATCACAGATAGGATCGATAAAGCTTATCAAGAGATGAGGACAAAAGGTGAATCGGGAAACAGGGAAAAAGAAGTCCGATCTATAGTTGCCCAATCGCAAAGCAAAGAGGAAGCCTGTTTAGTCTTGAGCACAGAGCTTTGTCTCTAGACAGGCACACTTTAAATAAAGATGACAAATATGATAGCCATACTAGTTGGGGACTAGATAGGTCAGACAAAGATAGAGATACCTTCCATGAGGTGGAAAGAGAAAGCGCATATGGTCCTGAAGGGGCATGCTGTCAGACAAGGAACTAAGATGGTCTGATCTGGAACAACCTAAGGATAGGGCGCCAGATCCCATAGCATATCCCGAGTGCCCTAAAGGACGATCACGTAGTGGGAAAGGAGAATCGCCACCATATGTGAGCAGGCTAAGGTCATTGCCAGGTAGGAGGTGATGCAGAACCATTGTCCCTACTATGGATAGGCAGACAATGGGAGCCGATCGCGAATTTGGGTTTACGCAGTTCCCCCTATTGGAGAAAGGAGGGGCTAGGGAACAGTATATCCAATGGCCGCAGTTGAATAAGGATAATTTAAGATGTAACCTTCCTAGTTTAACAGCGGGTGCAGGAAAATGGATTAAGGAATTTGAGAAAATGACAGGAGGAAATACTTGAGCCATAGGGGACATTAAGGGTCTCCTAGCAGCCATCCTTGGGTAGAGGGCTGATGACATTTGGACACAAGCATATTACTCGAGTGTCACAGCACAGAATACAGCTCATGATGGAGCGCCATTTAATAATTGTAGGGCACACATATGGAGAGCTCTCAGGGTGCAGTATCCTGACACGTCAGATATGGGTGCATTATGGCATGTAAGATGCAAGAAGGCGAAGATCTGCTTGCTTACATTCAAAATATTCAGGAGCAGTGGACTTTGGAAATGCAGGAGCCGTGGGGAAAATCAGTGGCAGTATTTTACCAAATTTTATGTCACAAACTACCGGAACAAGTACAGAGACAGCTTAAGAAATGAGTGGGAATGGAAACGAGGCCTTGGGCAGAAATACAGTTGACCATAGTGCATCACTGTGGACTACTGCAAAAAAAAAAATATGAAGAAAGAAGAAGTTAGGAAACTTAAGCAAGCTAAATTAGTACAGAAGAAATTGTCAAAATACGCCATAGAAGGTGCAGTCTTGACAAGCGGATAGGGGCTGGGAATGCAGCAACAAGTAGCAGGTGCATCACAGGCAAATAATCAACACCAGATTGACCAAGGAGGAAATGGGTACATGCCAAGAGGCAGCGGAATGGACTTCAGAGGGAGAGGTGGTTTTCAAAATAATCAAAATAGCTTTCAGAATATGCAGAATGATAATCATAATATGCAAGGAGGTCAAGTTAGAAGACCACCTCCTATATATTGGACATGTGGCATGTCAGATCATGTTGCGCGCATGTGTGGAAAGGTATGTACAGAATGGCCAATTCTCAAGAGGAGGGACAGCTTACCCTGCTGCATATAGCCCCCAAGCTAGGAATGGGTTTGCCAGAGATCAGACGGTGTATCAAGCACAGGTGCCGGAAATGCAGCAAACACCATAAATGCAACAGGCACAGCAACCACAACAAGTACCATTGAATCCACTGCAAGGACAGTCACAGCATGCACCCATGCAGATACAACAGAATGCAAACACGAGGCCGTTATTAACTCCTAGGATAGGGGGTGTTTCTGTAGTGGAAGTCATTTCACAGGTACAGGGATGAGCATATATCCACAATAGGACAGCTCACAGTGCGAATTGATGTGTTCAGTACTATTAGTTACACCAGACCCCTAAGAGGAACCGAGGGTTAATGTGACCATAGGAGGCAAATCTTTTTCTTTTTTAGTAGACACTGGTGCAACTCGCTCATGTATATGTGAGGGCAAATATCCAATGTCGGGAAATGCCATTAATGCACAAGCTACAAGCTGAGTTCCTTTCACTGATGAATTACCAGTCTCAATAGGAGATTGTGACATGTCTGTTCCATTATTGTATTCACGGCAGACACCAGTTAATATTCTGGAACAAGATTTAATGACGAAGCTTAATATGACAATTTCTTTCACTGATGATAGCATAGTGTGTTCTACTCCAGTGATACACTATTTAAACGTGGGTGAATTTATTATGGCATTTACAGGGCATATGGCCCTATGAGGAGTGCCAATGGAACCTGAAGTTTTCCTTTATGGGATACGCATTTTGTTAACATGGCTACCCGGCATAGTGGGAAAGACTATGAGAATACCTGATGAGTTTTTATTCAGGCCACAGGTACCTATGGACGAAGAGGGGGGACGGATTATTCTTCTAGAACTAGTTGCAGCCATAGTACGAGAGGAACTGGCCATGCTCGAAGGATTTGATGAGGGCAAGCCATGGAGAACAGTGATTGCCATTGGGGAAGGGTACAGATTAACTGACGTCACAGATGAGGATATGTTAAAAGATGACCTAGCAGATGATGAATAAATATATTAAATGAAAAAACCTACTGGATCAAAGTAGAGAAAAGAGAGGTCCCACAGCAAATGATGATAGTGCAGCAGCATCCAGCATATTCTGACGAGGACTCGTTATGGACTAAAGGCCCCTTTGGTGTAGGCCTGTTGAAGGGGGTTGGAGAAACTAAGATTAAACTGAAGCCAGGAGCAATTTTACCTCAAGCAAGACAGTATCCCATGTCTCGAGAGGCAGATGAGTGTATTTTTAAGACTATTTCCGCATTAATGGAACAAGGTATCTTGGTGACGTCAGAGTCACCGTGCAATACTGCTGTGTACCCTGTGAAAAAATCAAAGGTGGGGTCATGGCATTTAATTCAGGACATGAGACCAATTAACCAGATTGTAGAGGCAGAGTTTCCTCTAGTTCAAAATCCTGTGATGATACTATGTAGTATCCCTGTTGAAGCATGATATTTCACAGTGATTGACTTGAAAAATGTGTTCTTCTCAATCCCGTTGCATAAGGACTCTCAAGAACTGATGTTATTTACGTTCCGTCAGACAATGCTGAAAAGCACTTGCTTACCTCAGGGATACTGTGAGTCTCCATCAATCTTTAATAGGGTCCTCCAGATGGACCAAGGCAATATTTATTTGAAAAGTGCTGCACTGCAGTACGTAGATGATATTTTGGTTTGTAGCACGACAGAAGACGAGTGCAGGCAAGACTCAATTCAGTTAATGATTATCCTAGCTGACAAGGGATATAAGGTAGACAAAGAAAAGCTACAGTATTGTCAGGAAGAGGTGTTGTACATAGCCAGTTGATTTCACATGAGGGAAAAAAGGTCACACCTGAAAGGTCTGAGGCAATTATGAAAACAGCAAAACCGCACACGATAAAGCAAATGCAACAGCTCCTGGGACTATGCAATTATGTTTAGAGCATGGGTATTTGATTATAGTTCATACACAAGACCACTGTTGCAGGCTCTAAAAAGGCACAAGGATAGAATAGAATGGACTGAGGAGATGGAGGAGGGATTTGATTAATTAAAGAAAGCAATTTGTACAGCTCCAGTTTTAGGAATTCCCAATTATTCTGAGGAGTTCTACTTGTTTTCACACACAAATGGGACAGTTATGACAGCAGTGCTTACACAGAGGACTACACTGGGGTATAGACCTCTAGCATATTACAGTGGGATTCTAGATCCAGTTATGATCTACACTTTCCTTGCAAACAATCGCTAGCAGCAGCCGCGTTCGCCATTGAAAGGTCTACAGCGATAGTGATGGGGTGTTCCATGACATTGTTTGTTGAGCATGCTTTGTTTGCCATTTTGGAAAAACCTAAGGGTACGTTGACCTCCCAGAGAACCTCTGCAAATGAAGTGGTCATATCTAATCCTGCGATTCAGATAGTCAGGTGCAGAATAGTGAAACCTGCCGCATTCATAGCTGAACCTGTGGCAGACGGTGAGCATGTGCATAACTGCGCTAGTTATGAAGAGTCATATGACGACATACCGCGTGTAAAAGAAAACGCGCTGTCAGGAGGAGAGATCCTCTTTATTGATGGGTCATCGCAAAACGATCTAAATAATGGAGAAAGACTGACTGGATCAGCTGTAGTGAGGCATAGAGAAAATGGGAAATTTGAAATTGTGGCAAACATACGGCTGCCATCTCACTTTTCGCCACAAGCAGCAGAATTGGTGGTGCTTATTATCATGCTTGTGAAATACGAAGGGGAGGAAGTGACAGTGTACAGTGACGCTGCCTATGTGACGTCAACCGTACAGGGCTAGCGTGTTGGAAAAGGAGAGGCGACCTCCAAGCGGACGGTACTCCTGTGCAGCATGCAGTATTATTGGACAGACTCATTAAAGCACTACAGCTCCCAGCAGCCATTGCAATAGTTAAATGCGCAGCACATACTAAGAGAAATGATTTTATTTCATGTGGAAACTAAGCCGCGGACGAAGAAGCCAAAAGGGTTGCAACTTCTTCAGACATCTCGAGTTTTGATACTCCTTATATAAGAAAAGGGGAAATTATAGCTGTGATAATGGTAGAAGGTTTTAAGCATTTGCCAAAAACACAGTTAATGAAGATTCAAGGAGATTCAAAATGGCATGTTCTATGGGATGGTACCCACTCTAGAGTCTGCAGCCACATTTAAGCTCACTGTACCTTTCAAAGATGGGAAGTATCCATTTGCACATCAGTCTTTGTCCCGGCCACATGAGCAGTTCAGCACCGAAATGATATAGCAATTCCCTTCTGAACAACACAACCAACAGCAACCCCATACACGTGTTTCAGCCTTGTTGGGCATCATCAGTGAGGTGGAGCTGTGCCTCTCTGAGCACAGAGAGCAAGGGGTCCGTGTCTGGATGACCCTAGGACACTTAGGGTGACTAAGCCTAAGGCCCTTGAAAAAATCAAAAATGAGCCATGGGCGCCCCTCTATGAGAAGAACACAGCAAAAATGGCCTGTTCTATGAGATGGTACCCACTCTAGAGTCTGCGGCCACATTTTAGCTCACTGTACTTTTCACAGATGGGAAATATCCATTTGCACATCAATCTTTGTCCCGTCCACATGGGCAGTCCAGCACCGAAATGCTATGGCAATTCCCTTCTGAACAGGAGAACCAACAGCAACCCCATACATGTGTTTCAGCCTTGTTGGACATCAGTGAGGTGGAGCTGTGCCTCTCTGAGAACAGCGAGCAAGGGGTACACCCTAGGACATTTAGGGTGACTAATTCTAAGGCCCTTGAAAAAATCAAAAATGATCATGGGCGTCCCTCTACGAGAACAAACACGGCAAAAATGGCCTGTTCTATGGGATGGTACCCACTCTAGAGTCCGCGACCTCATTTTAGCTCATTGTAACTTTCACAGATGGGAAATATCCATTTGCACATCAGTCTTTGTCCCGGCCACATGAGCAGTTCAGCACCGAAATGCTATAGCAATTCCTTTCTGAACAAGATAAACAACAGCAACCCCATACATGTGTTTCAGCCTTGTTGGGCATCATCACTGAGGTGGAGCTGTGCCTCTCTGAGCACAGAGAGCAAGGGGTCCACGTCTGGATGACCCTAGGACACTTAGGGTGACTAAGCCTAAGGCCCTTGAAAAAATCAAAAATTAGTCATGGGCGCCCCTCTACGAGAACAAACACAGCAAAAATGGCATTTTCTATAGGATGGTACCCATTCTAGAGTCCGCGGCCACATTTTAGCCCCCTGTACCTTTCACAGATGGGAAATATCCATTTGCACATCAATCTTTGTCCCGCCCACATGGGCAGTCCAGCACCAAAATGCGATGGCAATTCCCTTCTGAACAAGAGAACCAACAGCAACCCCAAACACGTGTTTCAGCTTTGTTGGACATCATCAGTGAGGTGGAGCTGTGCCTCTCTGAGAACAGCGAGTAAGGGGTCCACGTCTGGATGAACCTAGGACACTTAGGGTGACTAATCCTAAAGCCCTTGAAAAAATCAAAAATTAGTCATGGGCGCCCCTCTATGAGAACAAACACAGCAAAAATGGCCTGTTCTATGGGATGGTACCCACTCTAGAGTCTTCAGCCACATTTGAGATCACTGTACCTTTCACAGATGGGAAATATCCATTTGCACATCAGTCTTTGTCCCGCCCACATGGGCAGTCCAGCACCGAAATGCTATGGCAATTCCCTTCTGAACAAGAGGACCAACAGCAACCCCATAAACGTGTTTCAGCCTTGTTGGGCATCATCAGTGAGGTGGAGCTGTGCCTCTCTGAGCACAACGTGCAAGGGGTCCACGTCTGGATGACCCTAGGACACTTAGGGTGACTAATCCTAAGGCCCTTGAAAAAATCAAAAATTAGTCATGGGCGCCTATCTATGAGAACAAACACGGCAAAAATTGCCTATTCTATGGGATGGTCCCCACTCTAGAGTCCGCTGCCACATTTTAACTCACTGTACTTTTCACAAATGGGAAATATCCATTTGCACATCAGTCTAGAGTCTGCAGCCACATTTTAGCTCACTGTACCTTTCACAGATGGGAAATATCCATTTGCACATCTGTCTTTGTCCCACCCACATCGGCAGTCTAGCACCAAAATACTATGGCAATTCCCTTCTGAACAAGAGAACCAACAGCAACCCCATACACTTGTTTCAGCTTTGTTGGTCATCATCAGACAGGTGGAGATGTTCCTCTATGAGCACAGCAAGCAAGGGGTCCACGTCTGGATGACCCTAGGACACTTAGGGTGACTAACCCTAAGGCCCTTAAAAAAATCAACAATGAGTCATGGGCGCCCATCTATGAGAACGAACAAGGCAAAAATTGCCTGTTCTATGGGATGGTACCCACTCTAGAGTCCGCAGCCACATTTTAGCTCACTGTACCTTTCACAGATGGGAAATATCCATTTGCACATTAGTCTTTGTCCCGCCCACATCGGCAGTCCAGCACTGAAATGCTATGGCAATTCCCTTCTGAACAAGAGAACCAACAGCAACCCCATACACGTGTTTCAGCCTTGTTGGGCATCATCAGTGAGGTGGAGCTGTGCCTCTCTGAGCACCACGTGCAAGGGGTCCATGTCTGGATGACCCTAGGACACTTAGGGTGACTAATCCTAAGGCCCTTAAAAAATCAAAAATTAGTCATGGGTGCCCCTCTATGAGAACGAACACGGCAAAAATGGCCTGTTCTATGGGATGGCACCCACTCTAGAGTCCGCTGCCACATTTTAGCTCACTGTACCTTTCACAGATGGGAAATATCCATTTGCACATCAGTCTTTGTCCCGCCCAAATGGGCTGTCAAGCACCGAAATGCTATGGCAATTCCCTTCTGAACAAGAGAACCAACAGCAATCCCATACACGGGTTCAGCCATGTTGAGCATCATCAGGGATGTGGAGCTGTGCCTCTCTGAGCACAGCGAGCAAGGGGTCCACGTCTGGATGACCCTAGGACACTTAGAGTGGCTAATCCTAAGGCCCTTGAAAAAATCTAAAATTAGTCATGGGCGCCCATCTATGAGAACGAACAAGGCAAAAATTGCCTGTTCTATGGGATGGTCCCCACTCTAGAGCCCGCGGCCACATTTTAGCTCACTGTACTTTTCACAGATGGGAAATATCCATTTGCACATCAGTCTTTGTTCCGCCCACATGGCCATTCCAGCACCAAAAGGCTATGGCAGTTCCCTTCTGAACAAGAGAAACAACAGCAACCCCATACACTTGTTTCAGCCTTATTGGTCATCATCAGACAGGTGGAGATGTTCCTCTACAAGCACAGCAAGCAAGGGGTCCACGTCTGGATGACCCTAGGACACTTAGGGTGACTAACCCTAAGGCCCTTGAAATAATCAAAAATTAGTCATGGGCGCCCCTCTATGAGAACAAACACAGCAAAAATGGCCTGTTCTATGGGATGGTACCCACTCTAGAGTCTTCAGCCACATTTGAGATCACTGTACCTTTCACAGATGGGAAATATCCATTTGCACATCAGTCTTTGTCCCGCCCACATGGGCAGTCCAGCACCGAAATGCTATGGCAATTCCCTTCTGAACAAGAGGACCAACAGCAACCCCATACACGTGTTTCAGCCTTGTTGGGCATCATCAGTGAGGTGGAGCTTTGCATCTCTGAGCACAGCGAGCAAGGGGTCCACGTCTGGATGACCCTAGGACACTTAGGGTGACTAATCCTAAGGCCCTTGAAAAAATCAAAAATGAGTCATGGGCGCCCCTCTATCAGAACGAACACAGCAAAAATGGCGTGTTCTATGGGATGGTACCCACTCTAGAGTCTGCAGCCACATTTTAGCTCACTGTACCTTTCACAGATGGGAAATATCCATTTGCACAACAGTCTTTGTCCCGCCCACATGGGCAGTCCAGCACCGAAATGCTATGGCAATTCCCTTCTGAACAAGAGAACCAACAGCAACCCCATACACGTGTTTCTGCCTTGTTGGGCATCATCAGTCAGGTGGAGCTGTGCCTCTCTGAGCACAACGGGCAAGGGGTCCACGTCTGGATGACCCTAGGACACTTAGATTCCTGTGTGGTATTCGCTTCTTCATAGTCATACTCTAGTGTAAGCAAACCCATTTGTCATTTTAAAAGTGCATTCCTGTTTTTCATTCTCGCGCCTATTTTACAAATATGACCTTTACTAAAACCTCCATAACTCCCCCAGTTTTTGTGATAGAAACGGAATTTCAACTCCTACTTGTACCCAACATCCATAGCTAAAAGTTAGCCACGATTCTAAAAATCTGAAAAGTTTACACATGTAAAATAGGTCTAAGTTGCTTCCGACTTGGACCTTCCGACTTGGACCTTAAGATTTCAATTGTTTTCTGCTGACTAAATCATTGCTTGTGATTATTTGCACCTATTCAAAGCGGCTCCCATAGGAATTTATAACAATTTCAGTATTTTTAACCATATTTGGTGTTTTTGCCTAGTCCATTCTAACAGTTGAAAAGTCAATTGCGTTTTTCTCTTGAGTTTGCTGGGGGAAAGTGGGACTGGCATTCTGTGTGATTTGTGCTATTCCTGAATACCTGTTCTCTCCTCCTATCTCTTTACATTGCCTATTGGGGGGTTGAAGGGTGTTGCAGGGGGTACTGCTAACCACAATGCTATCGGATCTGAACCAACACAAAAGTATTGTTTTCTGTGCTGCATTTGTTTTGCTCATTACTTACTCCTCGTGTATTAAAGATATTATTCAGTGTTTTGTCACCCCATTGGTGATTGTTGTTGATCTATTAAAACATATTGTGATTAAATCTTCAATACATAAATAAATATTTACCTTTGCAAACCATTCGGATTCCTGGTTCAGTGTGGCCGGGGGTGTTCCAGGAGAAGGGTGTGATATGAGTGGTATATCGTTCCGAATATTGAACTTTAAACAAAAATAAATAAGGATTTCAGTTGTGCACTACATGCTGGGCTTTGACTTGGGTGTGTGCCGGATAGAAATCACTTACAGCTTGGGGGCTCGTCGCGAGATCCTGAATTAGACATACCACTCGTGACAGTCTAACACGGCATGCTAACTGACGGGGTACATACACCTTGTTGGGTTACCATACTGTGCTACACTGTATAAGCACCTTTCAATAGAAATACTCAAAGGAGTTGGGCCTGTTTGCAAAAGTAAAATAACCCTGAGATAAGTCACAAGGAAATTAATATTTCTGGAATGGCGAACCCAGTGGAAATCAATATTGCAAGGGAACACTCACTGCACAAATTGTTTGTCAGGGGTGAATGGGTAGAACAGGAGGAACAGGAATGGCTGCAGGGAATAAAAGAAGAAGTCACTGAAACCAACCTTAATATTTGACAGGATAAGGGGCCATTACATCAAGCACTCAGTGAGCTGTACATGACCCCTAAAATAAAAGACGAGCAATGCAAAATTGCCAAAATGGCGGCCTGCCTGTACCTCCACATAGGAGTCATACAGGAAAGGTACGCAGACCATGTAGACTTCCCAAAGAGGCAAGGGGAAGCAATGCAGAAAATCCAGACCAATCTGGACTCTGTAGAGCAAAGGCTCCAGAATGGTCAACAAGCTGAAACAGAGGCTAGGCAGTATGCAGCCAAACTGCAAGAAGAACTGACGTTCTTACTGCAAAAGAAGGCAGAGCATGATGCCCAGGTATAGACACTGCAAAAAGAGTGTCAAGAAAGGTTGGACTCTTTAAAACAGAGCCAACAAAAGCTGGAGCAGCAATTGAATTATAATAGAGTCTGTGCAGAGTAGATAGTCACCCTGCAAAACCGCCTAGAATCCTTAAAAGAGGAAAATAATAAATTGATTATCAAAGACCTAGAATCCCAAGGAGAGTTTGATGAGGAGCGCCAGAAAGCTGGTGCATTAAAAAAACAGAGGGGTGACCTGGCTGCACAGAGGGGCAATCTAACTCAGGAAAGGGACACCTTAGGCCAGGAAGTCAGTCATTTAAAAACAAAGTTAGAAAAAATCACCTGGCCCTTCAGGAACTTGGTGAAATCAAAATGGATTATGAAAAGCTGTTAGAGCACACCAGGCGGGAGGAGGAGGCTCTGGCAAAGAATAATCAGACCAGTAAGGACCAAACTCAGGAGGTGAGTTCCCTGCAGCAAATATTGCCCCAATACTCCCAATTCAGGCAATTCAGGCAGGAAGCACAGAGAGACAATGAGGCTCTCTGTGAAAAGAATGACAGGTTCCATAGACAGATAGCCATGCAAGAACAACTCAAAGAGACCAGTAAGGCCTTAATAGAGGAACAAAAGGGTCAAATTCTGGCATGTCATAAGGGTGTAGGGGCTGAATGAGATGAGGTAAGATGGGAGAGAGAAACCCCTGAGCATAACCTCAGGAACCCCGGCATCAGGGACTTTAATCCCTTCAATTCCATGGACTCTGCCACCCCCATGTCCACTGGCTCATATGAACCAAGGGCCACGGGGATGGTAGACTTCAACATAGTGGGAAATATGGGACGGACGGATCAACGCCTCCCAGAAATGGATGGGCGGGCATCTATGTACAGGTTCCCAAATGCTAGGGCCAGCTTCTCTGATCAGGGAGACTCCAGTGAGGGGAGAATCAGAGAACTGGATCCTCAGAAATATCACCTACCTAGAGAACAGTCAGTAAAATTTGGAAGGGAATTCCATGAGACTACGCCCACTAAGAGCATCTTAAAAACCTCTTCCCAGCTAGGATCGTGGGGGAGTGGGTTACTCAGCCAATCCTGGGAGCAAGGGAGAGTCAGAAGGCTCTGCTGAGCGCCACAGGTCCCAAGAGACTAGGCCCCCACATTCTGCCAGCCATTCCCAAGCTCGCAGAATCAGGGAGAACCTAGAGAAACAGACAGCCACCTCTGGTAGCAGTGCCTCTGAGTCAGAGGATGAGTGGACCAGGGTGACCAGAACTAAAAAGGCCAACAAGGTTAAGAGAGCTTTACTGAAAGATCCCCCGAAGCAAATCAAAGCTATTAGGAGTGTCATCACGCCCTACCACAAAAATGCCAAATATTCAGTTTGGGAGCACCTTGAATTGTTTGAGCAAATGATGGAGACTTTTCACCTGAAGGACAGCCAAAGCTGTATTCAGTATGTGAAGTGAACATTTTCACCTGAATACTCAGGCTTCTTTGCGGGGCTGGAGGATCAGAACCATTCAAGATGGCCCACCTATAGGGCGGCCATCCTAAAACAGTTTTCAATTCATAGAAACCCTCAAGAGACCTGCAAGGCAGCCTACAACCTACAATGTGGGGAAGACCAAGCCCCACAAGAATTTGTCCAAGAACTGAAACGTGCCTTTGCGCAGACCACCAGGAGGGTGCGCACTGACAGTAGGGAATTTGTCAACACCTTCTTTCATGCCCTCCCTAAATACATTATGACCCAGCTAGTGAAGGACTTTCATGAGAAAAGATCACTAGACTTGGTCATTGAACAAGCAACGTGCATCTACGAAGTGCAGAAGCCACTAGAAAGTAAAAGTACGAACAAAAGCCCAAAACCAACCAACACCCCTGCTGCTGCTAAGGTGGCAGAGGTGAAGGTTGACCCCATTTTTGATCTGGAGATGGGGACCTAAACACATTCCTGCACAGAATCCTACCAACCCAAGAGCCAGAAGGCCCGTGGGCCAATCCCAAACAGGGAGTCAGGGAGGTAACCCCACAAATGGGACCCCTCAATCCCCTGACTACATCAGCCCCCCGTACAAGGGCAACAGGCCTATCTTGGGCTATGTGTGGACTCCTCCAACCCAGGGAGGGGCTGGGGGGATCCAACCAGACAGCTGCCAACCCAGGAAACTTCCCTCCTCACTTTCCCCAGGAGGGCAGTAATCCCCCAAATGCCGGGCCGAGTTTCTTTCCCCGGTACATGCCAAACCTCAACCCCCAAAACAACCCTTCTTTCTTTCCCCACTTTCCTGAGCCCAGAAAGCCCAATCTGGGAGAGGGGGGACCAAGGGTGGAGGGGTACCAAACCTATCCTAACCAGGGGCATTATGGGAGAAGGGATAGTTACCCTTCACGTTATCAACCATGGGTAGACCAGAGGACCCCGTACCAGCCGGAGCGGGTATCCCAACTGGAGCGCCAGGTCCAGAACATGGCACAGGATCTGGGTCGCATGTTGAGGGTGCAGCAAAACCCTCCAATGAACATGGCGACTCAGAACTCCTCAAATCAAGGGTCTGGTGCTCCAGAACAATGACGGGAGAAGAACCCAGACAACCCACCGGTTCCCAGGGAGGAGGCACAAGGGGAAGGGGGGTGTAAAGCCTTAGAGGAAGCTACCTTCCCCACTTGTGAAAAGCCCCTGGATACCCAGGAACTGGGACCAGAATCTCCTGCCCCCGAAAGTCTGCAACCCCAGGAACAGACGGCGGATAGGAGAAGTAGAGAGCCTAAAAAGGCCCATTTTGTGGAGGAGGTGCAAATCTTCCAATTTGAAGGAGAGGGGTGCTCAGAGGATTCTGGGAAAAGGATTTTCTCCTTCAGGGATGGGGGGAACTCCTCCCAAAGAAAAATGGGTCCCAAGAGATCCTGATCAAGACTGGGTAGATGTGGGGACCGAGTTAAAACCGCCCATCATCAAACCCCAGAATGACCAGGAAGAAAATCACCTTGTCCAAACCAATTCTGGTGACTGCCTCCAAAAAGGGGGGGCAGCCCAGAATCAGAAACAGGGAACCCAAAACTTCCCCCATATCCAATTGCCACCTTTTTCTTACCAGTTCCCAAGATCCCGAACAAAATACTTCCAGAATCACCCCTCTGTCAGAACCCAAAGCAAAGAAATTAACCCACCAATTGGCCAAAAATGTGCACTATCTTTGCCCCCTTGAGGAAAAGGAGGGAAGATTTTATGCCCCGGTCCAAATACAGGGGCAATGTACAATTTTGGCATTGGTGGACATTGGATCCCAAGCCACCCTTCTGTCAAAAAGGGCCTTTGATCAGCTGAATTCAGGAAGGGGGGAGAAATACCAAATCCCTCTCACCCCTCTTCCTGGACAACTTCAGAACTTCGATGGGAAGGAAATTCCTGTCTAGGGGACTGCGAATTTAGACATTAAAATTGGGTGACATCAAGGTGTAGCACCCGGTCATAGTTGTGACTCCAGAGGGCACACCATGTTTACTAGGGAATTACATCCTGCGTAGATTGTCTCCCCTCATAGATTGTGTAAACAAGGTCCTCTGTACCCAGACTAACCAACCAATAAAATTGAAAGATAGTTTCACCCATGTTAGCTTAAATGGCACATGCCACATGGTTGAACAAAAACCTGACCAAATTGAATTCGACTTCCAGAATAACCAAATCCCAGACGTGACAGTAATTGCAGTAGGACAACAAACTGGGAAAGGGAAGTCCTTCAACCTTCCTTCCAGTCTCAGGTGGCATTCCACACTGGAAGGAAAGACTCTGAAATTCTATACAAATTCACAATCAGAAAATCCTACTTCTATAGTCCAAAATGATGAGAAATCAGCAAAAAGCTTGGCTGATATTCAGAAAATTGGAGAGCAGTTGTTCATCCCTATTCAGTTAGATGAAGGGAAGGACTCTGTTCTCGTCCGAGTATGTGTGAACAATGGTAAGAGCTTCATCAGCGAGGCCGTGTTCCGCAAACTCCCAAAAGATCCAGCCATTCCCACATTTAAATTGGTAGACAAATGGGAAATGGACCTGGAAACACCCAATTCCAAACATCTCCTGCCTAGCAGTTGAATGCTCAAAATTTCCATAGGTAACAAGAGCACAGTCCATAATTGTTGGGTCGTGCGAGATGTCCCTGCTGCATTTTATTTAGGCAGCGACATTCTCAATCACTTTGCCATTAGTTTGGAGCTAATAAACTTCAAAGCCTGGTCCCGATTAGCGGGTAATCCCATGGACTTTGATGACCCAGAGAAAGCATTTTGGTCAGCTCAACTGCTGCCAGATGCAGTTGAAATTCGTATTGGAGAGGAAGTCACCATCGCAGAACGGACCCGACAATTCTAACTGGAAGTAAAAATTAAAAGAGGACAGAAACTGAACAATCCTAACGCCTATGTTCGTCTCAATGTTCATTTCCAACAGCAAGGGTTGGGGGTAAACCCAACACCACTAGTCAATGTAGAACACAACACCATTCCAATAGAGGTGGATAACAGCGACCTAAAGAGTATCACTCTGGGTGCAGGCACCATTATTGGAATGGCGGTTGATGACCGACATTTTTCCATAGATTTAGGTAACGAACTGTTAGGACCAATTCCCAAGGACTGTTTTGACAGTGATAGCGACAATGACACAGCACCAGACAGGATCTTCACCCGGCATGGGGGGAATTTCCTGGTGTACTCTTCCTGCCCTTATGGTAAGGAAGATGTGACCTGTGACTTCAGGAGGGATGAGGTGATCTTTCAAATCCCCAAGGACTGCCTTCCCCACCTGAAGCCATCAGTCCAAATCAGTACTTTGACCAGGGACTTCTCCACCCAACTGGAGGAGGCCGCTGAGATAGCCAAACCAGATATCTTTCCAGGCTTCAGGCAAATGGTTGAAAAGAGAGTCAACCTAGCTGATGCCTGTGAGACTCTGGCGCAAAAGCAAAAATTGAAACAAGTTTTCTTAGATTTTCAAGATCTCTTTGCGGTGGACTTATATGACTGTGGTCGCACCGACATCCACACAACAACAATTCCCATGGACCCTGGCATGACTCCAGTGTTTGTGAAGCAATAACGCTTGCCTCTCGCATCAATGGAGTCCCTTACTGAAATAATTAAGAACCTTGAGTCCCGTGGGATAATTCGTCCAGTCCACAGCACCTTCAATAATCCGGTGCTGGGGATTTTTAAACCAAACGGCCAGTGGAGACTCTGTGCTGACCTAGGGGAGCTCAACAAACGGGTCCATACTTCCCAATGGCCTCTTCCCTACATTGACCAAGGGCTGGCCCAGATCCATGGGCCAAACATATACACTGCCATTGACCTGACCAATGGGTACTGGACTGTACCTGTCAGTAGGGAGGACCAATACAAGCTGGCCTTTACCTTCGGGGGCAGCAGTACACTTGAACCCGGACTCCCTTCGGGTACATCAACTCTGGCAATTAATTTAACATCTTTCTGCATAAGGCCATGCCCGACTTGAGTGAAAGGGGCAACCTGGCCTATTTAGATAATGTTTTAATCGAAAGCTCAACTGTGAAGGAACACATAGCGGAGATCCGTTATGTTCTGACACAGTTGAGGGCTGTCGGAGCAAAACTCTCTTTCCAAAGGCACAGTGGTGCAGGACACGTGTCAATTTTCTGGGGCATGAGATAACTCCTGAAGGTCTCTGTCCCCAGGAAAAGAAAGTAGAAGCACTCCAGAAAATAAAACACCCCACAACTCTACGGGAAGTAAGCAGCCTCCTTGGACTAACTAATTACAGCAGAAAGTTCATTGAGGATTACGCAGAGATCACAAGACCCCTGATCCATCTTTTGAAGGGGGGGTCAGGTGGGAGTGGGGTCCCGAACAAGCCGAGGCAGTAAAACAACTCAAAAGAAGCCTCTCACAAACGCCTTGCCTAGCTTACCCTGTCAAAAACAAGGAGTTCTTCTTGGAGACAGGGTTCTCAAATACATGCTTGACTGCAGTATCATACCAAAAGCATGACAAGGTCAATAAAGTAATCTCCTATGCGAGTAAAACTTTATCCTCTGTGGAGGAAAAATTCAACAATTGTGAGAAGGCACTCCTGGCAATGGTGGGCATTGAAGAATTACCGCCCGTTTATCCAGGGGGAACACATCATAGTGAAGACTCCACACCAACCTTTGCAATATCTTCAAAGAATCCGGGCTGGAAATGTGAGTAATTCTCGAATTGCTTCCTGGATTCTGTCAATGCAAGGCTTTCCTATGGAGGTCAGATATGGCCAAAACAAGAAGAGTCCCCTCGCGCAAGTTCTGGCTGACTTGCATGATTGTGCCAGAGGACGAAAGTCTTAAAATCAAGGACAACATGGAGACATACCTTAATTCTCCACACAAAGTCTATGAAGAAGACAAGTGTGAGGGAATGTCCACTGTCCATGTGGATGGGTGCTCCTACCATGTTGACAACAACGGGGAAAAGGAACTTGTGGCCGGCGTGGGGAATGCATGGGTGAATGATGCCCCAGAACCCTCCGCTGGGTACCAAATCGGTCCCCAAAGTAGTCAAGTGGCAGAGTTGATGGCTGTGCATCAAGCCATCCTCACTGCTGTCCAACACCAACTCCAACAACTGGTCATAATCGCTGATTCAGATTATGTACGGAACGGGTTCGTGGAGCACCTGGTTAATTGGAAAACCAGAGGCATGCTATGTGCTAATAATAAACAATTAAAACACGGAAAATTAATACAAAATATTGATGATATGATCTGGTCATCTCCAATGGGATGGCCATCTACTGGAAAAAGATCAAGGTTCATTCTAAAGTAGAGGGACCAGACAAAACTGGAAATGACCTAGCTGATCAGCTGGCCAAAACCAGAGCCATCCAACGGGATCTACTTGAGATCGAGCCCCTGTTGGGGGAAATCCAGGTCACTGCTATCACTAGGTCCCAGACAAATGCTCACAATGAACTCTCAACTGCACAATGGAGTTAGAAGACCCCAGATGCTGATTTGATTAAGGCTCAAAAAGGGGATCCAATAATTGGTAAGTTTTATCAACACATTGAGGACCCTGAGAACTTTCCCCTGATGGATACCGATTACATTGGGAAAGAGGACCTCAGAGTGTTCTTGAAATGTCCACAAATGTTCCGAATCCAAGACGGTTTGCTGGTGAGGAGATCCATAGCTGGCCATGACCAGTGTAACGCTCACCTGATTCCCACGGAGGCGCTGATCCCGGCTGGGCTGCTATCGTTTCTTCAATTGAGAAGCGTAGAGCTCTGACGACTCTCAGGACTGGGCTTCCTCTTATCGAATGTCTGACTTGCAGGGTAAGTTTTCTGCAGGTGGAAGAAAAAGGGTTAATCACCGTTTGATGGGATTCCTTCTCCCACCAATCGCCAGTTTCTCCCACAGCCTAGCTTTCTACTTGTCTCGGCGAGCTCTCACCTTAGGCGTATAAATGCTGAGCTCTCCATCCTGCGTCTGGTGCAGGGGTGCGTGGATTCCAGTTACGTCACTGGATGAGTTCAGTGTTGAGGCTCAAGTCTTTTGCGGCCTTAGTTGTGGCACTGGTGCTGGGATGCCGAAGAGCGATGCCGCCGTTACTGCACGAGCGGATGCCTGTAAGTATACTGTAGTCTTTAGGCTTTAAAAGATGGGCACCTCAATAATGTCTCTTTTCCTTTGTTTCAGGCCTCGGGATGCTGTGGGCGTAGTTTTCCGTTGCCGCTGCACGTGCCGATGCACGTAAGTATAATGTTCGTTGACCGCTTTTAATGGCACCTCTAATAATGTCCTTTTTCTAGTTTTCAGGTGCCGGGATGCTGCGGGCTTTATATCCGTTGCCACTGCACGTGCCGATGCACGTAAGTATAATGATCGTTGGCCGCTTTTAATGGCACCTCTAATAATGTCCTTTTCCTAGTTTTCAGGTGCCGGGATGCTGCGGGCTTTATATCCGTTGCCACTGCACGTGCCGATGCACGTAGGTATAATGATCGTTGGCCGCTTTTAATGGCACCTCAAATAATGTCTTTTTCCTGTTTTTCAGGTGGCGGGATGCTGAGGTTGATGCGGCCGCTACTGCGCGTGCAAAAACTGGTAAGTTAAGATGAATGCAACTGCCTTCACCCGAACCCCTTTTTAATTATGTCCTTTGCCTTTCAGGTGCAGAGAAGATGCCGAAGAGAAGGCCGCGGTTAGCTCCGTTGCAATCACGGATGGATCAGGTAAGCGGGCGCGGCTGCGAGCGAGTTGCACTTTTCTAACCTTATGTTTATTCTTTGCAGGTTTTGCCGGTGACTGGATTCCGGGATCTGGTAAGTATTGTTCTGTGTCTTTCTTCATCCACAGGTTGCTGCGCCGAAGCTGAAGATGACTCTGGACCTGGCATGCAGGAGCCGACTCGGTGAGCGTCCTGCTGCTGCTGCAGAATAACGCGAAGCACGTGTTTTCCATCGGGCGTGGTTTAAATAGCAGAGAAGTGCTTCCAGTGTGTGTTCTTCCACCGGTTCCACCCAGGTAAGAAAAGAGTTCCTGAATGGAGGGAATAGTTCCTCCCAGCCCTGATGGCTGGGGACTTCAACCAGACTGGTTTGTTCTGGGTAAATATGCAGCATGGTCTGCCTCAGGTAAGTCCACCCAAGCATTATTACACTGTTTATCAATATGAGCCCGGCGCCTATGGCGCAGGGACTGAAACCCTTCATGAGCCTGGTGCCAAAGGCGCCAGGACACGGTCCAAAGGGCCCCTGTAGGGGTCTGCTGGGTCCGGAGTAGTGGAAGACGGGTCTGCTTCCGAGGGCGCTGGGCCAGTCCTGGCCCCTCGGGAGTAGCGCCCATGACAGCACCCCCCCTCAAGGCCCCTCCCAAACTTGTCCTCCCCGGGGGTTTTGGTTTATCGGGAAAGGTTCGGTGAAATTTCTGGACTAGACGAGGAGCATGGACGTGGTCATAGGGTTCCCATGACCTTTCCTGAGGTCCGTAGCCTTTTCAGTCGATTAGGTAGAATAGCTTCGATCTGATGATTTTAGAGTCCAAAATGTCTTTTACTTCAAATTCGGGCTCCCCATTCACTTGAATGGGCTCTGGAGGATTGGTCAATCTGGTTCCAGGTTGCATGGGTTTCAAAAGAGATATGTGAAATACAGGATGTATTCTCATATGGGTTGGCAATTCTAATTTAACGGCCACTGGATTAATTATGGCCGTAATTGGATATGGTCCCAGGTATTTGGGGTTGAAGGTGCAAGGCCCTTTAAGCGATAAATGTTTGGTGGACAGCCAGACTTGATCCCCAACCTGGTATTGAATGGCATTGCTTCGGTGTTGATCTGCTCCTTTTTTGTACCTCTCTTTAGCTTGTTGTAGATGTGCAGTCGCTTCCTTAAAAGCTTGGGTAATAACGGTGTGCAATTGATCCACGGCGGGTGTTCCAAGATCTTGAGGTGGATCAAGGTTGGAGGTTCGAGGATGAATCCCATACAAGATGTAGAAGGGACTCTTCCCGGTACCCGAATGAACTGAATTGTTGTAAGCATATTCAGCTATCCAAAGGATGTCCTTCCAGTTACTCTCCGACTGTTGTAGCATGCATCGTAAATATTGCTCGAGAGTCTGGTTTGTTCTCTCGGTTTGCCCGTCGGTCTGGGGATGATGGCTGGTCGAAAGTTTTACATCGATTTGAGCTAATCAACAACAGCTACGCCAAAAGTGGGAAATAAACTGGCTCCCCCTATCTGAGATTAGTACTGACGGGAAGCCGTGTAGCCGGACGATGTTTTCAAGAAATACTTTGGCTAGGACTGATGCTGAAGGTAAGCCTTTTAGCGGAATGAAGTGGGCCGTTTTAGAAAACAGGTCCACAATAACAAGAATGGTGTTGTACCCGGAACAGGAGGGTAAGTCTGTGATGAAGTCCATGGAAAGGGTATGGCAGGGACACGGTGGGATGTCTAATGGTTGCAGAAGACCAGCTGGCCTCTTCTTCTGAACCTTGTTTTGAGCGCACACACCGCAGGACATCACAAATTCCTTTATGTATTTTCTCCACGAAGGCCACCAGAAGTGTCTCTTCACCTTTTCTGTGGTTTTGGCAATGCCAGGGTGACCCTCAATTAATGAATCATGATAGCAGGAGATTACCTGTCTTTGTAAATCGGCGTGTGGTAGGAACAATCGTCCTTGGAAATAAGGCAAGTCATTGCTTACGGTGAAATCTTTTCCTTTTTGTAACCAGTTCAGTAGGTCTGGTGAGGTTACAAGTTGTTTAGTTTTTTCTTCAATATCCTCAATGGATTGTGAAGAAATCAGACCCACGATCCTTTGTTCAGGAATGATTGGTACAGGTTCTGGATTGGCAACGTTATCTCCCATTCCAATTCGGGAAAGAGCATCCGTTTTGCCGTTCTTGTTGCCGGGGCGATAAGTGATCACGAAGTCAAATTCAGCAAAGAATAGAGCCCAGCTAAGCTGTCTGGAGGATTGAGCCTTGGCGGTTTTCAGATACTGCAGATTTCAATGATCGGTGATCACTGTGACGGTGTGTCTGGCCCCGAGGAGATAATGCCGCCATGCCTTAAAGGCTGATTTAATCGCTAGAAGCTCTTTGTCTGTGATGGTGTAGTTGATCTCAGGTGCCGAGAACTTCCGAGACCAGAATGCCACAGGATGCAGTTGGTTAGTCTCTGGATCTCTTTGTGATAGGACTGCTCCCATTGCTAAGCTGGAGGCGTCGGTTTCAACGATGTAAGGGCGGTCCGGGCGTGGGTGTTTCAGTATTGGCGCCGAGGTGAATTTAGCCTTTAGCTCTTGGAAGGCTTGTTCTGCTTCTGCGGACCATTCAAAGCGTTTACTTTTTCTTAAGAGGGCGGTGATGGGTTGTACCACTCGTGAAAACTCTGGAATAAATCTACGGTAAAAAATTGGCAAAGCCTAGCATGCTTTGAACGCCTTTCACGGAAGTAGGAGACGGCCATTTGAGGATAGCGTCTACTTTTCTCGAGTCCATGTGGACTCCTTTGGGTGTCAGAATAAATCCCAAAAATTCGACCTCAGTGATATGAAAAACACATTTTTCGAGCTTGGCAAAAAGTTTATGTTGGCGAAGTTTTTCAAGGACCGCCCTAACATGATTTCGATGGTCAGCTTCTGAAGATGAGTACACAAGAATGTCATCTATGTAGACGACAACGCAGACATCAATGAGCTCTCTGAGGACATCATTCATAAAATATTGGAAGGCGGCCGGTGCATTGCATAGTCCAAAGGGCATCACTTGGTATTCAAATAGCCCATACTTAGTGCGAAAGGCCGTCTTCCATTCAGCTCCTTCCTTGACCCGTACCAAGTGATAAGCTCCCCAGAGATCAAGCTTAGTATAAATACAGGGGTTTTTTACCTGGTCAAGGAGTTCCGGGATCAGAGGTAAGGGGTACCGGTTTTTTACTGTTATCTGGTTCAGAGCACGATATTCTATACAGGTTCTGAGGTCACCTTCTTTTTTTGGTACGAAGAACAGAGCCGAGGATGCAGGGGACTTCGACGGACGGATAAAGCCATTGGCCAGGTACTGGTCTAAATACTGTCGCAGATGAAGGTTCTCAGGCTCGGTAAGGGCGTAAATCCTACTGCAAGGGGGAGTTGCACCGGGTAGCAAATCTATCTACAATCGTATGATCTGTGGGGTGGCAAGGTGTTAGCCTGTTCCTTTTGAAAAACATCTTTGAACTCTCGATACTCTAGAGGTAATTGTGGACCGTCAGCCGTTACTGACGCTAGGCCAATGTTGGGTCGTGGATAACAAGTTGGTGTGCACTCTGGGAACTTTATCGTCTTTGCTCGCCAATCAATCTGAGGATTGTGTTTCTCCAACCAAGGAATCCCTAGAATTACTTGGAATTGAGGAGCCTTGATCACATCGAACACAATTACCTCCTGATGCCCGTCTTGGCCTAGTATCGTCACTTCAGTAGTGGTATGGGTCACTGGTCCGGAGGCGATTTCCGTCCCATCCACGTGGTAATGACGTCTTTAACCACCTTTGGACAAAGAGGTAAATTCATCCTGGAAGCCAATTCGCGGTCCACATAATTTCCAACTGCTCCGCTATCAATGTATGCCTTAATAGCATGCAAACGATCCGGTTGCTCTGGGTTTACGAGGACCATTGGCATTAAGAAGTGCGAGGTCAAAGAACTGTTTTTTACGCTCGGCAAGCGGACCTCTACACTTGTCGGGCGAGGTCGTTTCCCGGCTCAGGCTTTTCAGAACTCTTATCAGAAGCTCCCACTGTCTTCTTAGGTGGTTTCACCAGGCAATCTCGAAGAAAATGTCCTGAATTTCCACAATAGAGACATAGTTGCATTTGTCGTCTCCTGTCGCGTTCTTTCTGGGTTAGGGGACCCTTTACAACCCCAATTTGCATAGGTTCGACGGCTTCAACTCCTTTGGTGTGACTTTGAGGCTTAGGGAACACTCGTGTTTCAAACCTGGATCGATCCGCCTTTCTGTTTTGTAGTCTGTGATCCAATTGGACCACCAAATCAATGTACTCTGAACAATCCTGAGGAGGATTCACTACCTGGGCAAGGACGTCTTTGAGTTCGCCACGCAAACCCCGGTGAAAAAGCGTGATTCTTTTGTCCTCAGGCCATCTGGTTTCCACGATTAGCCTATTGAATGATGCAATGTAGGCCAAAAGATCTTGATTGCCCTGTCGTAGGGAAAGGAGTTCGTTGTCCAGGGCCTGCCCCTGGGAATGCCTTGCAAAAAGTCTTTCCATATTTGCCTGGAAGGTCGGGAAATCACGAAGGATCGGGTCATCCTGTGTAACCAGAGGGATCGACCAATCAGCGGCACTGCCGCTAAGATACGAAAGCACAAAGGCTACCTTAGTCTGGTCAGTCGGAAAGGCTGCAGGTCTACAAAGAAAGTGCAATCGGCATTGATTTATAAACACCGCAAACCTTTTAGGGTCACCAGAGAAGCGTTCAGGCGGTGCCAATGGCACATTTCCGGGTAGGTTGATTTGAACAGGATTGGCTGAAGCCGCTGGGATACAGCTCCCTCCTGAATTAGGTAGCGGGGTTTGCCCCGCTTGTGTCTGTAATAACTGTCTGGCGAGATCATCAGTTGGTTCTTTTGATATTATCAATTCCCTCCTAAGGGCATTTGTTTCCTGGCGGGCAGCATGAACTTCAGCTCTTAATTCCCCTAATAACTGGGCCAGTTGGTCTGTGTCGGAAGTTTCCATAGCGCCTGGGTAGGAGGTTATTGGTGGGCTTCGCGTTCTGTAACGCTAACCTGATTCCCACGGAGGCGCTGATCCCGGCTGGGCTGCTATCGTTTCTTCAATTGAGAAGCGTAGAGCTCGGATGACTCTCAGGACTGGGCTTCCTCTTATCGAATGTCTGACTTGCAGGGTAAGTTTTCTGCAGGTGGAAGAAAAAGGGTTAATCACCGTTTGATGGGATTCCTTCTCCCACCAATCGCCAGTTTCTCCCACAGCCTAGCTTTCTACCTGTCTCGGCGAGCTCTCACCTTAGGCGTATAAATGCTGAGCTCTCCATCCTGCGTCTGGTGCAGGGGTGCGTGGATTCCAGTTACGTCACTGGATGAGTTCAGTATTGAGGCTCAAGTCTGTTGCGGCCTTAGTTGTGGCACTGGTGCTGGGATGCCGAAGAGCGATGCCGCCGTTACTGCACGAGCGGATGCCTGTAAGTATACTGTAGTCTTTAGGCTTTAAAAGATGGGCACCTCAATAATGTCCCTTTTCCTTTGTTTCAGGCCTCGGGATGCTGTGGGCGTAGTTTTCCATTGCCGCTGCACGTGCCGATGCACGTAAGTATAATGTTCGTTGACCGCTTTTAATGGCACCTCTAATAATGTCCTTTTTCTAGTTTTCAGGTGCAGGGATGCTGCGGGCTTTATATCCGTTGCCACTGCACGTGCCGATGCACGTAAGTATAATGATCGTTGGCCGCTTTTAATGGCACCTCTAATAATGTCCTTTTCCTAGTTTTCAGGTGCCGGGATGCTGCAGGCTTTATATCCGTTGCCACTGCACGTGCCGATACACGTAAGTATAATGATCGTTGGCCGCTTTTAATGGCACCTCAAATAATGTCTTTTTCCTGTTTTTCAGGTGCCGGTATGCTGAGGTTGATGCGGCCGCTACTGCGCATGCAAAAACTGGTAAGTTAAGATGAATGCGACTGCCTTCACCCGAACCCCTTTTTAATTATGTCCTTTGCCTTTCAGGTGCAGAGAAGCTGCCGAAGAGAAGGCCGCTGTTAGCTCCGTTGCAATCACGTATAGATCAGGTAAGCGGGCGCGGCTGCGAGCGAGTTGCACTTTTCTAACCTTATGTTTATTCTTTGCAGGTTTTGCCAGTGACTGGATTCCGGGATCTGGTAAGTATTGTTCTGTGTCTTTCTTCATCCACAGGTTGCTGCGCGGAAGCTGAAGATGACTCTGGACCTGGAATGCAGGAGCCGACTCGGTGAGCGTCCTGCTGCTGCTGCAGAATAACGCGAAGCACGTGTTTTCCATCGGGCGTGGTTTAAATAGCAGAGTAGTGCTTCCAGTGTGTGTTCTTCCACCGGTTCCACCCAGGTAAGAAAAGAGTTCCTGAATGGAGGGAATAGTTCCTCCCAGCCCTGATGGCTGGGGACTTCAACCAGACTGGTTTGTTCTGGGTAAATATGCAGCATGGTCTGCCTCAGGTAAGTCCACCCAAGCATTATTACACTGTTTATCAATATGAGCCCGGCGCCTATGGCGCCGGGACTGAAACCCTTCATGAGCCTGGCGCCAAAGGCGCCAGCACACGGTCCAAAGGGCCCCTGTAGGGGTCTGCTGGGTCCAGAGTAGTGGAAGACGGGTCTGCTTCCGAGGGCGCTGGGCCAGTCCTGGCCCCTCGGGAGTAGCGCCCATGACAACCAGTGGGTGGTCCCCACCTCATTCCGAAGCCTGATTCTAAGTCACGCTCATGATGCGGCAACAGCCGGTCATCGGGGGTTTCATACGACATTAGAAATCTTGCGAGAGGTTGCATAGTGGCCACACATGGGGCAGGACCTCGACCAATACTTGAAGGGGTGTCTTGTGTGTGCACAATTTCAGCCAACATCACTCACCCACCGTGCTCCCCTCCAAAAGAGGGGGATGACACTGCCTTGGTCAGACTTGTGATTTTATCAGGCCCGTGATTTGCTCCTCTAGGGGGGAACCAGTACATGTTGACTGTAACATGCTTGTTCACTAAATGGGTAGAATGTCTCCCGGCCCCAAATTGCAAGGCAGAAACAGCAGCTGCCCTGATGATCAATCACATCTTCTCGCATTTTGGACTACCCCAAAGGATTGAGTCAGACTGAGGTAGCCACTTCACTAGCGAAGTGATGACAAAGATGTGGGAGATACTTGGGGTCAAAAGGAAACTACACATTGCCTACCAGCAGTCCTCTAGTGGTAGAGTTGAGAGGTACAATAAAACTATTGTGAGCATATTAAAAAAGTTTGTGGGGGGCGTGGCTTGGCGCCGATGGCGAGCGGTAGCTGATCCGCCGAGCTCCGGCCGAGACGCCGTTTCCTGATCCTTTTTCTCCGGCTCGCGTGCGACCCCGACTTCTGAAAAGGAACGAGCGGTTGGGCGAAGCAGCCCTGCACCTGAATAGTTGTTGGGCCCACCAAATTGGACCCCCCTGAGACTCCGGTGGCCCTGAATCGGTTCTCCCCCCCTCCCGTTCTTACTGGATCCAAGATGGCGCCCCGCACAGCATAGCGGTGCCTGCGAGGGGTACCCCCTCCCCCAACGGATTCCAGGGCCCGGCGGGGAGAGGCAGCAGCAAAAGAGAGGCTCCGCTCTTCTAGAGACCACCTCTACGGACCACACCATCACACACGGGGGCAGACCACAGCTCACGGCCCGATATTTGGCCAGGTGAAGGGCCCCACCAGTGATCTCACAAGTGAACTAACTTTTGAGGCCTAAAACACCCGCAACCATCGCCCCAAGATGGCCGCCAAGAACAAGACCAGAGCCGCCACCATGGACTCCTTTGTTTCCACCAGGGCGAAGACCCCCACTCAATCCAAGGCCAGCTCCTCTGAAGTTGCCCAGTCGAGCGAAGAGGTGGCGGCCGATAACCACTCTCAGATACTTGATGCTATAGCCTCGCTAAAGACGCATATAGACTCCAAGATCGACGAATTCAAAGTCGATATTCAACTGATCCGCCAAGACGCTCGCAACTTAACGGAGAGGGTCGCGACCGTTGAACAGTCGGCAGAGGAAGCCTCCACGGCCATCACAGCCATAAAGTCCGAAGTTGTCCTCCTGAAGAGGAAAGTCACCTTTTTGGAGGAAAAGGCGGAGGAGGCCGAAGGTCGGGCCAGACGGAGCAACATCAGGATCCTGGGGGTCCCGGAGGGGAACGAGGGAGTAAATACCACATCCTTCGTCGAAACCCTTCTGCTACAAGAAATAGGGGCCGGCAAATTGACCCAGGGATTCTCTGTCGAAAGGGCCCACAGATCCCTTCAGAGGCGCCCTCCCCCCGGATCGCACCCCAGACCCATAATCGCTAAGATACTGAACTTTCAGGACAGAGAAACTATCTTACGGCGATCCAGGGAGGGGGGCCCCATCGAGCGAGGAGACTCCAAAATCTCCATTTATCCGGACTACACGCAGAAGGTACAAAGAGAGCGGAACTCATTTGTCCCGATAAAAGCCCGGCTCCGACAACTGAACCTAAAATATAGACTACTTTATCCATCGCGCCTAAGGGTTGTCTACAAGGAGAGAGTGGTATTTCTCGAGAACCCAGATGCGGCCAACATGTGGCTTGAGGATAATAACCTGGCGGATGGCAAGGACAACTCACAGACTGAGACCTAACCCCCCAGCGACCCCCATGTAAGAAACATCGCACGTGAGACCGGAATACAGAAGATAATCCAACTACAGTTTTTTCACTTGGAAACGGCCTCGTTCGGCTCTGCCGCCAGGCCCTTGCCCCACCCCCAGCGTAGTATTTACCCGGTCTGGGCACCTGCCTGACCCAGCTCGCGCCCGACTCCCGGATGGGCTCCGACGGCTCGAGAGCGCCTGAGCACCGCGACAATGTTGTAGTTGCTGGGCGCACCAGTTTAAGTTTTGTTGTTAGTTTTATTAGTTGTACAATCTTCATGCCTCTTTTGCCAACGCAGACCGAGATGGGTCTGGGACATGACACCGATGAACGAAATGCAGTGGTATCCCCCCTGCAGCCCACCCGAACAAGACTAAAGTGGAGTCGGACCCCAGAGTCCCACACCAAATCTGAAACTCGAACCGGATGGCGGCACAGCTTACTGTAATGACCTGGAATGTGCGGGGCATGGGCTCATACCTCAGGCGCAATCGTATACAGTCCTACCTCAGGAGGAAGAAAATCTCCATTGCACTCCTTCAAGAGACTCACCTCACGACGGAGGCTATGTCTAAAATTGCAGACCGATGGGCTGGGACTGTTAGAGGGTCCCCCTACTCTAAATACGCCAGAGGGGTGCTAATATGGATAAGCCCGGACGTCCCCTTCCAGATGGAGGGAAGTGAACAAGATAAAGAAGGGAGATTCACAGCGATTTGGGGCACATTGGAACAAACCCCAGTCTGCTTCATCAACTCTTACTTCCCTCATCACGGGATATCGGCGTACCTCGCCACATTGATAACGAAGCTGACTCGGTACCGGGACCGCACCTTCATATGGGGAGGGGACTTCAACTGTGTTGCTGACACGAGTGCAGACAGATCGCTGCCCCCCCCACGCCCGAGCAGCCTCACATCCGGTGCCTTGAGGGAAACTCTGGAGCAACTCAACTTAGTGGACATCTGGAGGGAACACCATCCGACCGACAGGTCCTACTCCCACTACTCAGCTCCACACGGAGTTCACACAAGAATTGACTATCTGTTCATCAATAAGGAACTTACCCCACACATAGCAACCACAGAATACCTGGGGCGGACGATCTCCGACCACTCCCCACTGACCATGTTATGGCAAATGAGAGGCCCCAGACCCCCGATCCCCATGTGGAGGATGCCGACCGCGGCACTTGCGGACCTCGAGTTCAGGGAAACCCTTGCCGAAAAATTGGAAGAATACTTGGAGAACAACATCGGTTCGGTCCCCTCCTGGGGCACATTATGGGAAGCAATGAAGGTGGTGACCAGAGGCGAAATCATATCGAGAGCCGGCGGAACTCGCAGGCAGTTGCGGAGAACCCTGGAAGCACAGGAAGCTGAGATCTCCCGACTGGAGTCCACATGCGACAACTCTATGGAGACAGAGACCAAGCTGAAGGAAGCCCGCACAGAATGTCAGCAGGCATGGGAAAGACTGGAAAAATTTGATTTCGCCACGCACACCGCCAGATCTCATAAAGAATCGGACAAACCGGGAAGACTACTAGCATGGCTCTGCAAACGGGAACACCCCAAACATCTCCCAGTGGAGATACGGGACGCTAATGGGTCATCCCACTCGACTCAGCTAGGGATCAATGAAGCCTTTGCTAAATTCTACACAGAACTGTATACCCACAAGACCCAGATTCCTGCTGCAGACATCATAGACACACTCGAGGAGATAGAACTTCCCCACATTTCGCTCGAGCAGAGAGAGGAGCTGGAAACCGAGATCACTCTTGAGGACGTTCAAGGGGCAATCAGGTCCCTCTCCAACAACAAAGCCCCTGGCAGTGACGGCCTCCCACCTGAGTTCTATAAAGCGTATGAGTCCATCCTTGCCCCAGTTCTCCACGAGGTCTACCAGGAGGCACACACGGATGGGATTCTCCCCAACACCATGAAGGAAACCATAATAGTCCCCATGCTCAAGCCACACAAATCGCCCACCGACTGTGAGTCCTATCGCCCTCTGGCTATGCTAAACTACGATGCCAAGATCCTCACATCCATATTGGCCCGCAAGCTAGCCAGGGTGGTGGGTTCCATCGTTCACGAAGATCAGAACGGATTCGTTCCTGGGCGCAACACCACTGCTAACCTCCGGAGGTTGCAGCATGTAATGGCCGAAACATATGACAGGGACGAGGACCTGGCGGTGTTGTCGCTCGACGCCATCAAGGCCTTCGACTCCATATACTGGGAGTGGATCAGGGAGGTCCTGAGAAGATTTGGCTTTGGAGGGGGCTTCATCAGGTGGGTTGAGGTCCTCTACAATTCCCCGACGGCGAGAGTAAGAACGGGAAGAGTGGTTTCAGCGGCTTGGGATATACAAAGGGGAACAAGGCAGGGCTGCCCGTTATCACCCATGCTGTACATACTGGGCCTGGAACCGATTGCATTATACTTCAGGCAGCAGCTTTTCGATGCTGGCATTAAGGTGGGCAATGCACACCACATAATATCCTTGTATGCAGACGACGTCCTTCTTTACCTAAGCTCCCCCGAAGTTAACGCGCCAACCGCGTTGGAGATACTGGACAACTATGCGAAGTACTCAGGGATCCGCTTTAGTAGGAATAAGTCCTCTGCCTTCCCCTTGGCGGGCTTACGCAACATTCCGGAAAACAATCTCCCAGAGATAGGAATAAGCTGGCAACTGGTCCAGTTCCGTTATTTGGGGATCAACATAAGCCACACCCCGCTACTCATGCATGAACACAACACCGAGGCCGCCATCACGAGTCTCCGAAGTTCTATAAAGTTTTGGTCCAAGCTCCCATTGGCCATGGTGGGCAGGGCAGCGATTGTCAAGATGATCGTACTCCCCCGATTCCTGTATTTCTTCGTAAACATTTGCCATTACATTAGACCGTCCTTCTTCAAGAAGCTGGAGGCCATCATCAGGGACTTCCTTTGGGGCCCACACAGGCATAAACTGTCGCTGTCCGTCCTCTCTCTCCCACACAAAGAAGGCGGAATAAAGTTACCGGATCTCCAGTTGTACTACCTGGCTGCCCAGCTGAGTCACATAACGAGATGGCTCTCGGATGAGCCTTCAGCAGAGACCGAACTGCTGAGGCAACCCTTGGACAATGTGATCCCCAAGGAGATCCTATGGCACCCTACATGGCAACCCCCGGTCCCCTCCATGGTGATTGACCTGGGAAGAAAGATATGGGCCAGGTCCTGCTGCATCAGGCGAATACGACACCCATACTCTCCGGACAATCCCATCCTAGCAGACACCTGTCGAACGGCTGCAGACATCTCTACGGCAAGGAGGTGGGAAGAGGCCGGCATTTACACATGGAGCGACATGTATGAGGAGGGAGAATTCAGGGATTTCGAATCTCTTAAGGCTGCCGATGGAATTCCCCCGGGCCAGTTCCTCTGGTACCATCGCCTCAAACAAACTGCTAAGAAACAATGGACCGGATGGCCGGAGGAGCCCTCCCCTGACCCTCTGCTACAAGAGATGCATGACCTCTCGGACGGCTGGAGACCTGTCTCCAGGCTTTACAGCAGACTATGTGATAAAACCAACCCTAAATGCGAAGATCTGAGGACAAAATGGGAGGCGGACCTTGAGACCCCGATTTCAGATAAAGAATGGGAAAGAGCGCTGATATTTCCCAAAAAAGTATCCAGGAACACCAGGTTTGGCCAGATCCAATTGAACGTTCTTTACAGGACATACATGACCCCACATAGGGTTGCCTCCTTCAATAAGACATCCTCCCCTGCATGCCCCTGGTGCGGGAATGATAAAGCAGATGTGATTCACATGTTCTGGACCTGCACCAAGGCGATGGCACTGTGGTCCAAGGCCAAACAGACCTGCATGGACGCCGGAATGACAAGATACGAATGGACTCCTGGCGAGTGCCTCCTGGGGACCTACCCCAGACCTAGCAAATCCAAGCACGCTGTTAAATTAATGGACATCTCATGTATCCTGGCTAAAAGAACAATAGCGATGGCCTGGAAGACGCCGTCGGGCCCCAGGCAAGAGAGATGGCTCAAAGAACTCGAGAGATGGACAACAGCTGAAACCAGGGCCTGGCAGGAAGGAATCACGAACAGTGGCGAAACCGAAGGTGGCACTTTGGAATCATGGAAGGCCCTCCTCAGAGACATACGCTTCAGCGCTGACTACAAACCCCCCTGAAGTCCCACACCACTGCATTGACACTGCTCGGATGCCGGCATTGGTGGAACCACCCCTGTGTTTGACCCCTCTTGCTTCCTGAAACTTTGGGTCACTGCCCCTAACCCACCCGTCCACTGTAAGTTTGCTACAACATGAAGACTGTTGTTGATTTGTTTGTTCCCCCCCCCTTGTTTCCCCCTCACCGTCTCCTCCCCAGTTCAAACCAATGTTGATTTCTTGTTGTATTGCACGTTTTTCTTTTCTTTTTTCTATCAAAACCAATAAAATACGTTTTAAAAAAAAAAAATTAAAAAAGTTTGTGGCAGATTCTGGGCCAAATTGGGACATTCGATTACCCCTTGTCCTAATGGCCACCAGATCTACCCCTTCTTCTGCAACAAAAATGTCTCCATTTTAGCTGATGACTGGGCGAAGGATGGTGCTACCCCAGCATCTGCTCTACAGAACCCAAGAGCAGACCTTGATAAATGCCTCCACAACTCATGAGTATGTTCAGAATCTGAGAAAACACCTTCAACATGCGTTTGCCTATGCTCAGCGGAATCTAGAAAGGTCTGCAGACAGAATGAAGACCCACTATGATCTCAAGACAACTAAAAAGGAATACCAAGTAGGAGAATGGGTCTACTTGTACAATTTCCAAAGGATCCAAGCCAAAGACTGCAACTTCCTCCCAAGTTGGCGGAGTCCTTTTGAAATTGTGGACAGAATCTCACCAGTCGCCTACAGAATCCGCATCCCCAAGGGCAGTTTGGCAGAAGGGGGAGACAAGTGGGTCCACATAAACCAGCTGAAAAGTTGCCATCCCAGGCATACTTTGTGGCAAATAGAGGAACCAACCGGAAACCCAGATGGGGAATAGTGCCAATTATAACCCATGCAAGTGTCTTTCCCACTGCTGACATCCCCAAATGACGTGTGGACACAGTAGTGGGAAAATATCCATAACCATGCTCTATTCTATCTTCTAGCATCTGGACTAAGAATTATCCAAATGATTACCAAGGAGGACCACTCGGGGACCGGGAGGAAAGACCCAAGCAGCCTGGAGTGCTGCTTCATACTCTTAACCAGAACCAGCAATACTCCTGACCAGAACCGGCGAGGAGAGCGTGTCGCTCCAGCACTGACGGGAGAAGAAGCGGAATTTCTCCACATGGACAAAAGAAAAGAACATCCCAATCTCCCGACTTCCCCTTGTCAAAATCAAGTTGGGAGGGGGGGCTCTGTGGGATGTATTGACCCACTCCGCTATGCTATGCGGCATCACCCAGTTATGGGAAAAGAAACAGCAACAATGGCGGCAAAACCCTTGTGCGCACCAAAAGTCTATAAAAACCGTGTGCTTCAGCACACAAAAAGAGGGATGCACAACCTGCCACCCATGGTGCATGTGCAGTGGAATAGAGCACATCCTGCAGATATGTGCCAGAGGGTCCCATGACTAGCAAACAGAGTGCAGAGAGAAAAGCATCACTTTTCAAATTAAACCCAAAAATGTGCCTACAAATGACATTTGCTTTGTTGCCGAAAACTCCAAAATGCCTTTAACACAACACTTTTCAACATTCACAATCTTGCCTGGTGCTGAAATCCATGTATCAAATGAAACATTGTGAAACATACAAAGTCTGAAAACTGACAGCCTCTATGCCAAAATCTGGGTGCAGTACCCAGGGCTGCCTGAATGACAGCTGTCAGAGGAGGACTGAGAAAGCTTTAAAATGACCTAAAACTCAAAAGTCTGCTGAATTAGCAAACATAAACAGGATTGTTCCCAAAAAGGAATACATATTTTTGTTGTGTTTTTGATTACACAGGTTTTAAGGCCAAGAAAGAAATGTATTTGTATGTGATGCAACAAATGTGGGTTTTGCTAGGTTTTAAAGTTAATTAGCTGCAAAGAACTGGAAAAGCAGGTTTTTCTCCCAGAAGGAGGGCCTTCCTCTCAGCAGAAACTGACTGGGAGGTGTTAATTGCAGGTTAGAACAGAATCTTGTCTGCAGAAAACGAGGGATCAATGACAAGGCTGCAGCCCAGGAAATCGGAAATGTGAAAGGGGTGGTAAATGGCCTCTGGAAGGAACAAGCAAGGAGGGGGATGCCCTGGACTGCAGGGAGACAAAAAGAGGCTGAGCCAAGCGACCATCTGTTGTTAAAACATGAACAAAGAATACATTTTTAAAGACTCATAACTTGCTGTTCAAAATGGTGAAAATTATAAAAAGGACAGAGTTGTTAATTTAATTTCTGGCTGCACATGTGAAGAGGTGGCAGAACTGTGTGACATGTTCTGGACAGGAATGGCAAGATATGTGGTTTTATGCTAAATGTATTACTGTTAAAATTGTGAAAATGTACACGCATATCCCTATGTTAAACACGCACATTTGTGGAAATTTGCTTAAAAATTGGAAAGTGTGTTCATAGCGAAAAGGGCAAAATTCTGTAGAAAGGGGAGACAAGATCCCACCACTGCAGGGTTTTAAGGAATAGCTGCTATGTAAAATATGGCATCTTTATGTGTGATTTGTATAAAGGTGACCAATGTAGAAATGTACATTTAATATCAAATCAGATTTTGATACCAGTGGCTAAAGGGAGGTCTCTGAGGATTGTAAAGCAAATCATAAAACCTGACATCACCCAGCCTTGATCCAATCACTCAAATTGCAAGGCAGAGATGAAGTGGGGTCCAATCCCAGCTCACAGGGGAAAGCTTAGCTAAGCCGGCCCAGACACCCCCTTTGTGATGTCATTTTTAGGCATAAATAGAGACAGCTGACAAAACATAGGGACTCACAGATCCAGCCACCTTCCTGATTCCGGCAAAGCACTCTGATCCAGCTTTCTACATCCAGCTTTAAATATTCACCCAGATCCAGATTCCAATCTCTTGCCAGCAATAGAGACTATTGATTTCCAGCAAGGCCCCAAATCCTCAAAATGTATTCTCTCCACTCAGTAAAGCACTGTGTGGTGTGGAAAGGCCTTTTGAAGCAGTATCCAGAAATTCTCTGGCTTGCCTGAGGAGCTCGTCATCCAGATGATCCAAATACCCACAGACTAGGAGAGCAGATCCTGTGCCAATCCAGTGACCGGCCTAGAGGATCCAGTCCCGTGCCTGATGTGCTGTCTTTCCTAGACCAGACCCAATCCTGACCAGAGCTGACAGTCTCTTTTAAAAACTTATCCTGTGAGTATAAATAGGAAGCACTGTGTCCCTTTGTATATGTACTTTGCATAGTCTTATCCCTATCTCAGACACATCCTATCTTTCATTCAGAACCAGTATTGTTAGGAGTATATTTGCATTGTCTTATCCCTATCCAACTCATCCTATCTTTCCTTCAGAACCTGTATTGTTAGAACTAGCTTTGCGCTGACCCTTTTCCCATCTGAAGAAGTCGAGTTTCCTTATCAGGTGGTCACCCTGATACAGTGACTGTATGATTCCTGTGTGGTATTCGCTTCTTCATAGTCATCCTCTAGTGTAAGTAAACCCATTTGTCATTTTAAAAGTGCATTCCTGTTTTCCATTCTCGCGCCTATTTTACAAAAACAACCTTTACTGAAACCTCCATAATTCCCTCAGTTTTTGTGATAGAAACGAAATTACAACTCCTACTTGTACCCAACATCCATAGCTATCCAGAGAACCCAAATCAGTATGATTCTCCCGTTATCACGAATATTCGCAATGAAAAATCTGCTGCAATTTTAAAAATCTGAAAGGTTTACACGTGTAAAATAGCTCTAAATTTCTTCCGACTTGGACCTTAAGATTTCAATTGTTTTCTGCTGACTAAATCATTGCTTGTGATTGTTTGCACCTATTCAAAGCGGCTCCCATAGGAATGTATAACAATTTCAGTATTTTCAACCATATTTGATGTTTTTGCCTAGTCCATTCTTAAATCTTTTGAAAGTCAGTCTAACAGTTGAAAAGTCAATTCTGTTTTTCTCTTGGGTTTGCTGGGGGAAAGTGGGACTGACATTCTGTGTGATTTGTGCTATTCCTGAATACCTGTTCTCACCTCCTATCTCTTTACATTGCCTATTGGGGGTTAAGGGGTATAGAGCAGATGCTGGGGTAGCACCATCCTTCGTCCAGTCATCAGCTCAAATGGAGACATTTTTGTTGCAGAAGAAGGGGTAGATCTGGTGGCCATTAGGACAAGGGGTAATCGACTACAGTGCTATCTGATCTGAACCAACACAAAAGTATTATTTTCTGTGCTGCATTTGTTTTGCTCATTACTTACTCCTCGTGTATTAAAGATATTATTCAGTGTTCCCATTGGTGATTGTTGTTGATCTATTAAAACATATTGTGATTAAATCTTCAATATATAAATAAATATTTACCTTTGCAAACCAGCCTGATTCCTGGTTCAGTATGACCGGGGGGTGGGGGGGTTCCAGGAGAAGGATGTGATATGAGTGGTATATCGTTCAGAATATTGAACTTTAGACAAAAATAAATAAGGATTTCAGTTGTGTGCCGGATTGAAATCACTTACATTCCGGCTTGGCTTCGAGAATAAGCATCAGGTTTCGACTTCAGCTTCTGAATGGTTTCCATCAGTGGGAGGTCCCCAGATATACTGTTTGGTCTCTCATTCACTCTGCTGGGTCACACTCAGGCAACCAATCATTCAGAAGGGCCTTCATGCAGGCAGGCAGCCAATCAGGCTCACAGTGCATTCAGGCCATTCTTCTCCATCCAGACACTCACAACAAGGAATGTGGATTGAGACAAGCACCCAGCCATTCAGCACTCCACACTTCATTCATCCCAGTTTCGGGCAGGGCTGTCTCAGTCATTGTATCACACACCAGAAACTAAACACCCACAAAATGAAGTGCATATTGGTCACACAATCCATTCACCCAGGTCCCACCCCAAGGGCCTACCCACAACATACAGTCATTGGGAAGGCTCCAGCCAGTCTGGTCTGGACTTACCGTAATATCATACATGTTACGTTATGTTACCTGGCATTTATAGTGCGCCTTATGTATCACTGGTATGATCTCAAAGCGCTGGCAGGTTGAACGCCCTCAGGAACTGTAGTTGAAGTCAGTAGAGAGAGAGAGTGTCGTATAGTGCGTGGGTGCACCGGATATGTGTGCAGCTGGTGTAGTTGTTGGATGATAACTGCTTCCTAGCGATAGGTGTAGTGCTGAGGAAATCAGTTGGATGTGTTCAGTCTGGTGGGTGGACACCAAGACTGGGTTCTGGCTGCGTTAGGCCTAAGGAACGCCTATGTGAACAGCTAACCGGAATGTGCTCAGCTAGCTGCATTTTATTAGGGTGATCATGGAGCCGTGTTCGTATGTGTTTGTATGTGAACAGCTAGGCCGAATAAACAGGGGTATAGCTGTGTTCTAGTTGAATGATGGTGTATAGCAGAGAGTAAGCGTAGTGGTGTGATATGGTGGTTATCAGTAAAAGCGCCTGAGACCAGGCACATGAGCAGGATGGTGGGGACGTACGTAGCGATATACAGATATATAGTGGCAGGGTGGATATAGGTATATATGGGATACAGACATATATGGGGATACAGGAGGATAGCAAATGTAGGGGATACAGGTATATGGCGACAACATGGGGAACTGGTGTTGCCTCCGTTCACACCATCAGCTACATCCGCATCATCCGCTACATCTGCACCATCCGCTACATCCGCAACATCCGCACCATCCGCACCATCTGCACGATCTGTGACATCCGCACCACCCGCGACATCCACATCACTTGCGACATCTGCACCATCCATAACATCTGTACCATCCGCACAATCGGTACCCTCCGCAACATCCGCACCATCCGCAATGTCCGCAACATCCGCAACATCTGCACCATCCACAACATCTGCACCATCAGCACCATCGGCGTCATACATGCCGTCCGCACCATCCACACCGTCCGTGACATCCACACCATCCGTGACATCCACGGCATCCGTGACATCTGGACAATATATGGAACTTCCACCCAACAGCCAGTCAGGGGGAAGGGACAGAGTCAGGGCTTCCCAGGACTATGGGATAACAAGGTAACAGGCAATAGAAAGCAAGAGGCCACTGGGGCCATCTTGTCTCCTATCAGGAATCAACTGATTCTAATGGCACGGCCTTGGTAACCCAAAATGGAGGATACTAAGAGCAACTGTCAAATTCAGCGTGGAGCTGCCAGTAGCCCATAGCCTGCTCTGTGGGCCACACACAGGTGCCCAAAAACATACACTAGGGGTACAGGGATGTGCCCCCACCCATGGGTGCCATAAGCGTATCCCAAGGGTCTGTTCACCACAACCAAAACGAGGAACAGCTGCACTGCCAGGAGTCCCACATGGACTCCTGTGCAGAATATAACACAGAACACACATGAAAAAGGAGTATAGGACAAGGACATGGAGGTCCTGTCCCTTGCAATGCATTTCCAGCATCACACACACCAAGATGGAAGATGAAGTAGAAGATACTGCAGACGACAGCTGGTTTGCATCAATCTTCTCATGGGTACCGGAGTGGATGACGAATATCTTAAAGTCCCTTGGAGCATTACTGCTGATGATAATGTTTGGATTCTGTGTGATCAAGATAATAATCACACAGTGCAAGAAGACAGCAAAGAAAACAGGAGGAATGAAGATCATGATCGATGTTGAATCTGGATTTGAACCCAAAGAGCTGACCTATGAAGAAATCAGAGACTACATAAAGGCCAGCATTAATGCACCTGAAGGAATTAAGTGTTTGCATCCAAAAGACCACAAGAAATATGTGGGAATATGGATCTACTGCAGCCCGAGTAAACAGTGCAGCCACATGACTTGGAGTGTTGACAACCGTGCAAATTCAACAGGATCTTTGAAAGGTGTGATGAAGATATGGACTCTGTAGAAGCACTTCTTCAAGAGAGGATGTCTAGGTGCGGAGACTGGTGAGAGAGTGCTTGATGAATCAACCAGAGGGGGGAGTGTAGAGGAGGAGCTAAAAGCCTCTAACGGAAGTCCTGCCTCTAACTTTCCTATCTGTTGGGAACCAGAAATAGCGACAAAGGCGACACCTGTAATGATGCCTATAAGACCAGCAGCCTTCAAAGCAAAGTATCCTTTAAGGAGACCATTGTTTAAGCATCCACAGACAGCCTCTTGGGAATGGTACCTGAAGAGCACATGAAGACGGATGAAAGAAGAGACTGGTGATATCACCAGAGGCAAAGTGACACACCTAAAGAGAGATGATAGAACGAAAATGAATAAACCATATAGAATCTGATGAGGACACAAGAGTTAAGTGACCCTTTACGTGTGGATTGAAGATCGCACACGTGAAGAGCACAGAAGAAAATAAAAACCGTTTTATAATTGTACAGATGCAGTAACGCAAGTAGATTAAGTATTCCTGAAGGCTGGCTATACTTAGTGAATAGTTGCAGGCGGTGCCGCCAAGGTATGCATAGGAATCTGGAAGTTCCACATCGTATTTTAGCAAATTGAAAATCCTGTGAATGAAAGGACTGACAGTGTGGCGTAGCAGAATAAACCTGGCTGCAGATGGAAGGGGAATAGAGAAGGCCTGCCTGGCCCAGTGTCAAGGATTAGGGCAGCCATGAAACTAGTTATCTATCATGGAAAGATACAATGAACGAGAGACGAGAGCTGAGCTCCTGTTAAGGTGCGGTGGAAGGACAATGATTGCCAAGTTTTATTCATTTAATACCAGTAAATACAACGAAGAAGCTCAAAACGTGGTCTCCAGTCACATGGTCAGATGAAAATAGACTTTAGGTGGGCTACACCAAGACCAGAAGATAAAAACATGCTCACACTCCCTTTTTTCTCAGGCATGGAAATCTGAAGCAAGGCCGAGTTCAAGGCCTAATTGAATGGCAGACAGTAAGAGTGATCATGGATGATGGGACAATTGGGTGGGGAGGCATGGTCAAGTTCGACCTACCAGCACCTGGGGTACCAGCTTGCATGCTGCTAACGAGTGGAATATTCCAGAATGGTACGAGTGTGCCAACCAATTATAAAGGACCACGTACCAAAGAGCCCTATAGTTTAGAGACCCAATGAGACATTGTGCATTTGATGACGCTCACAATGACTTGCACTAGGGGTGGGCAGATTTGTCCACCAGACAGTAAAGACCCAATCACAAACACCAACCCAATAGAAAGTATACTTAGATGTTTTTCTGTCAACCAACAACAACACTACATAAGTGTCTTAGTTTGCCACGCAGTATGATGTCAGAGATGACAAATTTTTAGTATAAAAGGTTGTTTTTTATGAAATGCAACAAGACCTAATTGCTAGACATCAGATGATGTCTGTTGTACTCCCTGTTTTAGATAATTGTTATTAAAACAGACAGACCTTTTGCCAACTTCCTGAGTCAGTTTTATTATTGATGTTTGAGTAATTTCTCCATCCCCATCCACCCTGTAGAGTGTTACCTCGTCTTAAAGGACCCATATGGGTTCACTTGCTCTGCATCTCCTCTTTGCCTTGCGTACCGCAGTTCTATATTTGGCTATTGAGAAAACTAATAAAGGCTTTCAACAGTATGTATATGTATCTGTCCTCTACAAAACTGTGTAAGTATGTTCTTCATGTGTATACGTGTGTGTCCGTGTAACTTCGTGCATGAGTGCAAGTTTGCTTCATAACTAACGTTGCTATGTCGTGGTATCACTAATGATGTCAGCACAACAGATTTATGTTATTAGTCAATCTGATCCAGTGAGGTATTTGGATCCATGATCAGTGTTGTGGCACCTGTATCCATAAAGACTTTGACTGGCTAAGGTTTGAATGGTTGTCTGAGAGAATATCTGTTCGCATATGTGTTTGTCACTGGCCCTCCTGGGGGATGTCCAAACAGTGAGTTTGATCTTGCGTTCTTGACTCTTCAGGCTGTCATGTTCATGGGTGTGAGGAGGGCCATTCCAGGGACCCTCTCTTCAGTCTCTCTTCTGGTCGATCTGTCGACCAAACCACCATACTTAGTCACTGTTGCTTTTGGTAGCCATATCTTCCTCACTCCCCCAAGATGTCTGTAGTAATTTGCATGGTCATTGAAACTCCATGTCATGTACCTGCAGTCTCCTTCTGGGTTGTACCATACACATTTTGCCCAGTATTTGCTGTTGTCAAAGGGATCGTCGAATGTTATCTTCTCAGTCAGGAACAGTGGGCACTCCTTTATCCTTGCCCTCAGGTTATTTCTTTCTTATGCTATCTTATCATTGTTCTCTTCAACATGTATATCTAACAACACTTTCATTCCTATTGTTTTCTCAGTCATTTTGTGACATTGTGTTATGCAGATCTTGGATCACACACAGTCCTACTAGTACTAGGATCAGTGCTCCTAGAGGTACTATCAGTCCATCTTCCAGCCACGTTGAACATCCAGGAAAATATATATGACAGCCAGCTCTGATCTTTTCCTCTTCCTTTAGCTTCCTCCTCCATTTTCGACAATCTTGTTACTGCTTCTGTAAGTGTGACATTTTCTCCGTCATTTACGGCACAAACATGAAACAGGGACTTCCAATCTTGGCGCAAACCCCTCCTTCCATTGCTGTGAGAAGGTCTAGAACATATCTGTTTTGAAGAGCCATCAACCTTACTGCTCGGGGCTGTTCTTTTATCGCGTTGAAGCGATTTACTGTTGAGTTTATTGTCTGTATCAGCTCCCATGTTGTTAACTGCAGCCATTTCGCCTTTGTGTATGTCTGTACAGATGGAACTACTGACGTGAAAAACATTTCTGTCCTACTGAACAGCCAGTGCTTAGGTGGCACATCGTCCACTGATGCTTCTGATGCTGATGAGAAACAGTTATCTCTTTTCATTCTACTCACTTCTACTGACCTTTTCTTTCTTTTTGTATTGTCCATTTTTGGGAAGTCTCCTATCTTGATGTCCTTCTGTGGTACTACTAGTGCTGGCATGTTGATGTGTACAAATGAACATACTCCTCCTCAGTTGGGTGGCAGCTTCTTGTAAGCCTTAAATCTGCGCACCCAATAGTGATCTATTAATACTGCAGTCACAATCTTCATTGCTGGAGGTTTATCTGTGTACCTACACTCCTTGTTTTATCTAACCTCTACTGCTCCATCATTCTGGAAACATAATGCTGGTTTCTTCAGTGGTATTATGGACATTGGTCCAGTTTCATTGTCCACCCAGGTCAGTAACTTTGTGCTCACATCCCATTCTTTCAGGTGCTTGTCATTTTCTGTTTGTACTGTGTTTACTGGTGCTTGTACTAGGGTGTGTGCCATGCTACCTACTCATCCCTCCTTCCATTCTTCAGCTGTGTATACTTGGCCGTACACAAGCATTTGTGGTATTTCCCAACATCCTGGTACTCCTCCTATTTCCTTGGTCCCTTTCTTAGGGCATGGTAATTCTTTCAGCCTCGTTATTTTTGTCTCTCCTTTCTGTAGACCGTCAGTTACATCCTGTATAGCTTGGTCTAATTGCCAGTAATTGTTCATTGTGTCAAGTGTCTTTATATAACTGTCTTCATAGAGAAATGTTGCCTTGGACATCCATCTCAATGTTGCTGTTCTCCCTTGGAATCTTCCTCGGGTTGTAACCATGGATAGGTACATAAGGTATTGTGCTCTTTCTGCTGGTATTTCAGTTGCTATAAACGTTCTGAAGGCACTCATGGCATAGGGGATTAGTGAGCAGACATAGCAGCTCTCCCCAGTTTCTTTACCTACTTTGGTCATGTGTTTGTACCACATGTTTTAGATACTCAAGCAATATCAGTGAGATAAAGTTCCACCCCCATCTATACATCTGCACTGCGTCTACCTATCTTTAGTGTACTAACAGTGCTTACCTGTCCACCTGGCATGGTGGTTCCACATGCTAGAGTTGGGGTTGTGTAAGTAGAGGATACAGCAGTATTTCTAGCAACATAGGATACTCGCCAAAAGATGAGGTTGAAAATACTACATGAGAATAAGACTCAAGACACAATAATCATTTGTTTAATAATGCTTTCCATAACTTACACCTCTTTGGATCCTTGTGTAGTTTGAAGATGTCAGTTGCCCGCCTGAAACGCACAACAAAAGCGTCATTGTGTTAATATTGTATTAATTCAAGTCCTGCAAACAAAATAGTCTGCCATAGCAAGAAGAAATAGCTGTTTCCACACAGCTTTTATTCTGGGGTCACAGAGTACTGAGAGTGCAGATGGATTTCCCCTTTCCAGGTGCAGATATACTTGGGACAAATAAGCTATGAAGATGCAGAAATACACGTTAGGGTGGCGTCTCCTGGTACTGTTGTATCTGCTAACAAATTGGACAAATGGGCCTTGGAAAGTTTCAGGATGAGGATCACGGGGAATCATGGAACAAATGTAATAAAAACAGTCGCACTTTCACGATGAATGTGTGTGGAAAGAAAAATAACGAACAGACAGTGTACCTTCACTCTGGATGTGCAGGAAGTCCCTGCCCGATCTCTCCTGCACATGAGGGAGTAACCATTGGATATCCTCTGCTGGGCTCTGCTGATTCCAAGTTATTGGTTTTCTCTTCTGTTTGTGGATTGTTGGCCCTGTTGATATTGGTGCTAGGAGAAGCCACCGCTTTATAGGGCTTGATGTCCCTGAGGTGGTTCCAAGTATTTTTCCCGACCATTTTCACTGCTCGCTCAGAGATCAGTTCAACACTGTGCGGTCCTGTAAAGTGCGATGTGTCCCACTTCCTGAAATAATTTCATAAGAGGACCTGGTCCCCCGGACACAACTGTGGCTGCTTAAGTAAGTCCTCACTGGCTTCGGTGTTGCCGCTCTCTTCTCCTGCGTCAGGCTTCTCCCGTTGTCTCTGCAGTTGACGAGAAATAAAAGAAGCACTAGCAATCAAGGAAGCGGTGTACTCATACATTTCATGACCCAATACGTCAGATACTTTTTCTGCATCTTTGATTGCCCTAGTGGGAGGAGCCAGGGGAAGTCGCATGTGGTGTCCTGGCACCACCTCATGTGGGTTACATGGTGGTCGGACCCTGGTTTATTGCTCAATGCAAACAATGCTAAGGAAAGACAATGGAACCAACTTTTGTTGAGAGTCTTTCTAGTTTTTGCTACACTTTCCTTGAGCAAGCCGTTGAGGCACTCACGCATCCCATTTGCTTGTGGGCGATAGGCACAAAAGAATTTGTGTTCAATTCCTAACAAGGTTGTAAGGTGCTGCAACATCTCATTGGCGAAGTGAGGGCCATTGTCAGATCGCAGACCTCACACACGCTCCATTGTGGGAATATCTCCCAAATCAGGAATTCTGCTGCTCTAAGGGCAGCTGGATGGGAACACGGACCGGCTTTGATCCAACAGAAAAATTGGCATACTACCACTATCATGTAGCGGTACCCTTGGCATACTTGGATCATGTCGAAATAGTCGACGTGCAGGTGCAGGAATGGACCCACTGAGCGAGGTATGGCTCCTCTCACTACCCTCAATGTATGACCTGCAGTGAATTGTTTACACACCACACAATTAGTCATGAATTCAACCACATGTTCCCCCAAGTTAGGAAAGAACCATGTTTCTCCAATATGAGCAGCCAGCATCTCATTCCCTATATGGGTTGGATGGTGTAATTGTGTCAGTGCAGTGTGCAATAATGAGAATGGAATTACCACTTTCCCTGTGTTATTTTGCCGTCTGTCAGAGACACTGTACATCCCTTCTTTATCCATAACTCATTTTCTTCTCTGGGTGCAGCTCCCTGCAACTCCATAATCTGTTTCACTGGTAATGTGTTATAACCTTCCTTCAGCATCATTGTTTGTGCATAATGGTGCGCTTGGGACGAAGCATTCATTTCTAAGATGTCCCCAAAGTAGGCAGTGCATTTTGCTTCTGCATCTGCTGCTTCATTGCCCCTGGACATGGGGTCCTGTCACGTAGGCTGAATCCGAATACACTGTTACTTTCTTCGCCCTGCTGTGTTCTAGTGGCAATATTAAAGCGACTCATTCTGCTGCTTGTGTTGAAAAGTGTGATGGTAGACGTCTGCTTGTCACCACCTTGCTTGTCCCGTCCTCTCTCAGTCTCACTACCACTGTCCCAGTATGTCTTTTCCCAGAAGTTTGGTCAATTGTTGGTCAATTGTTGACGACCCTTCAATGTAAAGCACGTCTCCCCCCTCAAGTACGTTCTCCAGTACTTTGCGAGTGTCACTGAATTGTTCTATGTTTGCTGTGCAGTCGTGTGCATAGTCACCCTCCTGTAAGATGTCGGCGAGGAAAGTCGCTGGGTCGACAAGTCTGCATCTCACTATCTTAAGAGCTGGGATTGATAGTAATACCTCGTACCCTGAAGCTCTTTGTGTTGTCAATGTAGTTTTCAGTCTTTCCAGTATTGCAAAGAGAGCATGCTCCACATAAAGAGTGCATCCTATTGTAATACTCACTGATTTCTCCACTGCGTATTGTTTCTGCTCTTTCTGGTGTCACTTTCCTCCCATCTTGGGATATCACTTGTCCAATGTACAACACTCCTGTTTGGCAGTATTGTAGTTTTGCCTTGTCTGCCTTGTCTACCTTGTACCCTTTTTCTGCCAGTACTGTCAACATGTGTTCTGAGTCATTTCTACTGTGTTCCTCTGTCTTGCTGCAGATTAATATGTCATCTACATACTGTATAACCATGCTCTTCATCTTTACGTTGCCTAAGTCCATTTGGAGTACTCTGTTGAATATGGAAGGTGATTCACAGTATCCTTGAGGAAGTCTTGCATGTTTCCACTTCGTATTTCTATATAGAAATCAAGTTAAGTCCTGTGAGTCTGGATGTAATGGCATAGAGAAGAAAGCATTCTTGAAATCTATGACCGTGAAGTAGGCAGCTTCCGTGGAAATGCTACAAACAATTGTCACTGGTTTTGAAACTAAAGGAAACTCTGCTTCCAGAAATGTGGTTAAGAGGGCGCAAGTCCTGCATAAAACACCATGACCCCCCTCGTCACCTTTTTTGGCAGAGTACACAGCTGTGTTGCATGGTAATTCTGATGGCACTAGGATGCCCTGCCTCACTAGTGCTGCAATGGTCTCATAGATACCCTTGTCTGCCTCCCTCGACAGTGGTATTGCCTAACTCTTGGTAAAATGGCTCCTGGTTTCAGCTTGATTTTCACTGCTCCCATCCCTTTCAGAAGCCCCACCTCATAGGGACTTGTGGGCCATATGATGCTGGAGACCTTGACCAAGTCTTCCTCGAGAAATGTCGGCAGTGCTTTTAGCATCATCACCATTTTCTGTGGTACCTCTGTGTAAGGTATTCTCACCCAATAAGTGATGATAAGTTTTCCTGCGATCATGCTCCGCTTGCCTATCACTTCCTGAGTTATCGTCAGACGCGGTCAATCCCCATTTTAGTCTTATGTCTCTTACTGTGCGCTCCACCTCCTCCTTGCGTTTGCGCTCTCTTGTGAGCCGCACTAGTTCCCACTTTCTCCTTTCCCTTCTTGCCAAAACTTGCTTTTCCTTCTCGTCTTCCTCACTTTGCCTTTCAATTTCCACAAGCTCCCTCTTTCTCCTCATCTCTCGCTGCTCCCGCTCTTTCTCTTCTTCCCTTTGCTTTTCTCTTCATACCCAGTGGCGTTCCTGCTTCTCTTCCTTCTCTTTCCGTTTGACTTCTTCCATTATCTCTGCCCACTCTCATGCTTCCCTGGTCTCCTTACAGCCAGCTACTTCCTTACCTGCCCCTCCTTTTTCCCCTGGTGTATTCCCATCTAAATTCAATAGTATTTGCCATCCTACCCACTTGTTCGATGCTATTCGTTCCAGCCCCTCCTTAGTGCTCGCCTGGGTCTCGCTGTGCGCCCCTTTTCCACCACCTGCTGGCACAACCCCTTTCTGCCCCTCCTCCTTGGTATATGTTGGAGGTTTGAATGTTGGATTTGTGTACCCATCCGCTGTTTTTAATTCCCGTATAGGGTATAATCCCTGTGTTCCTGTTGTAGCTCCTTCAGTCCCATGGTCAGAAGGAGGTGGGGGAGGGAACTGCGTCCGGGGTCTCCTGATGGCTCAGCATCCATTGATGCCTCGCTACTTCCTCCTCGTCCTCCTGCAACATTTTCCAGAGCTTGAATATTGCCATATGATTGCTCAACTTTTTCCCCTTATAATCCTCTTGTATGTGTGTGTGTAATGATTGCTGAACATATTTGGAGAAGCTACCACATTGCGGCCATGGCTTAGTCAATTTACCATCTGTGTTTTTCATCCATTTCGTGCTATATTTACAAATCGTATACTTATATCACAGAAGGGCCTTACATAGGTGCTATAGGGACGTTTCCCCCACGCATTTCCCGATACATTGCTTTTTACTCACTTGACCTCAAGTTGAGGCTTTCGACACTTCCGTTGTTATTCAAACACAAAAATAATTTTCATCTTGTTTTTCTCAACTACACAAATACCAGTTCTTGTCAATTATCACAAGCCTCTCTGGTTCCCAACCAACCTTTCAGGCGTGCTCCGCGCACCGCCCTTCTACAACTCTCTGCCTCCTCAGACACACCCACCAATATTGCACATGCGCCCTCCACGCACCGCCACAGAACAGCTTATTCCGTCAATTGTAAGTTGTGAACACCAATTTCTATACCTTCTCGTGCTCTTCTAGTCCTGTGCACAGGCCTTATGGGTGATGTCACTGCTTCACTACATAAGGGAATGATAGAAATCACTAACAGAGCTCACAGCGCTATTGTTCCATCACGCAGACATTTTCACGAACCTGCCATATACCCAAAGCTGTCTTCCTGCCTTCTAACAGGGGATACCAATATTTCTCGTGCTCAATCTGTACCTACAGCCTCGCCTTGTAGATAAAACCCCTCCGTTAGACTAACCAGACGAACACCTTCCGCAATTTAAGCTAGCTCCAGCCCTATACACAGGGATACCATCATTCATGACCCAAGCTAAAATGTCCATTCCACAGTGAATCCAATATTTACATAACCTTTGTCATCCGTACCCTTCAGTCAATAGTCTAGGTTATTCGCCTGAACCTTTTACCTCAAGACTGAATGCTCCCTAACCACAAAAATGACACCTACCTCTGCTCCTTTCCCTACTATACTTTGCAGTACTCGATACTACTAAACGATACTGAATGATACTTCAAAGATACTCAACAACACTCGTCACCACCCCACACCCAGAATTTCTTCCAACACCCCCCTCAGTTGCTGTGTACACTTCGTGATCCACTGACGCTGCTCGGCTACCGGGTACCCCAAAGCTGCCACATCACCCTTCTCATCTGCTGGGCTCTTCATGGACCGCGGGCAGGATATTCCCCAAACTGGCTCCTGACAGCCTCTGTTTGGGGGGTGCACCTCCGTTAGAACTCACACTCCCTGAGGCACCTCGCAGCCCTCCAGGTGCTGCGACGGAGGAGGCAGCTTTATGCCAAACGGGCATAGTGAACCATCCTCTGCTTATTGGCTTAGGTATACCTGAGGGACTGCGGTTCACAGTACCAGCTCACCGTTCAAGCTCCCAAGGCCCAACAAACCCTCCCCCAGTTAACAGACGTAAGACTCAGCCAAGGGCATGTTAAAATTGTTGTGTATTACACAAACAGACAGGGATCATACAGGACATTGAGAATCTCCTGAAATCACAGCTCTTTCTTCAGTTACTATGTCACAACATGGGGCTCTTCCCCAAAATCCTACGAGGGTACAGGATTGGGTAGTTGTGGTGGTAGTGCCTATACACAGCACCTATAGAGGTTATTCTATTGGCCCTCACATGTCAGGTGGCTTGCCTGGCCCTTCCCAAAAAAACTATTTATTACATTGCTACAGGGTTGCAGGATTGCCATTGGCCCTTGCCCTCTGCTATCCACCAGTGGATTTGTGTTCCCTGATTGGCTGGAGCTGATCTCCCCAGGCCTGGGACCCAACTCTGTTCTAAGTGCTTAGTGCACCTTCTGAAGATGATGAAAAAGACTATTGTGTTCTCAGTGTAGCCGTTAGTATTACCACGTTGCCTTTGAGAGTGCCCACATGGTTGCAACGTTGTTAAAGAATCCATGTTTCACTTCATGTCTGTGTCACTTAGAACTGCTCATCTTCCCACCATGGATGAATGACTATTCTCTGGCTCGGCCGAACCACGTGATTGAGGACTGCGAAATCAAGCTCTCTGGTCAGCAATTTGTGAGGATTTATGCTAGTATTTTGCAGGTTGGTCCTTGTCTCCGAGGCCCAGGAATGTTCTGCTCATCGCTGAGCTTGGCTGCGAGCCCTGGTCTGCTGCTTCGTGCAGCCTAATTCTGCTTTTCGTCACCTCTCGTCCCAAGGCATGTGGCTTCATGTTACCTCACTACAGTTATACTATGATTTCTATATATCTATACCGTGCTAGGTTTCTTAAAGGTTAGTAATATTTGGCTTTTTCAGGTTCCTTATATGACCCTGTAGTTCCATAGGGTTAGTTGCAATAAGCGTCTGCATGCTTGCTCTGCATCTCTTCTTTGCCTTGCGTTCCACGGTTCTGCGTTTGGCTAATGATAAACATAATAAACGCTTTCAACAGTATGTATATGTACATGTCCTCTATGTACAGAACTGTGTAATCATGTTCTTCGTGTGTGCACGCATGTGTCCGTGTAACTTTGTGCTTGGGTGTGAGTTTGCTTCATGACTAACATTGCTATGTCGTGGTGTCCCTAATGACGTCAGAACAACGGATTTCCCTTATTAGTCAATCTGATCCAGTGAGGTGTTTGGATACATGATCATTGTTGTGGCACCTGTATACATAAAGATTTTGGGCCTCATTACGAGTCCGACCGTAACCCTGACTTCCCGGTGCCACCGGGAGATTCCAAGTCCGGAGGCCTGGGAAGTCAGGCGACTGCCAAATGTAAGTGCCCATTCCCATAGAGTCTATAGGACTCTATGGGAGTGGAGACACTGAAGTGAAGGCACCGTTGCTAACGGTGCCAGTGCTTCTGTGACCAGTCTGCCTACCGTGGCCGCTGCGCCCGGCAGGGTCAGACCTGTCGGGCACAGCGGCTCCAGCAGGCAGACTCCTAATTTGCCGGTCTGGAAACAAGGGTGCCAGTGAGCTTACCGGCACCCTTGTTTCCGGACCGGCAAACTTGTAATGAGGCCCGTTGACTGGATAAGGTTTGAATAGTTATGATATGATCGTTTATTTATATAGCGCCTATACACAATGTGTTTCAAAGCGCCTCAAGGCAAGGGAGGGAACAAGAGAAAACACAATGACATTCTTGCAGGCCATGAACAGTAAGGATGTGGAATTAACTATCATAATCGGCCTGATGACATTTCAGGTAGTGCAAGCGCTAAGACATAGATAAAGAAGGGAGGATGAGAGTGGGAAGGAAATGGAAACAGACAGGTGACTACCGTACTAGGGCTGACAACATTTCTGGTGGAGCCAGGGAAAAACAAAAGGTGAGGGAGAGGGGTGCAGAAAGGGAGGAACAAAACAAGTGACTATCATACTAGGCCTGACGACATTTCAGATAGTGCTGGAGGGGGGGGTGGGGAGGAAAAAAACAGTAATGGGAGGGTGGAGGAAACAGACGAGGTTGCTATCATATTAGGTCCAGGGACAATTCTGATAGAGGAAGTGCATAGAAGAAAGCAAAGGGAGGAGATAGGAAAAGGGAGAAGGGAAAGGAGGAGAGAACAGAGAGTAAGCAGTCAGAAAGAGTGGAGAAGCAAGAGTGGAGAGTGAATACAATTGCAGAAGTCAGTAGTAACACATAATGTTGCAAGCCAGGATACAAGATGAAGATGGGAACAGCATGATTCAGGGCCACCATGATTACAAGATGCAAAGGAAGTCCAGCATGAGAGTTGAGAAAGAGTGATGCACCGTGAATGATTGAAGTCCATAAAAGTCAAATACAGCATTGGCCACAAGACGGTGATGGTCAATCCAGAATGTATCAGGACAGACTCCTGCAGAAGTAGGCTGGAGGAGGTTGAGGGGGAGCAGGGTAGAAGAATCAAGCAAAACAGGCAACACCTGTGTGCGAGAAGGGGGGGGCACAAGGGAACATCACAGGGGGAAAAAAGGGGGTGGCGATGGCCTGTGGGGACAGAGGGGGTAATACATGTTGGTGCATGCTTACCTGCTGTCTGAGCAGGGGGTTGGGCCCTGGGTCCTCCTGGTCCGAACAGGTCCAAACCAGAATTGCCCTTTTCTTCGTCTGCCCTTCACTGCAGACGCCAGGGCGAGAGACGCCCTTGATCTAATAGTTAAGAGCAGGAAGGAAGAGGCAGGGCTAAGAAGGTGGGTGGTGCTTAGACCAGGTGACCTAGATCCACTTGCACCTGCTCCCCATCTGCAAAGGAAAAGAGGCTGGAGGACTCCTTAAGTAGGGAAACAGAGCGGCAAGCAGGAAGGCACCAGGTGGGTGGGGCTTGCTAAGTGGTGAAAAAGAGCGGCAAGCAGGAAGGCACGTGGTGGACAGGGCTTGCTAAGTGGTGAAAAAGAGCGGCAGGCAGGAAGGCACTAGGTGGGCAGGTGACCTAGATCCACTTGCACCTGCTCCCCATCTGCAAAGGAAAAGAGGCTGGGGGGCTCCTTAAGTAGGGAAACAGAGCAGCAAGCAGGAAGGCACCAGGTGGCCGGGGCTTGCTAAGTGGTGAAAAAGAGCGGCAAGCAGGAAGGCACCAGGTGGGCGGGGCTTGCTAAGTGGTGAAAAAGAGCGGCAGGCAGGAAGGCACCAGGTGGGTGGTATTTAGGCCATGTGACATAGATCCACTTCCACCTTCTCCCCATCTGCCAGTTGTCTGAGCGAATATCTGTTTGCATATGTGGATGTCACTGGCTCTCCTGCGGGCTGTCCAAACAGTGAGTTGCATCTTGTGTTTTTGACTCTTCAGGTCGTCATGTTCATTGGGGTAAGAAGGGGCACTCCAGGGACCCTCTCTTCATTAGCTTGGGGAAAAACTGCTGTTTTCTTTGCACTTTTTTTTAATGTTTTTTTGTAGTTGTGTTTTTCTTTTTACTATGTGGGCGTGGCCAGTGGGCAGAGCTTGGGTGACAGGGACGACCTCCAAGTCCGGATCAGGGGGTGGATCAGTCCTGGGATCCCGCAACTTCTTAAAGAAACTCACGCTGCGAGTTGCATCAGACCGGCCATCCGGTGCAGTCACCATGGATCCCTTGACCGCAACAATGTCCAACGGCTCCGGCTCATACGGTAGGGAGAGCATCGCATGGGGATGTCTATTTCGAATGAGGACCTCATCACTCATCACCCGGCTCCAGCGGCTGTGGGCGAAGTCCCCTCCGAAGGTTCTCTTGTTCAATCCTTATTCGCCGGTCAGCCTCGACCTGTTGATTGTCAATCACCCCCGGTTCTTTCTCTCCCACCTCAGGTAATAGCCCCCGAGGACACCGCTTGAACAACGTCTCTGCTGGGGCCACTCCCGTGGATGCATGCGTTGTGGTACGGTACACCCTCAAGAACTGATAGAGGGCTCTTTGGAGGGACTGTCCTTGGCCCTGGGCGATCCGAAATGTCTTATTTAAGGTTCTCATCATCCGTCTGCTTCACCATTTGCCCTTGGCCAGAGAGGCGAGATCTTCCTGTGCACCACCCCATAGCTCTCCATCAGTTCGGTGAACCGTTCACTCTGGAAGGGCGCCCTGTTGTCTGAGCATACTGTATGTGGGAAACCATGGGCCGCAAACACCTTTTCCACGGCCACCACGACATGCTCAAACGCCACTGACTCTACGAACTCCACCTCGGGATACCTCGAGTATTTGTCAACCAGCACGAGGAAGTGGGTGCCCATCGTGGTGGAACCAAAGTCTGCATGAACGTCTTCCCACGGGTGCGTCCCTCCAGGCATCGCCTCTATGACAGATTCCCGCTGCAGGGGTGATGCCGCCTGACACCAAACGCAGGCTGCCACGAAATCGTCCACCTTCCGCTCCAATTCCGGGAACCACACTTTCAGCCTTAAGCGTGCTTTGGTCTTGGCCGCGCCCTGGTGACCACGGTGTGCAAGGGCAATCACATCCCCCACCTTTGACTGGGGCACCACAATTCGATCTCCCCGGAGTAGAAGGCCGGATGTTGAGAACGACAGCTCCCCCCGGACCTTCCATAACTGCTCCAGTCTAGTTCTGGCTTCCTGGGTACGCCCCGCTAGGGCCTCCAGCACCAACTTCCAGGATCCCTGCTGCATGGATTGCCTTGGTATCCTGAAACACTCGTCATCTGCTGCAGCTGTCTCAAGTTCCTTTAAGGGCATGGCATTCGGGGTGGCCGCCTCCACCACCACCCGGACATGCTCTTCGGCCTCCTCCGCACAGGTGTCATAGTCCTCCGCTCCAGGTGCCCCCGGGTGTCTAGAGAGATAGTCTGCCGCATTGTTTGCCCCCGGCCGATACACCAGGGTGACTCCACATTCCAAGAGGGCGAGCAGCCATCTCTCAATTCGTGCTGGCAGCTTGGAGGATGACCCCGCCAGGATGGGAATCAACGGTTTGTGGTCCGTCACCACCGTCACCGGGCGTGAACGTAGAGCCGGATGTGCCTGCAGCCCCAGAGCACGGCCAGCGCCACGCGCTCAATCTGCGAGTATCGTTGCTCCGCCTCCGATATGCGCCTTGCTGGCGTATGCCACCGGACGGACACCCCCATCATGGTCGATCTGTGTCAGCACGGCGCCCAAGCCAAACGGACTGGCGTCAACAATGATCTCCGATGGTAACACAGGATCAAAGAAGGCCATGGTGTCCTCTGCTGCCAGGGCGCCCCTGATGCCGTCAAAGGCCGCTTGTTCAAGCGGGCCCCAGTTCCAGATGGTGTCTGTTCTTGTCAGAGCCCTGAGCGGTTCCGTCCTGGAGGCAAGGTTCTGGATGAATCGTCCACAGCAAGTAACCATGCCCAGGAAACTCCGCACATCCGACACAGATTCTGGAGGCTGCGCCTTTCTGATGTCCTGGACCTTCTGAGGATCAGGTGACACCCCCCCGTCCTTAAACACGAAGCCAAAGAATTCTATTGATGGTCACAGAAATTCACACTTCTCCTTGTGGAGGGTGAGGCCCAGGGACTGCAGTCCCTCAAACGTCTTTGCCAGGCGTCTCAGGTGGTCTACCTCCGTTCTGGCAAACACCAGGATGTCATCGCTGATATTCAGGACGCCCTCCAGGTCTGCTAGGGCACCCCTGATGATGTTTTGAAACACCTCTGCCGCAGAGGACATCCCGAAACTCAGTCTCTTGTAACGGTACAGACCTCGGTGGGTGGTAAAGGTGGTAATATACCTCGACTCAGGGTGGAGGACGACCTGGTGATAACCCGCTCGGAGGTCCAACTTCGAGAAGAAGCGAGCGCCTTGTACCTCAGCAATGATGTCATCTATCGTCGGGGTGAGGTGTCCTTCTCTTTTGATTGCTTTGTTCGGCAACCTCATGTCCACACATATCCAGACGGCATCAGGTTCTTTGGGTTTTCGTGCCACCACGATTGGGGATACCCAGGGAGTCGGACCCTCCACCTTCTCTATGATGTCGAGATTTACCAAGTTGTCCAGCTCCTTATCGACATGTTCACGAAGGTGAAACGGTACCCTGCGATGTTTCAAGGCGATGGGCTGCACAGATTCTTCAATGTGCAACCTAACTGGATCGCCAGACATCTGTCCAATCCCTAAATAGTGCGGCATATTTCTCCAGCAAGTCATTGATGTCTTCTAGATAGACGGAGTACGCAAAGCTAACAATGCCAAGGGCCTCCGCCGCTGCACAGCTCAGCAAGGTATTGTTGCTCACTGGTGTCACATAGAACCGTTCAGTGATTTGGGATCCATCATGCTCCACCTTCGCCACGCAGACACCGTCTAATGGGATAGGGTCTATGCCACCAAATGCGAAGATGCGGGCATTGGGTGCGACCAATTTGGGAGGCCGGTTCATGGTGTCATAGTGTCCACGGGCCATCACATTGACAGATGGCCCCGTGTCTACCAGGACCGGGACTGGAGAACGGTTTACCTCCACCACACATCTTGGCTGTCTCCTGTTCTTTCCTTTCAGGACCTCCACACTTGAGACAAAGAAAATGTTCTCTCCCTCATCTTCGTCAGTCTCCTCTGCCTGAACATCCTCTTCGCCCTGGTCCACTTGAGCGACGTTGGGCGGTCGACCCTAGCGAATGAAGATGGGCCGGGCGGGGCCTTCGCGGCACCAGCACAGGCATTGCCGCCTTGCACACTCTTGAGAAATGGTCTGGTAGCCCACACCGTCCACAAGTCTTTCCAGCCACAGGGCATTCCGTTGGGTGGGGCAGGTCATAGCCACACTTCTGGCAAGAGTCACCTGCCCTCCCAGCTCTGTCTCGGGGGCCACCGCCAGGTCTTCTGGTGCCCCTGCCGCCACGCTACATCGCACACACCTCCTCAGTTTTGATGGAGCGCGACCCAGCCTCCATTCTCGCTGCCCTCGCCTCGGACACCTCCCCTGTTCAAGGATGCGTGGGAGTGTGATTCCGGGCTCCCTTAGCACTTGTCGCCTGAGCTTTCCTGAAGAACACGCCTGTATGAGCATGGTCCTGATCATATCTTCAACATCACCCCACGCGCAAGCCAACGACAGGCGCCTCAGGCGTCCATAGAAAGTGTCCAGAGTCTCGTCCTCTTTCTGTTTGGCAGATAGCATCATGAAGCGCTCATAGTCCGCGTTGGCTAGAGGTAGAAAATGAGCTTGAAGGGCGGCCTTCGCCTGCCCGTAGGACCCATCCCCGGGCGGAAGTGATTCAAAAATTTCCTGAACTGAGGGCCCTGCTGAATATAACATGGTCGCCATTGTGGAGTCATCATCAGCCACTTGAGTGGCTCGAAAGTATATGTCCAGGCGGTCGACCCACCTCTTCCATCTGGGCCCCAAGCTGGAAGGTGGGCCCGAAACATCAAACTCCGGAATTGGCTGCAGGGCCGCCTGTGCACGAGGCTGGGCCATAGCTGGAGGAATCTGTTGGAGAACGGGTACCACCGCCAGTTGCACAGGAGGTAGCGGACCTGGAGGACCTGCCTGCCTACCCAGAGGCTGCTGCACTTGCTTTCCTGCTGCTGCTGCTGCTGCACCGTCTTGATCCTCAGTGTCACTCATGAGCTCGAGCGCACAGGCACCCCCAGTGTGGGAGATGGGGGCCGCAATTCACCTCCAGGGAGGAAAACAGTCACTGTGACACACCTCTGTGATGATGAAGAGGATGAAGATGGTTCCAGCCTGATGAAGAAATATTAAAGTCACTGCAGCACACCTCTGTGATGATAAAGAGGATAAAGATGATTCCTGCCTGATGCAGGAATATTAAAGTCACTGCAGCACACCTCTGTGATGATGAAGAGGATGAAGAAGGCTCCAGCCCTCAACTGTTCCAAAAATTGAGGCAAGAAGAATAATGGGCTATGAAGGCCCAGCCATGTTAGCCCTCCTCCTTGCTTGCACTCGACGTAGGAGACCCAAAAAAATGAAAAAATCACTAATTGGGCACATGTGTATGCAGGTATAGCTGCCTGCTGACAGAAGTTCCAAAGATTAGGTCTGGAGTCACTTCAGAGCTCAAACCGGAGCTTCGTGAAGTTCCACGGCCTGATAGACAAAATGGCCGCCAGCCACGTGGGTGACGCACTACCCGCGGCCAGAAACGAAGTCTTAATCCGACCTCGTTTCCGTGAAACATTTTTTATATAAATAATCACCGCCGGGCGCAGGCATCGTCTCCCCCACTCGTCGCCACTGTTGGGGGTTACTGACGCCCCCCCAGCGCTGTCCGCAAGCCCCGGATCCCCCAAAGACTCAGCCTCACACGTCCTTGTGGTTCGGGCTTCCCGTTCGCTCTGCGCGGCCGGGAAACGCCCCGTTTATTTATGCTGCAAGCGGCGGCGTGCAACGTCATGCCACGGCGTGCGCGCCCCGTCATCGGGCAGCGCCACAAGCAGTGCACGAGTCGAGCCCATTGAGCCAACACCTGTGTCAGTGTGGTTCTTCCGGTTACACGTCAACACCACTGGTATGGCAAAGACGCATTGCTACACTTATGGGGAAGCAGTGATCATAACTTTCTAAAGCTTTTTGAGTGGTACACTGTGGAACAGAGATTCATGTGCTGGACACTATTAAGTGCTTTGTATGAGAAAGCACAGGCTGGCCGTCTCATAAAACGCCAGCGCTTTCCTTTGACATGCAGGACAGTTTGCCACACAGTGTGAAAAGATGAAAATGCAGGAACGACCCTTTAGACGACTGCAGCGTTTCCACTGAACACTCGCTGCAGACTGTACGATTGAGTGCAACGACCCAGACACTTTTGAGGTCTGAAAATGCATTTAAAAAGAAAGAAGATAACATAAAAGTTGTCGTTTTTTAAATGTATTTATTTTTTTGCCATTTCGATCTCTTTATGTGATAGCTAACCAGAGAAAAAAAGCGTATTCCAAAGACTGAACTGGGGGATATTAAGGTAAAAGAGTTGTTGCACATCTTGTTAAATGACAATACATGTTCCTTTCTCGTTCTTAGTAGATGACCACATTACTCCAGGTCCATGGGAGTTTAATGTTAAAAGCACCCCTGTTGTGGACTTTAAACAATAAGAACGGCTCCTTCAAGTTCAGGGAGACTTGAAAACATGTACTTGGCGATATTCGTAAACCACGCAGAAAGGACTTTTTCTTTGGGCGAAAATGAAGAGGCATAACCTTTTGTAAACAAAAAAAAAGAACTGCCAACAACGAGGGAGGTTCCCACAGTAATAGAGAGAGTTGGCAAGTGCGAGCTAAGGAATGCCAATAGACGAGGGCCCTGAGGCAACAGCGCTGCAGAGGAGAAGGTGGAGGAATTACATAAACAATCCTTCATGATTTCTCAGCAGCAGCCTGGGAGTCCCATTGAATCAGCTGTGGGAAGCAGAGGAGCACGCGCACTGACTGACAGCTCTGGTCGCCATGGTAGCCGCCTCAGCGGCGCCGCGAGAACAGGGCGGGAGGGCTGATGTGAATGGGTGACGTCACGACCCTGGCGCCAGTGAGTCTGCTCCAACGAAGACTCGAGCGCCCAAACTCACCCTTCCCTACAGAACTCTGGTGGGACTACGGCATGCCTCCCTTCCTTCTCTGGCTGCAGCTTCCCGCTGCCAATTCATCACCTGTCAGTGGGATCACTCAGGGTGTCATGCGAAATGTACACAGCTGTGAGAACAAAAAGAGAAAGAGGGGGAGGGCCAAGGATACAAAAACCCATTGCGCCAGATGTGTAGGAGGGAAAAAAGGGACCTTGAGAATCCCAAATCGCATTGGAAAACTGCAAAGGCCTCTGCCCTCCCTACCCCGCCTCCTCGCAATGCCTTAACCGCCTGTGCATCCAACAGTGAACCGCTTTGATTACAAGAATAGATTGTTTTCTAGCAGATGTGAACGTCTGCATGTTGAAAAAAACAGCTAAACGTAATGCCGTACGTTTTTGGAAAGACAAGGAGGATGTATTCTACCCCCAATTAACTGCATTTGGGGGTAGACCTACACTCTTTCCTTTTCAAATCTGCCAGAGTGCCAGTGGACCACTGGCGTGGTGATAGTGCCCAGTGTAAATGATCTTTAACATTAAGATAAGATTAAGAAATGCATAAGGACAAATATGTGGTGAGCTGTTATGCCTCAGTAGACAGGCAGATCAGAATAAAGCAAGAATATACCATAGGCTGAGTAGCGCAGGCACCCATTCCCCTTTGCACTTGCACCTTAGCCCATCCAAAAACACTCTGCCATTTTTGTGTGCAATCAAAAATTGGTCGTAGGCTTTTACTATTTACATTATTAAAAAAAAAAAACTCAAAAAGTGCGCTTTTGGACACCTCGTGTTCTAGGGGAGTGGTGCCGCCCACCAGCCATATTGTTCTTTCAGAGCTTGTCCTTGCTCTTTGGTTGTGGTCTTTCCACTGTTCATCGAGCTCTGCTTCGAGCTCTGCTGGCAAGTCCTTCATTTGCCTTTATTCAAGCTGGACTTTTGCCACTCCAGTTCCCTCTTCTATTCTTGGCTGGTGCCTCTTATCAAACCAACTGGCACTCTCTCCTTAGACACGTGCTGCCACACCTGATTGGGAGCCTCAACCGCTCAGGTTCCCCCAAAAGTACCCTTATTTGCACCCCCAATCTGCCAGGGCACTAAATATGCTATCCATAAACACCTCGATCTCTTTTTTTGAAAGGTGTACCCCGTCCTGGTGGAAAAGGTCAGGGCTGGTCTGGGACAAACCATGCCTGAGGAAATGCAACCCTGTGTCCCTGCAAAAGAGCTTTGTTTAGTTTCCATTTAGAAGTCTCCATTGCCATCCTGTTCTGTGCCACTTCCTCCTTGGCACTACTTCTGACATAAATACCTAGGTCCCCCTCCAGCACTGGGCTATGCTGTACAGAGATTTGCATGTGTCCCTCTGTAGTTGACCCCTTCCCATATGTATCAAATTGTTACCCTCCCACCCCCAGATGTATCACCAAGTATTCAGGCGGGTCTCTGAAGCCTATTAGGTTAGATAGTCTCTCGTGGATACCCTCCCAGCGCATCCCCGGCATCCCCCACCAGGAAGTAATTCTATGGCAAGACAGGAGGCTCCTATTATGCATTAGCTTTCTTTACTGAGACACACAGCAGCAAAGAAAATAACATTTTATAAAAGTTTTTTGAAAATAACATGTTACAAAACTTTTTGAAAATGAATAACACAATGTCAACAAAACACATTTATAAAAGTCCCATTCCAAAATGGCGGACAGGTCATGCCCCCCTGGGAGCCAATGGGCATACAGCCAAGTCCATAAATGTCCCTTTCTCCAATAGCAAACCCTCTTTCTTTGCTGCTGATTGACACAGCTAAGTTACTCTCTCTAGCTCGTGCCTTATTGTGCTTCATATAGAGTTTAGAGTGTTGATTGTGATACTTCATTTCGTTTTTCGGTGATTGTATCTTTGAATTGAAATGGTCATTTCATTTTTTGTTCTGTGAAAGGTGCGTTCGTTCGAACGTTTTCCTCCAGTCAGGAGTGTTACATTGTGACGCCGCTCCGTGTGGAGCGGGTGCCTGCTCATTAATCCTTGTCATTCCATTCCTTTTGCAGAGGCGTTCGCGCGCCTTTTATACTTTGTTGCAATATTGTTCGTGTGCCTTCAGCTATCCTCTGTGCATTTCTCCCTCAGGGGAGTGTGTTTCTGTAAATAGCCGGGCCTTTCGGAGCGTTCGCGCTCTTTCAGGCAGCCGGGCCCTGAGCTCGTTTGTCCGTGTTAATTGAGCTTGGTTTTCTCTGACAGGGTCACGGCCTCTCGGATTTCTGGGGGGGTTTTGTTTACAAGTGGCACATGTGTGTTTATACGCTGCTTGCGTATCTTGTGAGCCTCTCAGGCTAGGCCTGCCTGTTTGTGCTTGGTTAAAGTGAAGGTGCAGGAGCATTTTCCCACATTTATTGCACCTCATAGGAGTGATTTAATTTAATTTGCATTTATTTTATTTCCCTGTGTTTCCTTGTGTGCTCCTTTTATGCTCAGCCGGCTCGGCTCCCCCCACTCCTTTCACCCTGCTCGGGTGTATATTTGGCCTGCTCGGCTGTCACCTGTTTTTTCTCACCAGTTGGTGTGTTTCCTTTGTTAAAGCCTGCTTGGCTATTTGTGTGCTTTTAGCACAGCCTGCTCGGCTGCATTGATTAGAAGTTACACTTCTGTGGTGACCAATGTTGGAGAGGCCTGCCATGGGTAATACTAATAATAATTCTGTTGCCCCTGTTTTAGCGGATGCCTGTACTCAGGTGCGCACTTCCAAGAAAACGGATAATGGGGGGGGGCAGGCGAATGGACAGCCTACAGTGGAACAGGCTATCCAGGCTTCCATTGATTCAGCCTTGTCTGACCTTAATAATACTTTGGCTTCTGCTTTTGACAGGCTAATAAACCGCATAGCGGATTTTCACCCCCCCCAGGCGGCGGGCCCCTCTGTGCAACTCCAACCCTCAAAAAAGTGTACAGGAAAAACAAAGCATATTTCGGGACAACTCAGTCCTCGCCCAGTTTCTTCCCCCGACTCATCCCCTGGTAGAGCCCAAAAGCGCAAAAGGGATGAATCCCACCCACTTTCCTCAACCCCTTCGTCTTCTTCTGCCCAGCTCCCTGCACAGCTATCCCCTATACCTGTTTCTTCCTCTGACTCTTCGGAGGACTCTGATTCGCCCCCTAAGAGGCGCAAGAGGAGAGTGGCTCCTGTTCCAGCCCAGGAAGGTCCTGTATTGGACATTAATGGGGTCCCCTTTTTTGACCCGGCCCTCATCTTGCATCCCAGGTCTGCTGAGTGGCAACCCTCTCAAGAGATTGCCTCGTTTCTAGAGTATTGGGTTAGGCGCCCACTACCTAAAGGGGACAGGAGCAAGTTACGATCAGAATGCCCTAGGCCAGTCCTGCAGGACAAGGTGGCGTGTACACCGGATATTGATCAACCCATGACGGTGTTTTTGTCTCAGAAGGGCAAGGACCCCAGGAAAGGGGTGGATAAGGCCTGGCGCAGCTGTCAAGACAAGCTCTTAGATGTTCTGGGTCCGGTCACTCAGATTTTTGAGATGGCTGAGGAGGCGGCGGCCTCCAACTCCCCGGTTGATGTAGTCATGTTAAGGGGTTGGATTCAAAGGACTGTTTGCCTGCTCGGCAACGCCAATGCGGCTATATCAAAAGAAAGGCGCAAGTCTCTTCTAATGAGACTGGACTCAAAGCTGGCGGATATGTCAGAAAGGGAAGCGGGCCCTTCCGCTCAAGGGAATTTGTTTGGGGAGAGTTTCCTTAAGGATCTGTCTGCGTATGTCCATACATTCACGGCCTTGGATAAGGCCCAGACTAATATAAAGAAGGTCTTCACTCAGAAGGTTTTTCCCAGGGCCGGACGAGGCAGAGCCCGCTCTTCCGGCCGCTTTTCCCAGGGCCATTCCCGCCCCCGTCAATTTGCCTCACGAGGCGCCCATAATCCATCCTCTGCTCGAGGTGCATACTCCCAATTCTTCCCGCAACAGTATTCGGGTTGGAGAGGACGTGGTGGCAGAGGTTCCAGGAGGTCCAGAGGAGCATCAGGTATTTTCCCGAGTGTTAAATGTTTTTTCCCTCCAAAGTATAGGAGGCAGGTTGGTCAGGTTTCTCCCACAGTGGGAATCCCTCACATCGGACCCCTGGGTGTTGCAGACAGTGCAGGGTTATCACATAGAGTTTTACTCCCCTCCTTGCCAGTTGTCAGTTCCCTATCCTTTGGTTCTGGACAGAGTAAAGCAGTCGCTGATAGATGTGGAGGTCAAGGACCTCATCTCCAAGGGAGCGGTGGTACCTGCCTCTTACAGGGCATCCCAGTTTCTGAGTACCATATTCCTAGTCCCAAAACCGGATCAGGGGTTCCGCCCAGTGATAAATTTAAAAGCTCTCAACTCCTTTGTGGTTTACCACCACTTCAAGATGGAGGGGATCCACCTCCTCAGGGACACCCTCCTTCCGGCAGATTGGATGGCCAAGTTGGACCTCAAAGATGCTTACTTAGTGGTTCCCGTGTTCCCTCCACACCAAGAGTTTCTCCAGTTTCAGTGGGGGGGTCGGGTTTGGCAATTTGCATCCCTCCCTTTCGGTCTGTCCTCGGCCCCGTGGTGCTTCACCAAGTTGATGAGGCCTGTGATGGCTCGCCTCAGGTCCAAGGGGATAAGGATAATTATTTATCTAGACGACATGCTCCTGTTAGCCCAGGATGCTCAGGTTTTGCTCTCTCATCTGCAGTTCACGATAACTCTTCTTCAGAGCCTGGGGTTTGTAATAAATGCCAAAAAATCCATATTGCAGCCTACGCAATGTATCCAGTTTCTGGGCTTCGATATAGATTCAAAAGATTGCATCCTTCTCCTCCCAGACAGCAGATTGTCCAAGATAAAGAAGGAGATCCGGGGTATTCTCAAAAGGGAAAGAATCTCCCTCAGGTTATTAGCCAGGATAGTGGGGATGTTGTCTGCATCTATTCAAGCAATTTTCCCGGCCCCACTACATTACAGAGCACTACAGCGTCTGAAGGCCCGACATCTTCGCAGATGTCTCTCTTACTCTCAGATGGTGGAACTGTCCCCGGAGGCCAGATTGGAACTCCTTTGGTGGCTCAAACACATGGAAGCATGGAATGGGAAAGCAATTTTTGGTCCCTCCCCGGATGTAGTTCTGGAATCAGATGCCAGCAGAGCAGGTTGGGGAGCCCGGTTAGGCCAGGTCTCCACGGGGGGGAAATGGTCAGAGGAAGAGAGGGATCTCCATATCAATTGTCTGGAACTGTTAGCGGGATCCTTTGCAGTCCGCAGTTTCCTCAAAGATCAGGGGAATTGTTGTGTGCTCCTACGCATGGACAATGTCTCAGCAGTGAGATATGTCAATCGTCTGGGGGGAACCAGGTCCAAGGTCCTAGCGGATCTGGCGAGGCAGTTTTGGCATTTCTGTCTGGACCGCAATATTGTTTTAAAGGCAGAGTACCTGCCGGGAGTCAGCAACGAAGTAGCAGATTGGAACTCCAGACACCTCCAAGACAGGAGCGATTGGATGTTACACAGGGACCTCTTTGCCAAGATAGACTGCCTTTGGGGTCCGTTTACAGTAGATCTGTTTGCCTCGAGGCTAAACTGTCAGGTGCTCAGGTTCTTCAGTTGGAGACCAGATCCTGGCGCTCTAGCTACCGATGCCTTTCTTCAGGATTGGTCAGGTCAGAGGCTGTACGCCTTCCCTCCCTTTGCGATGATAGCCAGAGTATTGGTTCATGTACGCAGGCAAGAGGTCACATTAGTGCTTCTAACCCCCCTTTGGCCTTCCCAGATATGGTTTCCGGCTCTCCTAGAGCTATCAGTAGACGTTCCTCGTCTTCTTCCCTTTCATCCTCAGTTACTAACGAACCCGGGGGGGTTTCCTCACGAGTTGGTCCTTCAGGGGCACCTCTCCCTTATGGCGTGGAAGATTTCAGCGCTTCCTGGTGCTTCCGAGGCCTTTCGCAGGACTCTATGTCGGTCATCAGGGACTCTTGGGCCCCCTCTACCAAAGTGGGATACTCCTCAGCGTGGAACCGTTGGTCTAGCTGGTGTGTGGTTAGGCACCTCAATCCCATTTCTGCCCCTCCTGTAGAGGTGGTTAATTTCCTAGTGGGTCTATTTAAAGAAGGAAAAGCTTATAGAACCATTAATGGTTTCAGGTCGGCTATCTCAGCAGGTCACCTATTGGTAAAAGGGGAACCAGTGGGTAGACACTTCCTGGTGCGTAGAGCTCTCAAGTCTATTCGCATTAAAGTACCTCCAAAGCCTAAGTATTCAGTTCTTTGGGATGTTAACTTAGTATTGGATCTCTTTGGATCCTGGGCCCCTAATGAAGATCTGTCTTTACAGCAACTTTTTTCCAAACTAGCAATGTTGTTGTGTCTAGTGTCTATTAAAAGAGTATCCGATATCAGGGCTTTAGATGTCGATAATAAAATGTTTACCCCTCAGGGAGTTACCTTTTTTGTTTCACGACGAACAAAGTGCATGACTTCCTCCATATCTTATCCAGCCTTCCCTGAAAACAATAAATTGTGTGTTGTAGCATGTTTAAAGTGTTTTGAGTTAAAAACTGAAAGTCTGCGTCCTCCTAATACCTCTCAGCTGTTAATTTCCTATAGGAAGCCCCATAAACCGGTATCCCCTTCCACTTTGGCCAGATGGGTTAAATGGATTATGCGGGAGGCGGGAGTGGATACTTCCGCATTTGGTCCCCATTCTGTTAGGGGTGCTATGGCCTCTAAAGCCGCCTTTTTGGGGGGCAGCCTAGATCAGATCCTTAAAGCAGCTGATTGGTCGAGGGAGTCAACTTTCAAAACGTTTTATCATAAGCGAATTGCTCATGTAGCGGTTAATGTTCTGCAAGGGCTTTGAACTTGCATAATAGGAGCCTCCTGTCTTGCCATAGAATACCTAATCCCCCACACTAGCGTGAGATGGGGGTTTAGATTCTATTAAAGACACGGAGGCGAATATTATCCCACCCACCCACCCTAATTGTGTTCTGTGTGTTTCAGATTTCGGGTGAGAGGTCCTGCTTTAAGGAGATCGGTTCAGGTTCTGTTGAGGAGTTTCAAGTTCTGTTACGTGGATTCATCGTTCATGGAATTGTGTGAAGGATGGCTACAATAACTTATCTTAAAGGACAGCTTCAGAAAGAGGGTTTGCTATTGGAGAAAGGGACATTTATGGACTTGGCTGTATGCCCATTGGCTCCCAGGGGGGCATGACCTGTCCGCCATTTTGGAATGGGACTTTTATAAATGTGTTTTGTTGACATTGTGTTATTCATTTTCAAAAAGTTTTGTAACATGTTATTTTCAAAAAACTTTTATAAAATGTTATTTTCTTTGCTGCTGTGTGTCTCAGTAAAGAAAGCTAATGCATAATATTCGCCTCCGTGTCTTTAATAGAATCTAAACCCCCATCTCACGCTAGTGTGGGGGATTAGGTATTGTCCTTGGAAAGTGTAACCCTTGCTTCACGTCTCTATCCACCGCCCGTCCCGGCCACGAACGAGTGGCCTACTATCCACGTCGATCTCTATGGGCCGTCATCTTCAGGGAAGAACGTGCTGCTATTAGATCAGTTGTTCCCTCAGATATTTTATTTTTTTGAACTGTTGGATTTCCAGCCCGCTATGCTCTTGACTCCCCTGGATCCCATGCCGCTGGTCCAGGCGATGCAGCTGTTTTGTAGCTGTTTATCACATTGCTTACCCCTTTTCTGGGCCAAAGCGTTCTTGGCAAGTTTTCCTATGGCCTGTCCAGGCCCTCTCTCTAGCTTTTCTTTGCCTGTGGGTGCTTTCTCTCCTTGCATTGTCATGCCTTCAACTGTGATTTCCTTCTTTTGTTGGCTTTCAACGCTGCCCATGCTTCCTCTGGTGTGGCCGTCTTTTGTTGCTCTGCGTCCGGCCTCAGCTGCCTGAATGCCCCCGTCTGTGAATAAGACAGGGCAGCGACATTATTCACTTCATCAGTGATATGCCTGGCTTTAAAAATGATGTTATTCTTCAATGCTTTCCTAGTTATTGCTCTTAACACCTCTAAAACCAGTGGGCACAATGTGCTCCCTTTGTTCAATACCTGAACTACTGCCATATTATCGGACCACAGTGTCACCTCTTTGTTGCGCAGCTCTCTGTAACACACGCATACTGCTACCCATATCAGGGATAGTTCCAGCAGCGTAATGTTCCTTGTCCAACCCAGGACCTGCCAGCTTTCTGGCAATTCTTCTGCACATCATTTGATCCCCAGTATTGTGCCAAACCTGTTAACTCCTGCTGCGTCGGTATACAGTACTTTTGTCATCCTGGTTGATAGGCATTCGCCAGATAACCGTGCCATTGAAAAACCTCAGAAAATCTTCCCATACTGCCAGGTCTTTTTTAATACCTGGGCCCAGTCTGACCCTGTGGTTTCTCTGTGTGACCCCTCGTGTTCTGAGCTCGATGCTCCTCTGCAATACCCGCCCCTGTGGTATTAGTCTCCCTGCAAAATTGAGCTTTCCTTCCAGAGACTGCAATCCCCTTACCATTGCCTTATCCTTTACCTTCAACCCCTTGATGATGGAGTTTAAGTCTGTTGCCATGTCCTTCGGGATGCGGCACACCCCTTCCTTGGAGTGAATTTCTATCCCCAAGAACTGAATTCTCTGTTCTGGACCCACCATCTTCTCCTGTGCTAATGGGATGCCCCACTCTTTTGCCAATCATATGAACTTTTTTGAGTGCTTCTTTGCAAATACCAGAATGTTGTGGACCTACAAATAAAATATCACCCAGGTAATGCACCACCGTGCTTCCGGCATTACTCTATTGAGTGCCCCTTGTAGAAAAAAGCTCAGTTTCTTAAAATATGAGCTTGAAATCGTGCACCCCATGGGCAGGCACTTGTCATAGTAGTAGCTTCCTTCCAACTGAAAGCATAGACACGGCTGTGATGCCTTGTGCACCGGGAGGAGGCAGAAGGCTGATTTTATGTTTGTTTTGCCAACCATGCTCCCTTACCACCTGGCTAATTCCACTGCCTCCTGGAACTCTGTGTATGGCCCTGCTGCTTCTAAAGGTGAGATGCCGTTGTATACCGAACTTCCCAGGTGTATGACAAGCGGAGGATTCATCTAAATTCCCCTTCTTCCTTCTTAGGTACTAGCCCCAGGGGCAAGCAGATGAATTCTTTCAATTGTATTTTTCCAAATGGCCCTTCCATTCTGCCCAGTTCTATCTCTTTCTGTATTTTTTTTCGTACTTAACCCAGGTTTTCCCTTGCTAATTTCAAGTTCTGCAGTATTTCCTGTGAACCCTGCCCATTAAATGGAATGATGAAACCCTCTGAAAAACAATCTCTCATTAATCTGGCTGTTTCTTTGTCCTGGAAGGCCTTTAGCCATGTTTCCATCTTTTCCAACCTTATGAGTGACCTTCCATTTGTGCCCTCACCCTCATGGTCTCTTGCCCTCACTCTGCCTTCAGTTGGAAGTGGCTGTCTTAGTGCATTTTGAACTGCTGTGGTCCCCGCTGCATCTACCACACTGATGCCTGAATTTACAGTCTTTCCCCCGCTGCATGATCCTTTTTCAAATTTCCAGAAAATTGACAGAGGCCTCTGGGCTGCCCATGCGCCCCCTCCACCCTGTGCAGTGGGTGGCATGTTATGCTGCCAGCTATGCTGGTTCCCAGACTGCTTTTTCCGAAAAGGCTGCTCTCCTGCCCGCAGGTACCCGTTATCGCTACCACTATAATTATTCTTCCAATATGGTTTTTTTGGTAGCTCCCTGAATTTTGTTCCCACTTCTCCTTTAGTATGTTAAAGATGTAGATATTGTAATCTTCCTCATCCCACCTTAGATCTGGATAACAATCCATTTACAGGCAGACTTCATGATCATATTCCTGCCATGCATTCCCCCCGCCAAGGCTCTGTGCACCTTAAAAACTCTCTGCTCGTATGCCACCAAAGCTATTCCTTCCTCAGAATATTTCTGTGGTATATTGGTGGATAGGATGTGGAATGCTGACATCCAATTATCAAAGGTCTGCTCTACTGCTACTTGTCTGCTGGCCCCCTTATCCTCCTCGTCTCTGCAGACATCATAGCCCTTCTTTTGATATTCCAGTAGTGAAAAAATGTCCATGAATTATTTGTACCATATTTTAGTCTTCACCTTTTTGTCTATGTGCAACACCATTGTCTTTTTTGGTCTCCTACGCACTTCGTTCCCCATTGATTTTCTACCATGCCAGGACTAGTCATTAAAGTTGTATCCACCTCCCCATTTTGGCCCTGGGCTGCCACTTGCCCTTCGCTTGCTCCTTGTGTCTTTCCCAGTGCTGTGCTCCCTTCCTGGACGCCCTTTCCCTCACTCTCTATTTGCTTCTTGGGTTCTCCTGTTCTTACTCCCTGGCCTGTAATGTCCTCTGCACCCTCTTTCCTTTGCTTATCACACTCTTCTTTTTAAGCCATGCTTGCAGGTGCTCCATCTCCTTATCCCCACTACTGTCTGTCCATGTGTCTGAGTCAGATGAGGCCTGCATGATTCTTTTTGCTTGTGCCGCCCTTTTTGGGCGTCTTGCCTGAAAAGCCATGCAGGAGCGTAACATTTTCATTATATGTTTTTCAACTGCAGTTTTTATAGACCTGTGTTTTTCTCTTTCTTGCTTTTCTTCCTTGGACCCCCGTCCACTGCTTTTGCTGCTGCTGTGGCTGCTGTGCTTCTCCTTTCCTTTCTGCCCTCTGGGAAGGATTGCCTCTTCTTCTCCTCCTGACTCACTGCCACTGCTTTCATTGATTAGTAGGGGTGACATTTCCCACCCATTGCACCCCAAACTCTTTTTCTGCTGCTCCCGCCCAAGTGTGGAGCTCATTTTCTTTTTGGTGCTGTTCTTCAGCCATTTTAGGTGTTGTGCTGTGTCTCACCGAGGATCTTCTCTAGCCCTTCCAACAAGCTTTCCCAAACTTGGTGTGCTTGTTTTCTATTGTGACTCCTGCTTCTCTGGCTGCCTTATTTATTTATCCCCACACCTTTGTCATGTATCTGGGGGGCAGGGCCTCCACCTGCCCCTTTGCTGTTTGTTTTCGCACCTTTGTGCCTCCTGTCTTTGTTTCTACCCCTGGCCACCTCCCTGTTAGCCTGGTTACCCTGGGTGAAAGCCGCCCTCGCCCTGTGTGGGCACTTGCCTGCCTTCTACGCCTAACCCCCCGGCCCTCTAACTTCCCGCCCTTCATGGTTGGTCAGGGGCCTGTGGCTTTATGGCTTGTTTGTGATCAAAGTTTAAACTTCAGCAGGCAGGTAATTGATTTTGAGGGTATGATGTAATTTGCCACAGTAACATGCCCGGCTCCAGTAGGGGGACCAGGACCTCAAAGCCACCCCCATTTACCCCTAGAATGGAGGTCTTGCCAGTGGTGTTAAACCCCAATGGGTCTAGAACAGTGATCTCCAAATTGGGGGGCTGCCCCCCCCCCGGGGGGCTTGAAGGATGTGCAGTGTGGACCCAGACTCTGAAAAATGATTAAGATGACTGCTTTTAATGTAAAAAAAAAAAAGAAAAAAGATGAAGGTGACTGCTTTTAATAGATAATATAAGCAGTAGAAAATCTGCTTATATTTGAAAGAGTCTGGACCCCGAGGTCATCCTTTGGGCCCTATAGTGGTGGGGGCAACCGCTGGGTGAGGGGGGCCCAGAAGCAGTATTTGTATTCAAGGAGGGGGCTTGGTATGAAAAAAGTTTGAATACCACTGGTCTAGAGGCAATGGGTGGTGGGGGCATTTCGTCCTAAACGTGCGCCAGCATCCTCAGAGAGATTAGCGTTCTGAGTGATTGCACAGCAGAAGGCATGGACAATTATTTATGCCCTAGAGCTATGAAAGTACCAATGACCATGGAGATGGAGGCCCATTTTCACCTCGTAAGTGAGGCAGTAGACTGTTGCTCAAGCAGGCTGCTGTTATGAAGCGCAATGACCCTGTCTTCAGGGGACATTGAGCGCCACGAAAAAAAGAATTGGAAGACACCCTTGCACAGGTGCCAGTCCCAGTAACATAATCACTGTGTCCCATGGTCCTTTTGGGGGCTGCTCTGAGATCAAAGCAGGCCCCCGTAACAACTAGCAAGGAAGATGGGATGGGCTTTTGGCCCCACTGCGTTCTCCGTACTTCGGGAATCCGAAGCTACGGATTGGTGCGCATTGCATGTTTTGGTGGCCCGCGCTGAAATGGAAAGTAGTCCCTGTGGTCACAGGAGAGTTTGACTGAGCCAGCAAACGTCCTGTGCCCGGCTGAACCAGCTGCACCGCTGCGTTGACTCATGCTACTTAGGTCCTGTTAAGGGCAATTATGACACTCCAGCGCTTCAGTGCTCAGGTGAGGTAATGGGCGCTGAGCCTGTGCTAGGAAAACCTATAAGGGCATACAACCTGCTTAGCGGTCTACTGCCCACCCACTGACCACTACCCAGGGAGGTTGAGGTCTCGGCTGGCAGCCCCAGCAGGGGTACGTGTGCCGCCGGGCCTTGCCGGGCTGATTGAAGTGCATGGTATTAAGACAGATTTCTGAACTCTGACCTGGTGGGCAGAGGTTCAGAAGGCCAGCCTAATTTCTTGGAACAAGGTAACCTTCTGGACAAGCCAGACCAATCAAGGTAGCATTGGCGGCGGTCAAGACTAGGTCTCAGGAGGGGTGAGGGTCACTGAAAGATCTCAATGAGCACAAAGAGTAAAGGACACTTACAAATCCTCCCCAGTAAGGTGTATATATATTAAAAATACAAATACATTTTTTTCAAGGCCTTTGAGATTCAACACACAAATAAAATCACAGTAATACTTCCAACACAATCCTATCAATATACATATATACAAGACCAATGGACGAAATGGGTCCACAACCTAAAAAGGGAAGGAAGCAGGTAGTGCAAATAGTCTTTAGGCCCTTCTGCATCAAACACAATCCTAACTGAAAGGCAGTCCAATCCCTAAGATGAGGGGAGCCTAGTGCTCAAATGTACTTGCAAAGCTGGCACACGCGGTAGTGCAAATGGGCGAAACAGGGTCCTTTGTAGGGGCTGTAGCAGCTCAGGAAGGCAGGTGAGGTGATGCAGAATAGGTTCCCACTATTGGAGGAGGGTCAGGAGCAGGTTCCAAGACTTGTGAATAGTTTGTTAGTTCACGCTAGCAGTGGAAAGGAGAAGGGCCCTCAGGGTCCACTCATGCGTAAGAATGATGGATGCGCTAGGGGCCACCGGTAAGGGTTGCAATTACTCACCGACCCCCAGCACACTCCGGACAAAACTTCGGCAGTCGAGTTCACTTCGGTTGCAGGTGCAAATGCGGCTATCTCGCAGCTCTGCGGCTTTAAGCGATAATGTTGCAGCGTTGATTCACAAACGGGACAGTGGTGATTTCTCAGCTCCTGGTGGATGGATCAGGCCCATTCAACTGTAGCAGGCTTCAGGGCACAGAAGGGCACAACTGCAATGAGTTTGCAAACTTAGTCACCACGGCTGGGTGACAAGGTAACTGCGTGTACTCCGGTTCAGGCGCTCTCTCTTTACTCCAGACCTGGGAACGCCAAGTGTACGAAATTCGGTGTGAGAGTGCCGTGAACGGAGAGCTTACGGGGTACCAAGTTTCAAGGGCCTCCTCGAAGCGGCGGCGGTGTCAGGGCAAAGGTCCTGCGTAAGCTGGTCAGCGCACTGGTTGGCCCAGAGACACTTCTGAAAAGGCGTACTTGCAGATTTTGATGAAGGTGCCGATAATAGTTGGTCCCACTATTCCAATAGGTTGAAGCGTCTTCGCAGACCTTCTAGGACAACCAGATGCAGAGAGGTCTAGCAGGACAACAGTGGGCTCAGGGTGCCAAACCTTCCAGTGGGTCACCAGAGGTTCCTCGACTCGGCTTCTTAGTTTCAGGATACTTGGATCCTATCCTTCGCTCCAAACACTCATACCATGTCCAGAGATCGACATGGTATGAGTGTTTGGAGCCTTCTCTAATCCAAAATCTCCTTAGCGCCAAAACGAAGAGGACCCAATGGGAGATCTGCTCACATACATGCATACCATACGTGGACCAATCATGGACCACGGTGGTCCCAGGCATTCACAGCACACCAGACACTCTGGCACCCAGGATGTGTATTGGACCCATACAGTCCAGCCCACATCCTGGGAGCGCACACACAAGCATGCAGAAGCCCGCGAAAGCTTGGCGTTTTATGGGAAAATGCATGCCCAAATAAGGACTGCCCCGGGTCGGATCGACCTGGGGAAGGTGAAGGGGCAAGATGGCCAAAAGACAGGACAAAGTACCTCGTACCATGACCGTTTTGGAGCCAGGCCAACTATTTGTGCCAAACGCGGTAACCGCGGTTTACCTGGCAGGAAAGGGTTAAAAATACATGAAAAAGATAAGCTGCAACCAGCCCTGTCCAAGGCACATCTGCACTTCTCCTAAAAAATCAGTTGAAAGTATCTAGTGCCTTTAGAAATGACAGGAGGACCCAAGTGCACTGTACTGTAAGGTACATTGTACACTTGCAACATGTTGCAGAAAAGTTGCAACATTAACAAGGACTAAGGGAAGCAAAGTCTCCCAGTACTGACTGTCTTTAAGGGCATGTCAGTTTCCTCAAAACAAATTGAGTGAAAATCCCAGTGGAATGCAGCAGAAGGCTGTGCTCCTCTGGTAAAGTCAGACTCTGGTGTTTAAAAAAGCAAAAAGTTCACGAGTACACAACTGGAGGGAAAATTACCTATGAAATGGAAATCTTTCCTAACACATGGGAGCACCACAAGTACCAGGAAGTGGTCCAGGTGTCCCAGGAGCGTCAGGTGGCGGCCCTTGGCAGGGCGCTCCTGTCACGGCCGCCATATAAAACTCCATCATGAGTGATGAAGGGGAGGAAATTAATCCTAGACGCCCTCCCTCGCCCAACGTATGCCTGCTTTCAGCGCACACGTCTAGAACGGCAGCCTGGTGGCCACCCTGGTGTATTGTGAGACTGAATTTGCCATCACATGAGCCTCTGCAAAGCTGGAGGATGTGGCTAGGCGGGCAATGTTACTATTCTATGTGGGAAGTGAGGTGCACCACATTTTTAAGACACTGCAGCACAGGGACGAATCATATCCGGTGGCCAGGTATGCGCTCCAGGCATACATCTGCAGATGGCAAATAGAGACTATGAAATGTTCTGCTCGTGCCAGGCCCATCAGGACCCCTTGGAATCACTGGATGCATACCATGGACTTCTATGTTGCCTTGCGGTATCGTGCAGACTGAATGACGAAACGGACGAAATCCAGGCGCATATTATCCAGCAATGTGCATCATCAGGGCTGCATCGTCAGATACTAAAGGAGCCAGACATCCCTATGATCCTGGAACTCAACAGGTCGCATGAGCTGTCGGCATCAAGGGTGGCTCACATGGAGGATGCCATGAGAACAGGGAGACCCAAGGTAGCACACACTGTCAAGATGAGAACCCCAGCAAGAGGTCACAACGAGAACACCCAAAGACCTATAAATAAATGTCAGGCAGTAGGGTTTGGTAGCAGAAAATGTCTTTTGAGGCATGCAGTGGAGCCCTACCTCATGTTCACGCATGTCCGATGACTGGACTCAGATTTTGACGATGCAGGAAGCCAAACCACTTTGCCAGAATGTGCCACGCATCATGGCCAGTTAACAAGTCGTTCTGCCCTCCCCCTACACCACCATGCCCAAGACAGAGGCATGTTGCAGCCGTGGAAGATGACAGAGGGTCAAAATTGTCTCGATACAAGGCTGTCGCAGGTATCAAAGATGTGTTCTTTTTTTAAACATTTTCTATTTTGTTTTTGATGCTTACGCACCTTTACAAAAATATACCAATGGATTAATACCATCATAACAACTTTAAAAAATAACATCATTTTTACGATATGAAACATCTCTATAACAACAAGAATAGATGAAACAGGATTATCACATAAACTAAACATTGACGCAAATTAAAACATTGTTGATCACATTTGGAAATAAACAGCATGAAAAATCAAATGCACTTACAGCCCTAACAGACAAAGCAAAATAGGTTCGGAACGGAAAGACAATGCTTTTCCTAATATGTTAACATTACAAATCACCATGGGAAATAAGGGCGGAGTCAATGAGCCAAAGAAAACGTACTGTTACAAGGATTATGGAATTGTTTGTTCCCCACATACATCTAGCCCATATAAGTTCACATCCTTACTCTGTGTATGTAGAACTAAAGGTCTTCAAAATATTTAACCTATGCGTTTCAAAGTAGGGACAAAAAAGAAAAAGATGTTTTAAAGTTTCTATGGACTCTTTGTTATTACAAAATCTGCAGGCTAAATTTTGCAAAGGACGATTGTTAATAAGCCAATGCTTGGTTCTAGATTTGGTATGAAATAGATCCAGACGGAAACGCATATACAGTGCACGAGATTCGGCACAAGGGCATAGAATTAGGTATTGCAAGCAGGGAATTTGCTTGTCCCTAAAATCAACATATTCTGAAAAAGAGGAGTAAGAGGTAATTCGATCAGAAGTTGCATTTCAGCCATTTAGGAAAAAACGCTTATGTGCCAATCTCCATTTTACTTGTAATTCTTCAGGGAGAATATTGATCTCAGACAGCATTGCAAGTATACGTTTATTAAATCGAACTATAGACATTGGTTGAGCCTGATTTAACATAATTAGGAAATCCTCATACAATGAATTCGGCAGAGGGAAGCGCATTTTTATATATGAGTTGAGAATACGCCTTTTATGGTGTGATGCAAGGGAGTTTAGTCCCAACTCATGGCGAAGTAATGCGCTGGGTAAATAATTCGGTAGACACAAGATTGATTCCAGATATTTGCTTGAAGTTTGTTAAGGAAGGAATCTAGGTCTAACAAACAGAGGTCCAGTCCATAAAGAATGACCGCCTCTACCTTCTTTAAATAAAATTCAAATAGGGGTATCAAAGAAAATTTACAATATTTATGAAAAATTATTTTCATTTGCCCAATTAGTGGAATTACTTTCTCCACTATTGCTTTCTGCCAGAATGTCGAAGTGGAGTTATTTACCAGATTATAGCATAAGTATGTTATATGATTAACCAACTGAATTTATTGTGAATTGATATACCAACGGAATTTGCGTAATTGTTTATGAGATGAAAGAATGATGATGTTGGATTTTACCGAATTCACAGATAAATTATTTACTTTGCAATAGTGAGAAAAACATTCCAGTTTATTTTATTTTGAAGTCCTGAATGTGTACTATCCAAGAGAAGGACACCATCAGCGTAGGCTAGCCATGACAAATGTAACTTACCAAGGCGCACTGCAAACCATTTGGTATTATCCCAAATTCCATTGATGTCCGCTAATTACAGATTGAAAAGTACTGCGACAAGGTTACACCCTTGTTTGACACCGATGGAAGTAGGAATAGACTCTGTCAGGTGCCCTGCATAAGATATACGTACTTTGAAGTTTGTGTTGTGATGGAGTAGAGCAATAAGTCCAACTAAGTAGGTCGGGAATTTGTAATTCAACATTTTTTGCCAAAGTCTGCCTGTGATCACACAATCAAAGGCAGAAGAGAGGTCTAGGGAAGCAATGTAAATGGGTCCATGAGTGGAAGAATGTGAAGCAGCAGTCAAATGTGCAAGAATAGTTGCATTTAATTGAGTCCCCATCGATTTCTGAAAACCTGTTTGAGCTTTAGTCAGGATGCAATTTTTAGAAATAAAGTATTCCACCTCCTTTAATAACAGGAGCGCAAATACTTTGGCTGTGACATCTATAAGGTCAATTGGACGGAAATTAAGTGGATCGTTTAGTGGACCTTTTTTGTGGAGAGGTATGATAATGGAAGTTACCCATGACCGTGGCAAAAATGTATTTTTAAAGAATGAGTGGTACATTTTTATGAAGACCGTTGCCCAGAAGAAAGGGTCATCTTTGATAACACATGGTGGGAGCCCATCGGGTCCTGCGCATTTCGATGTCTTAAGATTCGCAATTGCAAATGTGATATCTTTGATTGACCATGGGCATATGGATGGAATCTGTGAAGTTATGTTTCCGATATCAAAATGAGCAAATCTAGAGGGGAGCAAGTATTTTTGTTCAAAAAAGGAAAACCAAGTGCTGCCATCAATGGTTGATTCTAGAGACGCATGGGTTGCTTTATTGGCCGAGTGTAGGATCCTTCAGATGTCTCTGCTGTTATGGTTGCATATTTGTCGAACCATTTTTTGATTTGCTTCAAGATGGACAAGGAATCCAGCTACTTTAACTTTGTTTTTATGTGTTCCTATTAGAGATGTTTTAGCAGCGCAATATTCAATCATACCGTGAGAAGAAAACCTTTTTTTTAGATTTCTCAATTCCAGGTTTTTTTGTTTGTTTTCAAAATGGCAAGAGTGCCTGATAGAGGAGTGTAGGTTCTTGCTGCTGCGTGAGTGTTATTAGAGGATTCAGATAAAGATAGAAGATGTAACTGAATCAGTGGTAGATTCCACACAAGAATCGTCTTGGATGACTTGTCATCTGCTTTAGAATCTGGCCATAAATCACGATTAACTAAAAAAGTTAACCGTCGACAAGTAGAAATATTACAATGAATTGAAAGCGCAGCCCTATCAATTTGAATTAAAGCCAATGTCGGCAACACAGAAAAAGATTTTGTTGCTAACGTCATGGTACTAAAGAGCAAAGAATGATCACTATAGGGCAGAAAAAAAGGAACAATAAGGGAGAGTATGCCTGATAGATTCTTTGAGGCAACTATGAAATCAATCGTGGAATTTACAGCTCCTCTTTTCCATGTGGAAAAAGAGGATAATGATTTAGGTGCATTAACGTGCAGGTCCCACTGAAGAAAAAAGCTTGACTATCTCAAACTATTCGAAAAAGAGCGTTTAAAGTGAGTAGATGTGCTGAGACAGATGTCTGGTTGAGCTGCCAAGTAAAGAAAGGCCTTAAAATCTCCTCCAAGAATGATTTCCGCTTGTGGATTATTTATTGTTATATCAATTAGAGTATTATTTAAGAAATTAATAGCTGCCTCAATGGATAAAAAAAGGATTCCAATAGAGAGATATAAGAATAACATTTTTAGGGCAAGACACATAAAAGTTTAAATCAATTAAGAGAAATAATTGTCTATGTAGGGTACAATTTACTGAAAATCGTAAATTATTATTAAGCAATATCGTAATGCCCCCAGCTGGACGACCCAAGGTCTTCTGAGTCGCAGGGTTGTGAAAGGAAGTAAAACCATCAAATTGAAAATCATTAATAGACATAGGGCCTCCTTACACGGTAGGCGGTAAACCATGGCGCTATTAGCGCCATGGTTCATGCTGGTAATTTACCGGTACCGCCTTGGAGGATAGGGGAATTACCGCCCATTCCAAGGTTGGGAAGGCGGTAATTCCTCCTTCCTCCATTGCCCTTCCCCATTCCCATTTTTGCCCCATAATGGGAATGGGGAAGGCGCTAATAACGGTACCGCAAATTGCGGTACCGTAATTAGCACCCCGGTCCCTTTGCGGGTTCGTTTTTAACGCCTGCTAAAAGCAGGCGTTAATGTACCAACCCGCAAAGGGACCTCATAGTAAGGCGGTAAGGGTTTACCGGTACCGGTAAAATACCGGTACCGGTAAACCCTTACCGCCTACCGTGTAATGAGGCCAACAGTTTCTTGAATAAAAAAAATAGAAGGCATATCCTGAATGCCTATACCAGCAAACCATGTAGAAAGATTTTTAAACCCGCAACAATTCCACAAATAGATATGAAATTCATTACATTATGAGTTCGTTTTAGGAGTGGATTTGAAGTGATGTTTGGGAGCGAAGTTTTTGCATTTGGTAAAATCCCCAGAAGACCATTCAGAGCAGATGTGAGGGATGCTAGTTGTTCTAAAATTTGAGAATTATCAGTTTGATTTACAGAAGCCAGTGAGTTTACATTTTTCCCCTTCGTTACCACTGGAGGTTTGAATTCCACAAAGGCCATGGCTTTTTCAATAGAATAGAAAGCCTGCAGTTCAAGTCCCAAAAAGACCAAGGGCCTCATTACACGGATGGCGGAAAACCATGGCGCTATTAGCGCCATGGTTCATGCCGGTAAAATACTGGTACCGGTAAATCCTTACCGCCATCCGTGTAATGAAGCCCCAAGTCTGATTTATATTCCACAATAATTTTGCAATAATGGGTGATTGGACTTTACATAGCATGCAATTGTTATTATTAATTGGTAGTTTAATCCATTCCACATCTTGAGAAGTCAGATTGCGTAGAGACGGGATTTTATAAAGCGCATTCATTAGAAATGTGCGGTTGATAGGTGCCGATCCATTAAGGTGGGGATTACTAGTCCAACCAATTGTAGTTTGCATTTCACAAGGAATGTCATGGAAAGATTCCAGTATCTCATTATTCACAACCAACGGAAATGGTGTGGAATTTATCGGCACCAACTTTTCAGGCTTCACTGTTTCCGCATCTTGTACTGGTACAGAATGTGAATCCTTGGAGGGATCACAAGTAAATGGATTGGCATTCGATGGCAAGTCATTACAGAATTCAAGTGCGTTCTGTACAATGTTGTTCAATAGTTGTGCATTAGTTTCTTCAGTAAGAGAAACAGAAGGTGGAGGGTGTATCAACGCATGTACCACAGTGGGAGCAGGTGGAATAAGCCCTGGGATGTTCTCACTTGACTGAATTTTCTCCCCTGATAAAGACCTTTTCTTGTTTTCTACAATTGGGAAATATGTACTCATATTTGCTTGAACCATAATAGAGGGTAGTGCTTGACCTGTATTGGAAATGGACACAGATGAAGCACATTTCTTTTCCAATACGAGCTCTGGAATTGGATTGAGTTTCGGTACAATTTCACAGTTGTTCGCACCGGTTTTCACTTTTTGCTTGGATTTGATTTATAGTGCCATTTTGCTTTCCTCATTAAGTTGGCTAAGATTGAGGAAATGGTCTTTGTTAGGACTGTACGCATTTTCTGGGCATCATCAATGGGAAGTTGAACATTAATTGCGCTGTGTATGGAGGAGCCTTCAACTGCTATTTTATTAGATACATTCTGGTTATGTTTTGCTTTATGTGTTCTTTTCATCGCTCTCTGAAAAGATTTCTTAATTCTGCGAGAAGGGTGGTAAACATTAGAGGTCATATCTACCGATTCTGAAGGTTCACAGATAGAAACAGAAGCGGCTGCAGCCTCATCCAAAAGGTTGGTGATGGCCGACGGACTGTCTGGTGAAACACCTTCTGTACGCTCAGTGTATGCCACCTTGTCGTTATGGAAAAATTCAGGAGGGACCAATTTTGCATTAAATAAAATTTGTTCGACCTGTAGAAGTCGCTTATTTTGTAATTTCGCAACTTCAACCAAATCAAATGCAGATGCAGATGGAATTACCACTTCAGGGCCTGGAGGTTTAGACACCACATTGGCAAACGAAGTGGGAATTCCGTTTGCCAGTAACATGGTATCACTAGTTTGAGTACTTTGGGAAAACAAAGCATTATGAGGCAACAGCAAGGGCAAGCTCCTCCTTACAATAGCTGCTGTCCGTTTGGGACAATGTATGACATGATTCTTGTGCCAATATGTATCCCTCTATTTTAGAGAGTTTCGTAGAATTAAACGAAATTAATTCCCTCATATCTTTCAAGAGGTGATGAGTGAATTGATGCCCTTTATCCAAAAGATTTAGAATTCTCGTAAGCACGGGAAAAAGTGTAAAGCTCTTGTTCTGATGCATGGGTGGAGTCCCCCTCATGAGGTATAAACGATACAGGTGAGTGAGGAGAAATCTGCTCAGCCATGGGATCATCAGACGTTTGTTTTGAAAATGATTCCTGATTAGAGGGATCTGCCAATTGTATTTTCTTTTGGGGAAATAATTCCCTAGTCGGGGAACTCCCTGATTTACTCGGAGCAAAGAAGGAATTGTTAGGTTACGAACAGTTAACATGTTTGTTGAGCAGGGGTGGCGCAAGCAAAGTTGTTGGATGAAAATGCACCTGCTCACGAAATCCACTAGATGATGTAGCAGGGGTAGATGGACCAAGTGAGAGGCTTATGCGCCGTTCTAAAGCTGCAATTATACCTGGTGCTAACATAGAGATATCAGAGGGGTGTACAAAGGCATTATCGTTTAAACCTTCCTCTAAAAATGTGCATCATTTATTGCCCCTGCTGCATTTGCATTGAAATTGATGGCAGAATCATTCGCTGCCTTTAAGGTGAAGAGTAGATTAGGTTGTATACTGGCGTAATTCCTCCTGAAGGCTCAGAGTCAGGGTGCTGTGCAAGAGGCGATAAGGAGGGAAAATTCATCTCAGAAATTGAAAGCACCTCGCCCTGAGCAGATATGGCTAACAAAACATTTTCTTGGGCGGCACCTTCATAGAGGAGTCGCGAATGCGTTTACCGTTCCTTAATGTGGTTTCCATGAAGAGGGTACAGTATTTAAGTAAGCAGTGCTTTATCTATCATATGTTTAAAAAAAAGAACTTCAGAGAAAAATAATCCCACAGCTTCAATAAGGCTCAATCACCTTGATAAATGCAGTAACACATTTGCTGTTATAGTGACTGCAGCTCTCACCTCTCGCCACTCCCCCAAACAGCCCGACAGCCACTTGAGAGCCCACTTCAGATGCGTGCGCACAGATGCGCACGCGCCAGGTAAAAGTAGGAGGTGATGCAGGGTGGGCGGGCAGGGGGGCGGGCTGAAGGCGGAGGCAGGAGGCGGAGACAAAGAAAGCTGGAGAGGAAAGGAGACAGAGAACCAGTAAGACCGGCGGGCGAACGCGCCAGGAAAGCTGGCATGGCGGGCGCCGCCCCTTAGTGGGGGCGGTCCAGGACGCCCTTCCCCCCCCACGCCCGTAAGAAATAACGCACCGGGGGGCGGGATGATGACGTAATACAGGGCCCGCCCCCCCCGAAGGGCGCGAAAGCAGAGGCGCAGGGCGGGAAACCGGGGAGAAGCCAGCCATAAAAGCCCGGACTTGTGTGAGCAATCACACATCCTCCCTCGGTTTCCCATCGCGTCGGAGCAGCGTTCGTTTTTGGTGTTGGTTTCCAGTTTCCTGCCTCGCCGGATCGTGGTTTTATTTTGCATCCTGCCTCACGTGGAGAACCCTCTTGCATCCTGCTCCCCGGGCTTCGTTGGCATCGCGGTTGGTTCCAAGCGTGGTCCAGGAGTATAGACGTGTGGATTTCTCGGGAGTTCCTGCCGCTGCGGGTTTTGGTTCCAGCCGGGTCAATTAAAGGTACGTAGTATAGTTGCACGGCTCGCTGCTGGTCGGCCCACGGCGAGCGTCTTGGCGGCCGCCGAATGCAAGGTAGTTAGGGGTGTATAGTGGTAGTGGGGGTGGGGGGAGAGGCAGGGGGTAGTCAAGGGCCGGTTCAAGTGAGGGCGGTCGGGGGGTAGAGCGGGGGACCAGGGGAGCAATTTTCGGTAACATCGGTTGGCGCCAGGGGCGGTGAAATATACGTTGAAAGCAATCTCCCTGACTAGCCCCCACTCGGCTGGGGATATGGCAAACGGAGGAGGTGCCGAGAGGGTGAAAGGGGTATAACCATCGTAGGGTGCGATGCGCGTAAAGAGGGCAAGAGGGTGTCACAAAATGTTTTCACGGGAACGGACGAGACCGCGGGGTGGAGGGAGGGTGAACGCATTCGAACGGGGAAATAATGCATATGGTGTTTTGCTATGAAGGCGTTTGGTTGCGCGCGATGATGGGGCGTGGGAGGGGAGATTTAAAAAAAAAATGCATAATATAAACAAATCGTTGTTTGTTGTGTGGGAGGGGGCAAACCACGGTGAGGGGGATGCATTGGGGGAGCGCAAGATGGCGCCGCAATTTTCGCGGGAACGGTTGGGGACCAAGGTGCGGGGGGAGATAATGCATATGGCGTTTGGCTATTTTGCTATGAAGGGGTTTTGTTGCGCGCGATGATGATGCGTGGGGGGAGGGTTTAAAAAAGGCATAAGCCAAACAAATCATTGTTTGTTGTGGGGGAGGGGGCGAACCACGGTGAGGGGGATGCATTGGGGAGTGCAAGATGGCGCCGCAAGTTTCGGGGGAACGGTTGGGGACTGAGGTGTGGGGGGAGATAATGCATATGGTGTTTGGCTATTTCGCTATGAAGGGGTTTTTGGTGCGTGCGATGATGGTGCGCGGGTGGGGGGGGTTTAAAAATGCATAACCCAAACAAATCGTTGTTTGTTGTGTGGGGGGGCGAACCACGGTGAGGGGGAGGTATTGCATTGGGGGCGGTTGGGGACCGAGGTACGGGGGGGAGACATCGCTTTTGGGTAGCATGGTGTGCTTGCCGGCCAGGTCGTGGCGCGTGCAAATGCAGGGTGTTGTTGGGAGAGCGGGTATGGGTGGCCACATGCTGTCACGGAGGACGGGGGCCTTGTGGGTTAGTGGAGGGGTCGAAGTTGGGGATGTTGCGCTTGCCTGCATGTTTGACCTGGGGGTGGGCGGTGCTTGGTAGCGTTGGGGGTAGTGATGATGGTTTCCCAGCACACCATTGTGGGTGCAGTGGGCTTTTGAGGGCAGGTCAATCGTGTTAAGTGAAGCTGTGACCGTGGGTCGCGTTACATTTCTGGTTTGTATTTAAAGTGAGGGTTTGTGTAGAGGGGAAACGATGCCGTGCCCACTTTCGGTGCTGTATGGACGGGTACAAGAGAGCATTGATAATTTAAGAGAGCATTGCTAATTTTGGGAAAAGAGGGATATGTAAGGTGTACCCTAGGATGTTCTCTTGGACTGCGAAGGCCAAGTACGCGGTGGGTGGCGGGCCGCACTGGACGATGGTCTGCTGAATGGTGAAGGCTCGGTACGGGTGGTGCCTTGCGACTGGAGCGTTAGGGTATTGGTTTTATCGGGCAGTTATGTTTGGGGTTTTTGCATCGACTCCAGCAGGCACTGCGGAAGCCCCATCTGCATTCGCATCACTGTATTTAATGGTCACCGGGCTCCTTTGAATGCCCGCCGGGCTGTCAGGCTCATACTGAGTGCCTCTTAGGGGCAGCCTACCTTGGCTGGCGGCCCCCGGCGTTCCGGCTGCTGCTGGGGGACTTGTGGGCTGTGCGGGAGCCAGTGAATGCAGGCCGCGGTGCTCGGCCTCCTCAGCACCGTCCGAGGTGTTCTCCTTAGCCGAAAAGTGGTCCAGGAGCACACGGAGTAGTTCTGTTTAAGCGGCCCTGGGCGCAACGAGCCCACAGTACAAAGCAGCAAGGAAGCTGGATCTAAGCATGTCTTTTGTATCAACCAATGGATGAGTGTGCAATCTTTAACGCTCTATTAAAGCTACAGCCATTTTCAACTTTCGGGACATGAAAAAGTAATGTAACTGCCGGGGAGATAGCGCAAACAATGAAAACAATGTGCGAGGGGGACATTCTGCAATTTGTGGTCTGAGTGCTTATGAAAGTTTCTGTGTAAAACATTGTAAAGCAACATGGCTAACATCGCCCCACACAGGAACATTCTAGGCAGATATGTGCAGCCATGCATTCTTGTAAACAAGGTTATAGATCAAGATTGAGCAAAGGAGTGCCAACGGGGTTCGCATGGGGCGCTGGGCAGCTGGGGTCATTTGGGACCAGATAGGGGACGCCGGAGTGGGGGGAGCACGTGGCTGGATATTGCTCGTTGCCTGTGTTGGGGGAATGCGCGTGGAGACTGGGACGGGGGCCTTGGTGATGCCGTCGGCTCCATACTGGGCCCCCTCGGGAGGGGTGCAGGACTCGAGGGGCAGTGTGTCGGATGGAGGTGGATGGGCCGTCGTAGGTACATGGGCGGCGGGCCGGCTACATTTAGTAGGGTGAGCATTGCAGAGGTGTGGACAAGGTCCTCCGTGCAATGGGCGCCGGCCCGGATAATGGGCGGGATCTCCTTGTGTCCCTGCTTCATCTCGGGGGTCGGCCGGGCGACTCTCATTCTGGTCCTTCGGGCACTGGACACGAGCGGCTGCTGGTGTGGGGGTGAGGGGACATTGGGGTACGGGCGCGCTGGCCGTGCGGCCGGCGCGGTGGTGGCGCGGGGGCGCCATTGCACTCAGCAAGTTTAAATGAGATCGGAGCAGTGGTGTTGGTCTTGCGGGCGCCGTTGGCTCTTGGTTTCTCCCCTTCCGGCTTTCGGGCCGGCGCCTTTGCCTGGATGGCCTTCCCCGGGCGGGTGGCTCTGCCGCAAGACTCCGCTGCGGGGGGGGTTGGTGGCGGGGTTGCTCGTTCGGGGGGGTTGTCCGAGTGGAGGGGTTGGTTTGGGGGCTGGGGGGGAGTGGGGGCTCTTGCAGGACCGGGTGTTTGGGGGCTGGATGGGGGGTGGCGTTCGGCGCGGGGGGGCTGCCTCATGGGCAGGGGGGCTGCATTACAATAAATAATGCTTGGATGGCTTTCCCCGGGCGGGTGGCTCTGCCGCCGGACTCCGCTGCGGGGGAGGTGGTGGCGTGGGTTGCTCGTTCGGGGGGGGTTTTCCGGGTGGAGGCGTTGGTTTGGCTCATGCGGGACCAGGGTTCGGGGGGCAGGCGGGGGGTGGCGTTCGGCGCGGGGTATCATGGGGGGGCTGCCTCTCGAGCAGGGGGCAAAAAAAAAATTGTGAATGGCCTGTTTGGTGTGAAATTAAAGGTTTTCCTCGCCAACATGCATTATTATGGTATGCATTTCACAATTCGTCATACAAGAGGATGCTATGAGGTGGTACTTGTAACGCGCTTATACACAAGTGTTTCAGGGCGCGATGTAGTGTCGGATCATAGGACAAAGAAATGCTCAGGCTTCCTGATTTGACTAAGCTAGTTCATGACATTCACTTGCAGGTTAAGCAAATGAAGGGCCCCTTTTCATCCTTGGTATTAGCGTGCCTGGGTCACGCACCTTGGACACTCCTCCTAGATTTACCTTTGCCCCCCCCGCACACCTCCCGCAATAAGGAGGGTGTTCCCACAGTATTCCAACACTGGCTAGCCACTCCGCTCCCCGCAAATCCAGCACTGGCTAGTAATTTTAAAGCGATGGAAATATGACATCACCTTATAAGCGTCGAGAGACCATGAACAAGTCAGCAGTGTGCTGCATACACCCACACAACACCACTTAGGCCTACCATAACCAAGGGTTTGCCAGAGATCTATGAAATCCTTTACACAACCCTAGGCGTTGCGGCAGGGCAAGGAAGACGCCTACACAGCAATTCGTAGCCAAACATCAGCAATACGGTGCACCACGGGTAATCTCCAAGTTTACATGTGCTTTAACATAGGGCGTTCTGGAAATAGCAGACGGTCCTCTGGAGTCCTCTCATGCAACCAAACCAGTAGGGACGGGCAGGAGCACTGTCCCCCAGCAGGAAAGCTGGGCATGCGCTCAGTTACAGCTATTCACGGATGCTGCAGGTAGGGTGGGATTCGGGGCAATATCAGGGAAGGAATGGTGCAGGGCTAACTGGCCAAAGGCATGGGTGAGAAAGGGGTGGTGCAAAAACATCACCATGCTGGAGCTATTCCCAGTGGTGGCAGCTATGCACATTTGGTCGCACGAGCTGCGCAACAAACGATTGGTGGTATGGTTGGACAATTTGGCTGTGGTGCAGGCAGTCAACACGCACACGGCAAAATGCCCGGCAACATTGTGCCTATTACGACATTTGGTTCGGAAATGCCTAGAGATGAATGCGGCCGTCAAGGCACGACATGTACCCGGGGTGGATAATAAAGCGGCTGATGCACTTTCTCGTTCACAGATGACACAGTT